>NC_068317.1:28103213-28461713 GCF_025860055.1 Xyrauchen texanus
GTGCTGCATTTCTTCCACTGTTATGGCTTTAACATGGATTTTCTCATCTGATTTGTGGACTTAAATCTGTCCAATAGAATCTGAAGTAAACTCAACAGCGATCCGTCTCCTGTAACCCTTCAGTCTAAGTTTCACTAATGAAGGTGACCTGTCTCAATGATGAGCCTTTATATCTTGCCAGCCAACATGATGCTATTAGTATTCAAAGATATTTGTAGGTAAAGTGTGGCATACAGCCTTCTTTGTACATTTAGATAAACTTTGAAACATGCACAATCCCATTAACAGCATCTAAAAGATTTGATGAAACTTTTATTTCTGTTCTGCATACATTCTTACGATTTCGCCATATTGTTCAAATAATCTTGTCTTGAGACAGGGTAGATATAGACATTGACATGTACAATATAAACATATTAACAACATTTGAAATGATGAAATAGGGAAAAAATTAACTAACCAACAAGGGATTTTATGACGTTCTTTCCTAACCCCTAACCCCAAGGACGGATTAAGAACTGAGAGGCCCATGTGCTGGTACACCATGGTGGCCCCCCATGACATGTCACGTGACTACGTTCACATTTTTGCGCTACAGGACGCTTGCCAGATTTGGTTGTATTTTTCAAATTGACGGAAGAAAAGTTTGGAGCAATGTCTTACATGGCCATCATGCATTAATAATAGGGATGTGCGTGGTATTCAAATACTTAAATCACTATTCGGTTAATCTGCTCGTGTTTAGAGGTCTTCAACTCAATCTGAGTCTGACGGTTCCCGACAAACCTACAGGTTTTGGGCCAGGTTCGAGTCAGTTTTTCAAGTAGACTATAGGGTACGCTACGGCTGTTCACACGTGTTTCGAGGCCATGTAAACACACACTGGACGGACGTCTTTGATCATTGTGCCACAACTCACTGTAAAGTTTAAAAGAACTTTAATATTTATAAATGCATCTCAAGACACAAGCGTTCTGTGTTACAATTTGTTGTGCAGGACCGTCGCACTTTTTAAGACACTGTCAACTTAAAAATGGTTTCAATATTTATTAACGCGTCTCAAGGCACCTGTGTTCTGTTTCATCATTTGTTTCGCTGCATCAAGCTTTTTCAGCGCTGGTGTCACAAATCGACATTCTGATGATGTTCAGGTTTCAAAGAGGACTTAATGTGACTGTTAATCATAATTCCAGATTGTTTTTTCACCTGGCAAATTTTCAGCACTTGATAAATGGTGAGCCAATATTTTTTCCCCTTTTGCTCTGGTGTGCGGACAATAATTACACAAGTAAAATTCTGAATCATTTAAAAATCAAAGCATCCCGGAGAAGTCTTACAGTCCATATGAATAGTATGGACAACTTTTATCAACCTAGTCTCATAGTGAAAATGTGACTCTACATACATTTTTGCAAAACTTGTTATACGTGTCTCCAGGTACAATTCCCTGCAATTTCCAGGTGAAATGAACACTAGAGGTGCTACAACAGGTGTGTGTTTTATTCACTTTCACTCTATAAATACTTATTTTTCTCTCTATTACTCAGACCCTGCTATTTTATGATATCGACACACTTTTACTCTAACAGTAGAGTAGATCACCTGAAAAACTGTTTTGGACTTAGAGTCAGAGATCCTCTGATCAAGTCCAGCCATGAACTCAAACTACGGCAGAGTCATAGAAACATCACATAATGATGTAGTTGCTTCAGAAAACGTGATTTTTAATTTCACTTCTGCATTTTAAAACACTTTTGGTTAAGTTTAGGCTTTGATTTGGTAAGGATGCCTTTTTTAATGTCTCATTTATATTTTAAATCACTAATGGTTAGGTTTTGGCATTGATTAGGTAATAATGCCTTTTATAACGTTTCATCCAGTATATATTTTAAAACACTATTGGTTCAGTATAGGCGTTGATTTGGAAAGGAAGTCTTTTTTAAACAGCTCATTTATGTTTTAAAACACTATTAGTTTGGCTATTATGATTTTTTGACATAGTGACATTATTTTCATACAGTTACGCACATTTTACCCCTCAATTGTCATTAGTGCAATTTGAAAAATAGATGGTCATTATGACACTTTCATTACTGTAAGTAAAAAAAAAAAAAAAAAAGATGACCTAAATTGTAAAGTATTTATACATTATTTCAGGGCTGGACTGGCAATCTGGCATACCGGACACTGTACCGGTGGGCCGACGTGCTTTGGGGCCGATCAGGGGCGGACTGGCCATCTGGAGAACCGAGCGGGTCGGTGGGTCGGCCACGAAACGTGCTGCATGGGCTGCGATAAGCTACAATGAGCCCCCCAACATGTTTTGGGCCAGTTGCCATGTAAAATCCCAGGCCGATTTCTCTTCCCAGTCCAGCCCTGGTAATACTCCCTTGGTGCTGCCTTTCCTTTTAGCTGATTTTAATCAAATAAAAATGTGTGTAACACTGATTTACTGTAATACAGTACAAACAAACTGTTACAGTAATGAGAATGATCACTGAAAACAACAGGAACAGTAAAATTTAAATATCTGGTCGCATTACGTTTATGAGAATCTGTCTGTAAATTGTCCTTAAGTGTCCTGAAAATAATGTCACAATGCAAAATATCTTAATGGTCCTAAAAGTAGGCTTCAGTTTCTTTATGCAAAATATACTTTCATAAGATTTTTATTGATTTGGGTTAAATACGACCAGGACATTTTCTCGACAGGTTTCATGGGAATCATCCTTCTATTTTCATTAAACAATGCTTCAGTTTTATAAAAATGAATGAGGTTTAAGGTGCAGAGTTCTTATGGCATATACTGGCACATATGAGCCAAACATACGTGTGAACGAACACGGCACTGAGCCGATACACAGAGATCTGCTCTGTAGCTCACTTTAGCATATTCACACACATAGAGACTGCGGGCAATATGGAGAGGGACAAACGGAAGCAGCCTACTGACAGGATGGCCTGCACACGCCTGGGGAGAGAGCAGCAGTCCACTTGGGGGAAACACATGCTACTGACAGATACACCAGAGCTAACATGCAGATTTAAGCAGAATTAAGTCAAATAAATACAGTGTGGGCCAAAGGACACACACAAAAATGCTTCTATTTTGCATTTTTCAAATGCACTTTTTTATTTTTTTTAACTCTGCGTAACAATTTGAGTGAAAAGTTGAATTGAAAATGTATATTAATTTCAGAATTTCTCAGACAGCATGCATTTAAGCTGGCATGGACTCAACAAAATTATGTGCAAAAATGAAGATCCATGTTATACGATCTGTGAATGTTCCAAAAAACATCTTGCGTGCTTCCATGCATGCAAGGAAATCTGATCTTTTGCACAAAGGAGTTTGCTCATGTGTCTTTGTTTTACATATTTAAAATCTTAAAACCTTCCTATTTTTTTCCAGGTTTAAGTAAGATTTTGAATCACAGATTGTCCATGTTTAATTTCGGACGGGCTATTAAACTACTATTAAATTTTGAAGAAAAGACATAAGACCATTTATATTGATTGAGCCAATGTAGCTGAAGGTCAAACTATGCACTGTGCACTTTAATCAGTACCTATCAGGAGAATCTTCTGCAGACAGGTGTAAAAAAGTTTAAGAGGAACAATTTATGAATCATGTCCTTTTTAGAATTTTCTTTAAATCATTAGTAATGTTTTTTTATCAAGCAATAACCCATGTAAGGCTGTGTGTTTACTATGTGAGTTTCCCATTGTTAAGGCATGTTAAGGGATGTGATTTTACTATGGAAAAAAGATGGTGCCTGAGGCTAACATTCTCTTAACATCTCTTTATGTATTCCACAGAAGAAATAAAATCACATGGGTTTGGAACAGCATAAGGATGAGTAAATAATGACGTAATTATAATTTTGGAGTAAACAATCCTTTTAAGTAACAGTTCATTAGCCTTAATGCAACTGTTTGAACACAATTCATCAGAGTTTAGATCCAGAACTACTGTCTCATAATCTAAGATTAATAAGACACTGTCACAATATTTCCGGTATCAGATAATTCTGTACATTTCTATGTTAAAGGGAGAGCCTGCGGTTGGTTTCTGTTATAAACCATGGATTAGTGTCATGCGCAAAGGCTGAGAAGAGAACCACAATCAATACTTATGTTTCCAAGTCTGGTACTAAATGGCTGGAGGGGTAAACTCTTGGAAAAACTCAGACAAGAGATATATAGATTTTTTTTTTATGTAATAAAACAAGGATGCTGTTGGTTGTTTGCCGTTGTCTAACCCTTCAGATATAGCTGGAACACAGGATCCTTGAGGTGTTCAAAGACAAACCCAGTACATTGAAGTTCTTTGTTGGCTGTAGGAAGTAAACAACAGCCTCACAATAAAATATAAAAAAATATATATCTTGTCTTAGAGCCAGAAATCAGATAAATCAGCCACTATGTAAAACAAGGCTGGAGGATTATGCAGATATGTCATATAAAGTGTGTTTTGTTTGATCTGTTCATTATTTGTGGGTGTTATTTTGAATGACTTCATATTAACATCTCAAGGTAACACTTTACAATAAGGTTCAATACATGCACACACAAAAGCACACACACACACACAACACACACACACACGCGCGCACACACACACACGCGCGCACACACACACACACACACACACACACACACACACACACACACACACACACACACACACACACATGAAGTGTTTCCATGTTTTATGGGGACTTTCCATAGACATAATGGTTTTTATACTGTACAAACTTTATATTCCATCCCCTAAACCTAACCCTACCCCTAAACCTAACCCTCACAGAAAACTTTCTGCATTTTTACATTTTCAAAAAACATAATTTAGTATGATTTATAAGCTGTTTTCCTCATGGGGACCGACAAAATGTCCCCACAAGGTCAAAAATTTCGGGTTTTACTATACTTATGGGGACATTTGGTCCCCACAAAGTGATAAATACACGCTCACACACACACACACACACACACACACACACACACACACACACACACACACACACACACACACACACACACACACACACACACACACACACACACACACACACACAAAACCTTGTTACTCCAATTCTGAAAAGCAGTGTATCCTCCATTACTAGTTCTAAAGTGATGTTTTGGAACTAGCAACACATGCTCAGGCTGTATCTGTGACATTGTGTGTCTTGAGACTTGAATTTTGCAAGGACTTTTATTTTGAAGTATATGCTGTGGTCTTGTCTTGTCTTTGTTCATTGTGTTGTCCTTGATTTCTCCCAGGTGTGGTCCTTTAATTTTGTTAGTCTTGGTGTATTTAAACCCCTTGTGTTCTGCCTGTCTTTGTCTAGCATTGTTTAAGTTTGATGTTTGTGTTTATTTTTGCTCTTCTTTGGTTCAGTCATTGTAAATAAAGTTTTGCACTTGGGTTACACATCTACAACTTGCCAGACCATCTTTACAGTACCAAAGCTAGATGCTGAAAAAAGTAGTTCCACTCACAAGTGTTTTAGGGATGAAAACCAGAAATTGTCTGATATAAAACATCAAATGACCACATTGGAGGGGGACAAGTCTGAACATTATGGTTGAAATAAATATATATATTTTTAGCATGCTCAGTAGTCTAACACACTCGTCAATGTCATATGAGATGTCATATGAATAAGGTGGGACTTAAGTTCAAAATGGTAAACGGGAACCTCGTGGATTATTCCAGCTCCCATGCATCAGCAAGCAGTTCAGGTTAAGAGTGTTTGTGTCATGTGAGATGTAAGTATCTAAATAAACATGCAATATTTGACCACTGTTTTATGATTGAAATGTTGTACAGACCAACAGTAATTTCAATTGGTGCAACCCATTCACCATTACGCAAAATTCGCCGCTTTGAATAAAATATGTCACGTACAGGTCGTCATTCGAATGTCATTGATAATGTTTAATGTGAAAACATTAATGGAGCCGTTTTCAGCATATCAGGCTTAAGACAAAGAGTGAATGTGTGTACATTGTAAAGGAATTGAATCAATGTGCTAATCTGGCAGGCTTTTGAAATAGCTTTTTAGAAAATTCTCTTGACATTTGACTTAAGAAAACTAGCTATAAAAGAAAACACAAAGTATAGCGTTTTCAACCTCAGATAAAAACTAGAACATGGTAAGACGTGTGACTTCTATTGTGCTTTCAGGTTTTGGCAAGGACAGTGTCATATATTTTTTTTAATGCAAATATTATTAGGTAATAACTTTCTAAATAATTTCTTTGTCTTTAATTAATTCTGAATTTTTGACAGAGTCTTCTTTTAAAAGAAACCATTTTATTTTGAGTATGATGGGTCTGTGCTAAAAAACAAAACAGCCACCAGTTAAATGGTATAAAATGGAAAATGTACTTTTACTCACTCATTTACTCTTCCTTATGTTTTTCAAAACCCATACGCTGGGGTTTTTCTTGGAACATAAAATGAGATCCTATTTTGCATATCGCGGCGCAGTTTTGTGGTCCATTCTGCATAACGCGGTGGCTCGTTTTTGTTTTTCTGTTTCGCGGCCAACCCACCGGCCCGCTCGGTTCTCCCACTGGCCAGTCCATCCCTGATCGGCCCCAAAGTGCATCGGCTCGCCGGGAAAATACCCGGTATGCCAGATTACTAGTCCAGACCTGGGTACAGTATAAAGACATCATAACAGTAGTCCATATGACTTGTGTTTTTCTCTTTGGACCTTGGCAGCAGTTTTATAGAAAAGAGCAGCATTAGGATTCTTGAAGAAAATAATGTGTTACAATTCTACTGGGAGAAAAAAAACAATGAGGTACAACTTGAGGGCAGTAAATAATTTTGTGTATTTTCTTTTTGCTATCCAGCTGACACAGTCATGTCATTTTACAGATACATTAACGATGAAAAGAAATTCAAATTATATTCATCTTTTCTTTGAGAAGCACAATAAAGAAAGACAAGATGACTGAAACAGGTGAATTTCTAGCAATGCAGACACAGTGTTTGTCTTGTGCCGTGTGAACTTCAAAAATACATGTATCTTTTAAAACAAATAATTATACAATTTTGGGCCTTTATCACATTTCAAGACTTTCTTCAGAAAATTATTGCATTCAGCACCTTTACTATATTAAAGGACCAAAGAGGACCATTATATTTTTGACCTCAGCACCTGGGACCCCCGTTCCCCCACCCCCACCCCGAAATGGATTGGACCACCCCAATGTTCAAGACATGGTTATGGCCTTGGTGGTAACCGTGGTACAATCTGAATAATTGGAGACTGACCGTTGAATTGTAAAAAAAAACTTGCATTACCACCTTCAACAGTCTGTTGTAAATTATTCCTTATATATAATATATTTTTATAAAGTGCTACCTATCTCAGTTCCACAAACAGAAAAGCTATTTTTAAAGATGAAGTGTGTCATTTATATGCCACCCAAAATCATTTTTGAAAGATAAACACTGTTTTCAAGCAGTTTTCCTTATAAACAGATAGTCCTGCCCCCTACCTCACGCCATTGGTTGAATCCATGTTTTTGTGTCGGGCTGGACATGTAGCTCAAAACAAACAGGACTTTTTTGAGTGCCGCAGAGACACAGTGTTTACAGTTTTGAATGGCTAGCTTATTGTTGTCTCTGCATATCAAAATGAGATGGGAGAAAGTATTTTAACACTGGAAAAGTAACACACTTCAACTTTAAAGGTTTTTAGATTTAATACAGCTGTCTGTGTGGATGCAGCATCAGTTGTTGTCAGTGTGGATTGTAAACAAGCATTGAAAAGTCTAAGATTGCACAACATTATAGACAGAGTGCCATTGTGAACTTCTGTTATTTCATTTAAACTTAATGTGCTTTGTCTGAATATACCTTTAACTGCTGTAAAATGAACAAGTGAGATATTCTGCAATTTCTACATATGGACTGACCTGTTGTTAGCCTTTAAAATTGAGCATTGTGGGACGGCATCATGTAAGAAAATGGATAATTACACTTCTCTGTGGTTGCCATGGTAAATCCAGTCAGATTTGATCTCTGTTCATTCATTGTAACAGTTTCAAGACCCTTAAGAGTGTGAACATTTGCTAGATGATGCTTCCAATAACTCTTTATTGCGGTATAAACGTCATAAAACAGCTATACAAGGAATGAAGCAACTAATCTTTACCTAGAATCAGGGTTAATAACAGAGGCTCTGATGTAAATGTACATCTGAACATTTCTGATCATAGTGAAATTTGCCCTGCAGCTGTAGATATTCCCTAAACACAACTGTTGTTGTTGAGGCTTTTATGCTGAATTGTTTTCTGTTATAATTCTCTTGGCCAATTTAGCGAAAAGGAACCAAATTAAATAAAAACAAAATCCCCAGAATTAAGAACAAACCCTCCTCTAAACACACTTCTTATAAGACTGAGCCAGCCTGAAACTATGCACAAATGGAGCTGTTACTACAGGGTGTGATTGTTTTGAAAGAATAATTAATTAAATGTAGCTTCAGTGATAATTTGATCAAAACATGCATGCAATGAAACTACTGTTGTGTTATAACAGTGTTATTGGAATGTTATAGGAATGTAATAACCACCATTGGTCTATGTGTTGGCTGTTTATGCATAATTTTGTGTTCCTTATGTTTATTCTGGTCTTCTTGGTCATGTCTCAGAGGGGAATAGTGACATGAGTCAGCTTCAGAGAGAGAACAAAGCCAGCATTTCAAATGTGGTCTTATAAACTTCCATTTATAATTAATCAGGATGTGAAACAAGAACTTTTATCTCCCAGGGAGCAAAATAAGGAATGAACAAGAATGTTGGGATGTTTGTGGATCTATGCTCTGTCTCTCTTATGGAATATCTCAAATGCACATTCTTCCAGCAAAAAGAGAGCGAGAGAGACAACAGACGAAGCTTGGCAGAGCATAATAAATTTAACAAACTGAATCTAACATTTCTAAACCTAGATTCTGTGCAGCAGCACATGCCTGACACAGTCAATTTATAAAATTAACACTACTGTGGTCAGGGATTGTAACGTTTTAAGCTTATTCCCTCATGAATCTAAAGTAGCACTGCAAAAAAAAAAAAAAAAAAAAAAAAATATATATATATATATATATATATACACACACACACACACACACACACACACACACACTGGTGGCCAAAAGTTTGGAATAATGTACAGATTTAGCTGTTTCAGAAATAAATTGGTACTTTAATGCACCACAGATCACAAAGTATAGTCAGGGCTTTACTGATGTTAAAAACAGCACCATCACCTTTTGACAAAAGTAATTTTTGATCAAATCTAGACAGGACCCATTTCCAGCAGCCATCACTCCAACACCTTATCCTTGAGAAATCATGCTGAATTGCTCGTTTGATACTAGAAAATCGCTTGCCATTACATCAAACACAGTTTGATGTAATGGCAAACCACACCTATGTGGTTCAAACCACACCTATCAATACATCAAACCACACCTATGTGGTTTGTTAAATGAAGCTTAACATTGTCTTTGTCTTTGTTTTTGAGTTACATTTACATTTATGCATTTGGCAGACGCTTTTATCCAAAGCAACTTACAGTGCACTTATTACAGGGACAATCCCCCAGAACAACCTGGAGTTAAGGACACAATGGTGGTGGCTGTGGGGTTAGAACCTCTGACCCTCTGATTAACAGCCCTGTACTTTAACCACTACACCACCACCACTCCATAGTTGCCACAGTGTGCAATAGACTGGCATGTATTAAGGTCAATATTAGGTAAAAAATGGCAAATAAAAACAGCTTACTCTAGAAACTTGTCAATCAATCATTGTTTTGAGGAATGAAGGCTATACAATACTTGAAATTGCTAAAAAACTGAAGATTTCATAATTTCTTTTACAATACAGTCTTCAAAGACAAAGCACAACTGGCTCTAACAAGGACAGAAAGAGATGTGGAAGGACAGATGTACAAGTAAACAAGAGGATAAGTACATCAGAGTCTCTAGTTTGAGAAATAGACACCTCACATGTCCTCAGCTGACAGCTTCATTGAATTCTACCCACTCAACACCAGTTTCATGATCAACAGTAAAGAGAAGACTCAGGGGTGCAGGACTTAGGAGAAGAACAGCAAAGAAAAAGCCACTTTTGAAACAGAAAAAAAGAAAAGATAATTGGAAAAGAGTGTTATGGATCTTTACCCCATTGAGCTTTTGTGGGATCAGCTAGACTGTAAGGTGCGTGAGAAGTGCCGATAAGACAGCCACATCTATGGCAAGTGCTACAGGAAGTGTGGGGTGATGTCATCTGAGTATCTGGACAAACTGACAGCTAGAATAACAAGGATCTGCAAAGCTGTCATTGCTGCACGTGGAGGATTTTTTGATGAGAACTTTTTGAAGTAGTTTAAGAAGTTTTTTTTTTCAATTTGTAATAGTAATTTTTCACATTATTAATGTCCTGACTATACATTGCGATCAGTTGAATGCCACTTTGATGAATAAAAGTACCAATTTCTTTCCAAATGAGCAAAATCTGTACATTATTCCAAACTTTTGGCTGCCAGTATACATGGAAATCATTTAAAATATATAACTCGTTAATATTTTCTCAATCACGATTAAGGCATTTGACATTCATTTCTGACATTTTATTCGGCTCTGTGTGAGTTCTGAACACTTGTTAGAGGCCGGACCCCTTGTGATGTGTCCAGTGGGGACATCACACTCAGTCACACAATACAGACAAACACACAACAGTGAATCTATGCTGGAGAAAGGCCCTCTTATAAAACAAATGCTGACGGGACTTGTGACAAAAGTTTTTTGCATCTTTTGTAAGTCAGCATTTTACCAAATGGAGGGTCTATTGATGCTCTGCTCAAATTTAACATAATTTCAACTTTGTTCCTGTTGCCGCAGAGCGGAACATTTTTCTGAATCTCTGGCTCATGCCCAGCAGCCTCAGTTGAAATCACGGCAGGTCTCAGCATGCTAATAAAAGACGTCAGTTCAGTAAGATGAGACCGAGTGTGGATTTAATTGGCAATCAGGAATTTATTTTCCCCTCCGAGTTGTGATTTGCTCATCATCTTATAATAATGGAAGAAATAGCTTTCAGAAATACTGACCTTTATGTGGCCTTTAGAGTGATGAAAATATTTTTGATTCCTTACTCTGTTGTGACCGTAAACGCACAGATGGAGTCTCACGTATGAGAAGGCATGAATGTCAAATGTTTCTTTCAATGTTCTGTCTGGCTTTCTATTTCTCTATCATGCACCCACATACACATATGTCCTGTTGAGTGATTCATTTTCAGAGACCAAAGTTAACACTCATTAAGTGCCAGATATGACATAAGTATAAAATAGTTTTTATCCTGTAAATAAAACTGAGTTACACACAACTGGTAACTTTATTTGCCCTGCAATATGTATTAGAAATGTTATATGACTCTCCAGGTATATTACAACTCCTTGGAAGGAAACAGCTCAATACAAATATTTTTTTAATGAAAAATAATGACAAAATATTTACATGACTGGAAAGAAAATAAAAAATATGCCTGGACATTTTTTTCAATTTACCTGCCATTGGCACCTGTGGCAAAAATGTAATTTAGCCTGCTGAGCACGTACTGCAATTTCATACAGCACTTAATCAAAACACAATATTCCTAGAGTGCTAATAAGGTCAAGACCTACTCAGGCTTTGCATCTTGTAATACACCTTTTCACACTCTTCTCTTCAGCACTGACTTTCACAACAATTCAGTCAATGGCTGGTTTAAAAACAAAAAGAAAAGATTTTTGTCCTGGACATAATGCCAAAAATTGTTGTAGCCCACTGCATTGTAAAGATATAGGTGTGTGTGTGTGTGTGTGTGTGTGTGTGTGTGTGTGTGTGTGTGTGTGTGAATGTATGTGTTCAACTGCGTGTGTATACCTGTGTATTTTCTCACTGCTTATCAGGACGAAGTGCTGGGTAACATTAATGTAACATCCAGCCGGGCTCTCTCTGATGCCGTTGTGACTCCTGAAGGAGAGTGAGCCGCATGTTATCACAGCCGAGCAGAGTGATGGTATCTGCAGCGTTTGACTAGTTTCCATTAGGCTATTGCCAGGTCAGGAGGGGGGTGGGGGTGTAGAGCAGACCTGCGGTAATGAAGGAATTCGCCTTCGTTGTTCGGCCAGAGGTGTATATCAGCATTTACACATTAGTCCACATGCTGGGCCTGCACTACGAGCAGATTAGGAACGAGACCAGGATCGTACATCAGACTCAGTGTGTCAATGACAGAACCAGGAGATAGAACCAAGAACAATCGCTGCAAAGATGCTTTCAGAGCAGGAGATATTTTGCATAGAAACAAGACTACTATTTTGTCAAGACAACACACTAAAAAAGAAGAAAATGCAGCAATGATGAGCTTAATATGTGTACAATTGATCTATATTCCTAAATTACATATTACTCATTTGCGATTCAATATTTTAGTGAATAGAAGTGAAAAATGCTACACATGCAATCACGCTGTTCCTTCAAGTAACACGATCCACTTTTTCTACATAAATCTGTCTATAGAAGTCAGTGGACACCCGGCCCATAAAACCCATTGAATCTGTGCTTTAAAGGAATAGTTCACCCAAAAATGTAAATTCACTCATCATTTACTCACCTTCATGCCATCCCAGAAGTGCATGACATTATTTCTTCTGTAGAACAAAAAATTTATATGATTTTTAGAAGAATATTTCAGCTCTGTCGGTCCATACAATGCAAGTGAATGGGTGCCAAAATTTTGAAGCTCCAAAAAGCACATGAAGGCAGCATACATGTAATCCATAAGACTCCAGTGGTCTACAGAAGCAAAATAATAGGTGTGGGTGAGAAACTGATCAATGCGTTATTTAAATCTCCTGTCTGGAACATATTCTTTTTAAATTCAATTACAGCAGCGATTACAAAACAATTACAAAACAGGCACTGTTTGCCGAAATCACTTGACGTGAGTGTCGTATACTGGTAATACAATGATATATAATTCATCTCTTATGTCGACATCACCCAGGGAAAAATAACTCATACAGAGCCGCTGGTGAGGCTGAAACTGCACACACTCCCTTCTGTTTTTAAGTAGATGCTCAGTGCTATTTCAAACATGAAACAATAACTAAAGCACTTGGGGTGTTCATTGCCAAGGTTATTTTGCCCATCTCTGGTAATAAGGATGTTTCATGTACAATTAAAACACTCCAGCCGCATTATGACATCTCTTCTTGTATCCATTTCAATAGTGATTTACAGCTTCCGAGTGTGGAATACAGTATGTGTTTTTTTGTTTTTTTATCCCCTTTTCTCCCAATTTGGAAAGCCCAATTCCCACTACTTAGTAGGTCCTCGTGGTGGTGCAGTTACTCACCTCAATCCAGGTGGTGGAGGACAAGTCTCAGTTGCCTCCGCATCTGAGACCGTCAATCCACGCATCTTATCACGTAGCTCATTGTGCATGACACCACGGAGACTCACAGCAGGTGGAGGCTACTCTCTTGCTACTCTTCACGATCCAAGTACAACTTACCACGTGCCCCATTGAGAGCGAGAACCCCTAATAGCGACCACGAGGAGGTTACCCCATGTGACTCTACCCTCCCTAGCAACCGGCCAATTTGGTTGCTTTGGAGACCTGGCTGGAGTCACTCAGCACAACCTGGATTCGAACTTACAACTCCAGGGGTGTAGTTAGCGTCAATACTCACTGAGCTACCCAGGCCCCTGAATACAGTATGTGTTGAGTTGAGTTTGAAATGCAGTTTATGTTGATGCATGTAGCGTAACTATGCAGGTATAAAGTTAAAATGTTGATTTATTAATAAGATATAATTTTTTGGTTTTGTTTATGTCCTTAACAAAAATGATCCATAGTTTTACTATAGTAATAATGTAGTAACCATGATTGAAATAACCATGACTGCTGTCACCATGCAGTCTTCTTAGCAGAAATCATGGTTTTGATACAATCAACCTTGGTTGTACAACAGAAGCCAAATACTGTAGTTTCCATGTAGTAACCATGACAGTAACCATGTTGATTTTGTGGTTACTATGATTTTACTACAAATACCATGATCAAACTATGGTTACTGTAGTAAAACCATGATTTTTATTAAGGGCAAACCTGTTAAGTGTATTTTTACTTTGGATTTGGCAGTAATAGTTTTTACTGAACATTGCAAATACTGAACCGTACCGAAACCGTCACCCTAAAACCATGATACAAACCGAAGTGTTACACCCCTACAAAACATGTGTATAAAACAAAAGACCACAGGTCAGATGGTGTGAAGTTTAATATAGTTTAACGTTTGTTACATATCAATGCATCAATATTAGTTCTAAAACAATGGACCAATCAGAAGAGCCTGGGGGAAGGAAAAAGAAAACCCAAAGGTAATACAGAAGGTAAATATGCAAGGTTAAAACACATTGTATTTTCTTGCAATAAGGTGGATGAGTCATGCACAATAAAACCAGGAACATGTGTTAAGGATATAAGAGGGTCAATTTTGATTTCATTTGGACTAACTTCTAATTAAAAAACCTTGTTTAGCAGAAATCCTGGCCTGTGGAGCACTAGCGCTTGTTTATAGCCTGACCTCCAGCAAAATCATATCTTAGCCAGTCCTCTGTGGCCATTCCTAATGAGGGTCCCCAGGCTGTATTTTGCATTATGTATAAAATGTTTTTCATTGCAAACAGAAAACAGTGTTTAAAAAACAGGTCAATGGGATAATGAGGATGGAGAGAAAGATAAGTAATGTGTTGGGCATCCTGTTTTAATACAGCTGCCTCATGAGGTTACAGATATGTGAGTTTTAAAACCCAATTTTACAACCGTTTTACAATGTGATTCAACTGGCTGTTTACACACACACACAGCTGTACACGCACCTGTACACAAACACACAATTTAACACACATTTTAAATAAAAAGTCTCTCTAGAATGAAAACCTGCCCACCCCATAATACCTCTTGATACTGACTAACAAGTAGCAAAACATGGTTCATGGTTGTGATGTAAACTAAAGTGCAACTCTCTGTTTCAATAGGAAATATGTCAATACAATAAAATGCTCTTTAAAACAATCACCATTAATGGAAGTTTTCTGTTCTAAGAATCAACTAATTGAATTATGTTCCCTGTTAAACTCCTGGGTCCATTGCAGTTTCATTCAAGTGTTTTTAGAGTAACACCCCCCAACCCCGCAAAAAAGCAATGACACTCTTACACTACAACAACGATATGGAGCACAAGCAACACATGTCTTTCCCACAAATTGAAAACACAGATAAACACATGCCCGAGTATCACAAGCAGAATCAAAAGCACTCTGGATCCACCTCTGGCAACGCAGGCCCCTGTGAGTGTCTGTCAGTCCAGAACAAACAGAAAGCAGTTTGTTGAGCACGGGATAGCTTTAGTAAAACGAAAGAGACTCACCGAGCGGCTGTCCTGCGATAATCCTGGTGTTCTCGCCTGCTACGGCCGCTCGTGCGTTCCGTTCACTAATGTATTGGACGAAGGCGTAACCCTTGTGCACCGAGCAGCCCACAATCTTGCCGTACTTGGCAAAGATGACCTCGATGTCTGACTTTTTCACAATGGCGGTGTTGAGGTTGCCGATAAAGACCCGTGAGTTGAGGGAGCGTGGGTCGTTCTTGTTTGTGATATTGCTGGTTTGAGTCTTCCCCGTCATTCTTCTCCTGCGGAACAGAGACATGAGCGAGGACGAAATCAACCACACAGACCACATTTACCTGCTTAAACATCCGTTAGATGCTCTCAGAGACAAAATATAAATAGGTTAGTGAATATCTGGTTGGTGATGTCACACAGCAGTTAGTACCTGCTTCAGAGCAGGAATAATTATTTACCTTAATAATAACATTAATGTCCAGTGATTTGCTTTGAGCAAGAGCAATCTTTGCATTGTGACAAGTGAACTGAAAATAGACCACACTTACTTTATTCTTATATATGAGAGAAAAGTGGCAGTTTCATTATAAAAGAGTTTCTCCAAACAACTGTTATTATGGGCTTGCATTTATCGAATTTGAGATATAATACCATTAAAATTATTACTGATTTCGATGTTAAAATATTTTTTCTTATTCAAGCTGAATATGCAGAGACAACTATGAAATGGATAAAATGCAGTCAGTTGGTCATTATTCGCTTTGCGTCAAGGTCTTGTTTCACCCTGCCAGGGTTTATTTTGCGATAATGACTGTCAGAATGAACATTACACTGCTTATAACCAGATTCTTACCAAATAAAAAAAATGGACATGAAAATGTTATTTCAATTAAACTTGTTTATGTAAGAAGAGATAGCTGAGTGAAACAAAAAACTACCACAGTGTGTGACAGTTATGCAATTTAGATGTCATTATAATATATATATATATATATATATATTTAACAGCAGAATGCAGCAACTGCCCAATCAGAATCAAGTATTCCAGAGATCCGTGTAATAAAAGTTATTTATAGGTTCTTTCAATATTACTGTTTGTTTGAGAGGCCCAACATGTCTACTTCTTACAACCTGATTGGGTTTTCCATAGAAGACAGTGGAAACAGTATACAGCCTGTTTGAAAAACAATCAGTATTTGTTCCTGGCTGGCAGCAGATGCCCTAACCCCACCCCTACCCCTACTCCTAACCATGGGCGAGTTTCCCAAAAGCATCATTAGCCAACTACGGTCACAAGTTCCATCTTTACCAACATAGTTCAACGATTTGGTGTTTCCCGAAACCATAGTTCCAACGAACATTCGCAAACAGAATTGAACAATAATTTGGTTACAACTACAGCCCTATACCTGTTGTTAGAAGCATAGCTCCTCGTAAGTTTGATGTGTGGACATCGTTTGACATCGCTGAGGCTTCTATCTCTTTCTTTCCATAAATATCTTTCATTCTATCAAGAATCTGACCACGTTTAGATGTATTTAAGAAATACATTATTCCGGGGTTTTGCAGAAAGCTGCATTCTGAAACGTTACGCAAATGCGAGTGCAGCCGTTTTAAGGGGTTAAATGCTGTTAAGAGAAAGTGCTTTATCACACATGACATTTATATGTATATGTTAATGCATAAGTGGGATTTATATGTTTTTGAAGAATGCACATGCACCCACTATTGCAACGTGTTATCTATTGCAGTACACTGTGCATGCCGTTTTCGTGTCTTCAGCAGCTTTTTCACATTTAACATCTTTCTGGTGTACATGTAAATAAGCTTTTATAATTTAACATTTGCGGTAGTTATTACTCTGCCCCCTGAGCAACATCATTAACGACAGCTCAACCAATGTGATTTGAACGATGGACGTGCGACATGGTTACTACGATTTCGGGAAACAGTCATGACTAGCTAGTTAATTTCTACAACAAGTAATCTTACTATGGTGGTTATGCAGTGAGTTGTACTGGAAACGCACCCCATATGGAGCCTTTAAGGCTGAGTAGCCAAACAGGAACAACACCAGGCACCTTTCTCCCATCGCTTAAATAAGCCAAGGCCAAATACGTAGCTATTTAGGATTTTTTTTTTGGCAAAGTTGGGTTCAGGCTTAGCTTCATTCTGGAATTCTGGGAGTCCCACCCAAAAATGTTCTTCCCTCAATGAATATCTGATTTCACTTGGAAATACTAATACTGCACATTTCAAATGGGTTGTGATCATTGATTTAAGATTGTATTGTATGGTTTTGTAGACCTTGTAATAATTAAAGAGCAGTTATTGAAGAGTAAGCAATGATCACTGAGTATTTATTTTTATAGTATCTATACAACACTTGTTCCTATTGAATGTGTTAAAATGCAAGAGGTTTGTTCATATGTGATATAGAGTGAGTAAATGAGGGGCTCAAGTTTATGCAGTCACTGTATTACTCACTGAGCACACAGTCAGTTAGTCTTCACATCAAAGAACAGTGGTGAGATCTTTTAGAGCTACTGACGAATGCCCTCCCATTGGGTGTCATCCAACTCCCCTCCACGCACAAACACAGACAGTGACTGCTATTGTTTGAGACAGAGACGCATTATGTTCTGTCTCTCACGCTGTCAACGGCCTACTCTCACACAACAGCATGAGAATGAACATGCAGCTCCGAAGAGACAGTAGTGAGACTGCATCAGAGTCATGCGCACTGACCAAACACGACATTTTGAGCTCCCCAAATACATCGTGATATATGTCAAGCAATGCATGTTAGGGCTCCACAAATATATGTAACCACTAAATTAACCATGGTCACTACAGCCATGGCTACTACAATATTAGTAAAACCATGGTTAATTTTCATAAGGGCTAAATAAATAGGGTTACAACATTACATTGAACATAAATGTATATTTAATTTACACTAATAAACTAGAAAACACCCTATTTTAATGAACTTAATTGAAATATAGCAATAAACAGCAGCAATACAACAAATATTTTGCTTCAAAAAGAAGGCAAAGTCCCTAATAGCTCAAGTGAATCAGTGAATCATTTATATTAATTAGTTCATTTACATGAACGCTCAGAAAGGACTGACATACTAAAACGAATCATAGTTCCCAATGCTAAATATAAGGGAATTGTTGGCAAAACTTTATTTTAAAGTGTCAGTGTAATTACACATGTGAGTACTGAGTAAAATTAATCAACATCTACTTACTATAGGTTTAGGGTTAGTTGCTTGTAATTATGCATAATTTACTGTTATTACTATAGTCATTACATGTAAAATGTGTATCAAGGACACTAAAATAAAGTGTTCCCGAATTGCTTATTTTAATCAACTGTCTAAAAGAACCAATTTACTTAAATGATTTGGTTTTCCCAGTGCTACATGAGAGAGAGAGAGAGAGAGAGAGAGAGAGAGAGAGAGGAGAGGACAGTTTAGGTGAGTGTGTTTGATTACTGCATTTGCAATACAAAGTAACAAATGTAGCTTTTTCTGACACTACATCAATAGTCGTTGGAAAATATAGCTCGTTACTGGAAAAACAACACTTTTCTGAAAATATCTCAGCTAATGTTAGGTTACTGAAAAATGTAGTAAAGTTAGTGGCGTTGTTACTTTTAGTTACTGTAACTACTCCCAAACATTGCAGTTCAAACTGTCCATTTCAATTGATCAATTGCCTTTCCTTTGATTCAGTGATTTGTTTGCCGATTTGTTCTTGATGAGAAATATGAGAGCAAAACTGCATTAGAGTTAAGGTAGTATTTATTTTCATGATTCAGTTAAAACTGTCCCTTTAAATGAATCGATTTAGAAATCGATGGAAGATGGAGCCCGCCACGTATTAAAAAAAATAAAAGAGGTAATTCTGACTTTTTTCCCTCACAACTGTGAGATAAAATTGCAGTTTCAAGAAATAAAGTCGTAATTCCGAGATATAAAGTCACAATTGTATGATAGAAACTCGCAATTGCAACATATTTCTCTCAATTTCTACTTTATCTTTTGCAATTGCAAGATATAAAATAGCAATTATGTGTTTTTTGGACGTAATTGGGACTTCATATCTCACAATTGTTTGATACATGAGTTTATTTCTTGAAATTGCAACTTAACATCTCGCAGTCTTGAGAAAAAAAGTCATAATTGTGAGATAAAATTCAAAATCACCTCTTTTATTTTTGATTACTTGGCATGACCCTTCGTCCATATAAATCTGATTCAATGATTAATTTGCTTCATTACACAAAAATGTTCACCAAAGCCCTTTGTGGCATTTTTTTTTCATACCTGTTTTGTTACATTTGTCTACTCAATGAAAATGATTAAATAGGCTTAATATTCATTTAAAGGTGGGGTATGTGATTTTCTTTTTTGACCATTTTTTCAAAATAACTTGAAATCCTATTCCTAACCCACTTACTGGCTGTAAATTAGAAGCACTGAAATGAAAATTAAGCAATTTAATCATCTGTGGAACGGGCAGGACTCGAAAAACTCCAGCCAATCATTTTCAAGACCATCTAGAATCATTGGACAGAAAATGTGTCAATCAAACGGTCGTACCATGCCCCCCTCCCCCCACCACCCTGGCGCGCGTATCCCGTTCGTGCGCATACTCAAAGCTCGTGACCCAGTAACAGGAAGCGATTGTATTTATGTATGGAGAATAGAGCTTTTATAGTGCTAGTGGGGTTGTTCCACATTTCTATGAATCCTGTTTTGAATAGAAGACCGCTGTACAGACACCAGGGCTGGCTATGTTCTTTTTTTTTACAGTTATGAGAAAATCAGCTCTACACCTTTCAAGAGTGGTATGCGAACCCCTCCTCCTGCTGTGTCAACAATTTGCTCTGAAAAATTGTCTGACAGGTGAATGCACTGTTTGACTAGTGAGTCTAGAACACTGCTAGAACACTGCGCATCTGACTTTTCGCTCGTGCATGATTGCGCGTCCATGTTTTTCGAATGGGTGGAGTCAGGGCCAGCGTTGGAGGAGAGAAGGTAGGACCTTAGAGTTGTGTATTTTCAAAATCTGCCGGCCGTTTTGCAAATCACATACCCCACCTTTAACTACAACTTACTGCGTAAAACAATTTGACTATCTGGCAACAATGGCTACTTGGTTGAAATTATAGTTCCTCTGATTGAAAAACAAACCACCTGTTTAAGCATTTTCAGAGCATATACAGTATATACACTCACCTAAAGGATTATTAGGAACACCATACTAATACTGTGTTTGACCCCCTTTCGCCTTCAGAACTGCCTTAATTCTACGTGGCATTGATTCAACAAGGTGCTGAAAGCATTCTTTAGAAATGTTGGCCCATATTGATAGGATATCATCTTGCAGTTGATGGAGATTTGTGGGATGCACATCCAGGGCATGAAGCTCCCGTTCCACCACATCCCAAAGATGCTCTATTGGGTTGAGATCTGGTGACTGTGGGGGCCATTTTAGTACAGTGAACTCATTGTCATGTTCAAGAAACCAATTTGAAATGATTCGAGCTTTGTGACATGCTGTATTATCCTGCTGGAAGTAGCCATCAGAGGATGGGTACATGGTGGCCATAAAGGGATGGACATGGTCAGAAACAATGCTCAGGTAGGCCGTGGCATTTAAACGATGCCCAATTGGCACTAAGGGGCCTAAAGTGTGCCAAGAAAACATCCCCCACACCATTACACCACCACCACCAACCTGCACAGTGGTAACAAGGCATGATGGATCCATGTTCTCATTCTGATTACGCCAAATTCTGACTCTACCATCTGAATGTCCCAACAGAAATCGAGACTCCTCAGACCAGGCAACATTTTTCCAGTCTTCAACTGTCCAATTTTGGTGAGCTCTTGCAAATTGTAGCCTCTTTTTCCTATTTGTAGTGGAGATGAGTGGTACCCGGTGGGGTCTTCTGCTGTTGTAGCCCATCCGCCTCAAGGTTGTGCGTGTTGTGGCTTCACAAATGCTTTGCTGCATACCTCGGTTGTAACCAGTGGTTATTTCAGGCAAAGTTGCTCTTCTATCAGCTTGAATCAGTCGGCCCATTCTCCTCTGACCTCTAGCATCCACAAGGCATTTTCGCCCACAGGACTGCCGCATACTGGATGTTTTTCCCTTTTCACACCATTCTTTGTAAACCCTAGAAATGGTTGTGCGTGAAAATCCCAGTAATTGAGCAGATTGTGAAATACTCAGACAGGCCCGTCTGGCACCAACAACCATGCCACGCTCAAAATTGCTTAAATCACCTTTCTTTCCCATTCTGACATTCAGTTTGGAGTTCAGGAGATTGTCTTGACCAGGACCACACCCCTAAATGCATTGAAGCAACTGCCATGTGATTGGTTGATTAGATAATTGCATTAATGAGAAATTGAACAGGTGTTCCTAATAATCCTTTAGGTGAGTGTAAATAAAGAAAAATAGATTTTTTTAGCTATATCATCCAGCGCTCATGTACTGTACATGGCTGCAAAACACCAAGAAATCTTCACATAAAGGCTTCATCAGATCATCCAACAACATAATTATTTTGTGTCTTCAATTGCCTGTAAGAATGTAAAGCTCTCTAATATCGCTGAGAAATGAAGATTAGATTTATTTAGCTTGGGGACAAAATGCTTGAATAATGGAACCAATACTGTAAATAGGATTAGTTTCCAAGGTTACCTGCATTCTGGGAATGGTACTGGGCGAAGGCTCACACATTCAAAAACGCACTGACGTGCTCACAGAAAGAATCACACTCTCATGTGTTCAGTCACTCATGGAGACAGAAATTGGAATAGTGAAATATGCCCTCTTGTAATTTCCCAGGGCACGGTGCAACCATTGGATCACACAATAAAAACAGCAAAGAGCCCTATTAAACTGGACATGAGTCATTTTGATTGTCTCTCTCTCACTCTCTGTTACTTTGTCTCTGACACCCCTACTCATAGGACAGAAAATCGCTAAGGAGATATTTGAAATATCTCAATTGTTTCTCTTATATAACTATTAAAATAGAGAGCACATGGAGACTTTTGCTTAAAGTCAACATGAAATCAAAATAGAGACTACTTAATACAGCACATGTTCCTGGTCTTATTGTGAATGATACATTGGTGCACATTATTGTTTGTCTTTAAATTATTCTTTAAAATGCAATAACTTGCTCAGTCTCTAAAATGATTAAATTATTTTAAACATCAATAGACATCAAATGCTGGTTTTGTTAAAGAGACAGCACCGGTTTTAGCACTTGTTTAAGAAATCAGTGTAAATTCTTGTAAATACTATGAATTATGCAATTAAACAATACACATGCATCATTAAATACTATTTGAAATATAATATTATTTATTGAATGAATGCATGGATTTGTTCATTTT
Organism: Xyrauchen texanus; assembly: GCF_025860055.1. Lineage (NCBI taxonomy): Eukaryota > Metazoa > Chordata > Actinopteri > Cypriniformes > Catostomidae > Xyrauchen > Xyrauchen texanus. The sequence continues at coordinate 28,126,133 of NC_068317.1, forward strand.
TAAAAAGCCAAAATGTGACAGAAATTATGAAAAACTAATACAAAATTATTATTATCATGATGTTCCTTAATAGAAGGTCCCCTGTATAATTAACAGCATTAGCTGGAAAATTATTTATTTCATATGTAAGCAAAAGGGATATTATAACTGAAATATACCATGTGAATTAAAAATTTATTGAATGTCAAATTGATATTTAATCGAACTGGAATCGAATCGAGAGCTTGTGAATCAGAATCGACTTGGATCAGAAAATCTGTATCAATACCCAGCCCTAGCATTGATACAGACTTCCCGATTTGATTCGATATTCGGAAGCTCTCAATTAAATTTCAATTCGATTTTATTTGGATTCATATGGGAATGTTTAAGTTATAATTTAAACTCTGCTTACATATGAAACAAATTCTTTCTCAGCTAATGCTGTACATTACACAGGCAACCTTCTAACTGGGTACATTACTAAATTTAAAAAATTAACAACAGGGACCAAACTATGCCGCTAAATTGTTGTTTATTTAACAGATACACAACCAAAACTGAAGTCAACTTTCAAGTAAAAGTGAAAAGATAGATCTAGGTATTTTAAGAATCTATACCGGGATCATTCAAATAAAGATGGCTATCTATCAGAATATCAAAATTTTTACCCAGCCCTAATTGGCGCACCATATTTGAACGAATGCAAGCACAAATTAGATTTAAAACAACAGCATAGAGGAAGATTTTCAGTGAATAATGAACAGAATATTCCTCACAAGCCATAAGGACTTCTTACAGTATATGGTACATTTATAGTGCTTTTTTATCACTTTTGAGCTTGACAGCTCGAGTCCCGCCATAATTTTGCTGTACAGAAAAGAGCATTTTGGACATTCTGCAATAAATATTCTTTGCATTCCACTGAAAAAATTTATTCTATTCCTTTAAGTCTCCTGAACTATGAAACTGTTACCTCTGAGCAATACCATTTTCCTTAAGGAACCCAAATCGTGAGGTTTTCAGGTCCAATAAACGGCAACTGAATCCAAAAAGCAGCTTAACAGAGGACAAGTGGTGTAATAAAGAATACTAAATATAAAACATCTGTACCATCGGTCCCTTTGAGACCATTTCTGTGACTGATGTCCAAACCCAATTACAGTGCTGTGAGGTTGGCTGTATTACACCACAATGAAGTTTCATAAGGACAGAGGTTGCATATGTGCTCTAAAATTAACCTTTTACTCCATTGATGGTAAGGCTTAGGGTTGAGGTTTGTGTTAGGTGGTAGAGTTAATAAAATATGCATTAATGCATATTTATAATTTACAACTAAAAATACAGTTTGCTTTTGGTCCACTCTGTGGACATTTCACCTGAAAACTTGAGCTCACAAGTGCCCATATGTTCAACAACACTTCCAACTTCAGCCACAGGGGGCAGGGTGCCAATGTTCTTTTATTTATTTCACTTCAACCCTTCTCCTTCCCTTTTGATGCCGCAAAGGTGGCCTGCTTGATCACCCTCCTAACCGGCTGAGCATGGGACTGGGGAACTGCTGTCTGGGAGAGTAACCTGCCTTTCTGTGCCTCGTTCCTGGCATTTTCTGTAGAACTCAAGAAGCTGTTTGATCGTGCCACACGTGGTAGGGTAGCGACTCATTTGCTGACGTAATTACAGCAAGGAAGCAACTCCATTTTAGATTATTCCATAGAGTTTCGGACCCATGCGGCTTCCAGCGGCTGGATTGAGAGAGCTCAATGGGACATTATTCTTGGTGGTTTGACGGAGACAGTGAAGGATGAGATTTATTCCCTTGACTTGCCCGAGCGTCTTGACGATCTGGAAATCCAAGTCGACAATCAGCTCTCTCATCTTCACCGCCTGCGAGTTCCATTTCCATCTATGGATGTTAGTTCCAGAGAATGCCCATCTGCCTCCTCATTTCAACCACCACCAGAAACCATTTCAGATCCTGAACCCATGCAGCTGGGCCGAGCTTCTCTTTCTAAGAAGGAAAGGAAACGACTTTTCCGGCTGGGCCTGTGTGCGTACTGTGGCAGGCCAGTTAAAGCTGACGCTAACCAGTAACAAGGGTCACTGGTGAGCAGGACTCGTACGGACCAGCCCCTTATGATTCACACTGTTCTTCCAGCTATTATCAATGGGAAGCTACTGTCCACCAGGTTTTGGCACTCGTTGATTTTGGAGCTGAGGGAAATTTCCTGGGTGCAAGTGGGGTGTTCCGGTAATTCCTATTGACCCTCCTATTGCCATTAGCACTCTCAGTGGCTCTTCTCTTGGCAAGATCTCCAAGGACATGGTCCCGGTGAGTCTGAGAATTTCGTGCAACCAGAATTTCATGTGTGTGTCTTGGGAGGTTGTTTCGAAGGTACAAAGGGCACTACAGGGAGTGACTGCCCCGGCGGGGGTGCCAGCAAGTCTACTCTTTGTTCCATGATCAGTCCAACCTGCGGTCCTGCAGTGGGGCCACTCATCCAACTTAGCTGTATCATCCAGGAGTGAGGCACATGGAGGCCATGGTTCAGACCCAGACTAACGGCCAGACAGAGAAAGCCAATCAAAGTCTAGAGATGCTTTGTTGTGTGGCCGACCAGAATCCCTCCTCTTGGAGCGAGTGAAGCACATGTATAACTCTCAGCTGGTGTCATCTACAGATAACTCCAAGGTACTCGGTCGGTCAGAAAGTCTGGCTCTCGGCAAAAGATATCCCACTTAAAGTCACGTCACGTGTTTATGTTCATACTAGCCATGTGCACTCTCTACTCCTACTCATTTATACTTACATACTTCACACCCTCCTCATCTTCTGTTTGTTAGTGTGATTGTGCTCACCTTTTGCTGATTTTACCTAGGTCTATTTATACCCTCTGTTGCTCAGTCTGTTGATAGATTTTCTCTTGAAAATAACTGTGGCAGTTTAATACAGACGTTTGGAACATTTGCTGTTGCAAACATTTATTTATTTTACTTTTGCTGCCTGTCGGATTACTACTGTATTGGCATTTTACTGCCTTGGCTCTCAGATTCTTCTAGTGCTAACTGTTCTCTCTCCCTGTGTTGCTAGCCCAGTTTGTGCCACCTCTGCATTCCCTCAGACCTTGTGGATCGGCCAACATGCATCTCTTCTCACACGAGTTGGATTATACATGACTCATCACTCATCTCCCTTGATGTATCTCATTGGCAAGTCCTCCAGTGGTTCTCAGCCCCACTACCTGTGTGTATATGTGTGTGTGTGTGTGTCCTCACTCTTCCATCCAAAATCGCAAGTCTTCATTCTTTTCTGCCATTTTTTATTCTGCTGACAGATTAATAAAAAACGTTATTGTCATCAGCTTTTGGGTTCTTGATCAGCTCATCCTCATGTTGCGCTGAGGTCAGACAGCACCCACCACAAATACTTCAGAAATTAGTCGCTATGTCTGATATTGAGGCAATTGATGGCAAAACCCTGGAAGAAATAGGATCATAAAATGTCAACCTACTGTCTTGACACACTCCCAACATAATTTTTAAAAAATGTGTTTAACTGTCTGGAAAAATATATGTGAACATAGGGAACTATGAATCTTGTATCCCACAAGGGTCAATTCTTACACTGCTCCTGTTCAACCTGTATATTCTCCCACTAGGCCAAATTATGAAAAAGAACCAAATTTCATACCATAGCTATGCAGACAACACCCAGATCTATCTAGCCCTATCGCCAAATGACAACAGCCCTATAGACGCTCTGTTCCAGCGCATTGATTAAATTAATAGTTGGATGTGCCAAAACGTCCTTCATTTAAACAACGACAAGACAGAGGTCATTGTATTTGGCAACAATGGCAAAATTCCCAAGGTGAATACATACCTTGACTCCAGTGTTATTTTGGAGTCAGACCTTAGTTTCAGTCACATCAAAGCAATAGCAAAATCAGCCTACTATCATCTAAAAAATATTGCCAGAATTAGATGTTTTGTATACAGTAAAGTCTTAGAGAAACTTGTTCATGCATTCATCACCAGTAGGGTGGACTACTGCAATGGTCTCCTCACCAGCCTTCCCAAAAAAAGATCAGCTCATTCAGAACACTGCGGCAAGGATTCTCACGCAAACCAAAAAATCAGACCATATTACTCCAGTCCTCAGGTCTTTACACTGGATTCCAGTTTAATTTAGAATTGATTGATAAAGTACTATTACTCGTTTATAAATTGTTCAATAGCCTAGAACCTAAATACATTTCAGTTATGCTTGTTGAATATAAACCTAACAGACCACTCAGATCATTACGATCAAGACAGTTAGACATACAGAGGGTTCATTCAAAACAAGGTGAGACAGCATTTAGCTATTATGCCATCCGCAGCTGGAACCAGCTTCTGTAAGAGGTCAGATGTGCTCCAACAGTAGCCACATTCAAATCCAGACTGAAAACTGTTTAACTGTGCATTTACTGACTGAGCACTGCGCCGCACTTAATGATTACACATAACTTAATGATTACACATAAATAATCTTGCCTTGCCTTGCCTTGTATCTCTCTACACCCAGACCACTAGACAACTGAGGCAGCCATCAGCCTGAAAACCCCCCTCAATGACACGCGGAGAGAAACTCCTACACCCCCTGTTATAGTCCAACAAGGGACAAAAATGGTTCAAGGGACAAAAATCTAAAACTAAAATTTTTTTTTGAAGAACGTTACCGAACAACGCTCTAATATCTGATTGGATGAACCATTATTTTTGCTATTACTTAGTGTTAGGGATCTGAACAAACCCCTAATAATGAAACTTTGGTGTATAACTCATATTTCACCATTTGTGTTATAGACATCGGGCTGTGCTTACTGATGTTTGAAGCACTGCCCCCAGTGGCCGAATATTTGGTTCCCCCAATCCTCAATATGTGGTTACATCATTGGCTAACTGCTTTATTCTGCCATCAGAGCAATTGGATCAAGAAAGTTCACTTCAATCTCGGCTTAATTTTTTCTTATAAACATCTCTCTGCACTTTCAGCACTAAACCCTGATCCAATTGGAGCAAGGAAGCAAATTATGCTGTCATTCATTTGGAGTTTGATGTAACTGACAGAGAAGGATTGATTTATAGGGATGGGGGACTGTATGTGATGGATCTTTTGATTGCCAGAGAGAGAGAGAGAGAGAGAGAGAGAGAGAGAGAGAGCTCGTCAAAAGGATACTAGTGAAATGCTTTCAATGACAATATCTTATTGCCTTGCTTGTGTTTTTAATGCATTGCACCAATATTTCCAGTACAATCTACAAACAATGTGATGGAGGGTGACAAAACATGATTCAGTGTGACAAAAAGGAACTGAATAGGGTTATTCTCAAAGAATGGTGTCATTGTAAACCATAACTTTCTACTAACTTCGTCATATTATTTTACAGCTATTAAACATGTAATGCAAAATAAATAAATGGTTACACTTTACAAAAAAGTTATCTTAATATTAGTAAATGTATTAGTCATCATAAACTAACAATTAACAATATTTTATTGATCTTTGTTAATGCTAACTTATCAAAAATGTTCATTATTAGTTCATGTTGGTTCATAATGCATTAATGTATAACATACAATTTTTTATTTTAATACATAATTTGTTTTACTAATATATGTTGAAATTAATATGAACCAAGATTAAAAAGAGCTGCAAAAGCATTGCTCATGTTAATTCATGTTAATTCATGTTAATTCATGTTAACCAATGTTTACAAATACAAATTTGTTGTAAAGTGTCACCAAATAAATAAATAAATTACTAATTGTATTTTTTAAATATCAAAATATCAGATCTTTGAACTTTAAAGGTCCACTGATCTTTAAACTAAACATTAAACCCCATTTTTTTTTTTTTTTTACATAACACAGTTGGCACTTTTGGAAGGAAAATACTTTGGTTTAGTAATAATTTGTGATTTATTACATGGTAAACCAAAAGAGTTTTTTGAAAAAACTTTGCTAATTTTCCTATTCAAATTATAAGTAAATTAATTCCAAACGTATTATGTCAGGGTTAAAATCATGTAAAAGCTTTAGGGTTTGTTAATGTAGCTTTAACTTAAAGGTACCTAATGATTAAAATAAAGTAAAATAACTATTGGACCAAGGCTATAATAGTTTAAAAATCCCATAGTTAAAAATTGAAAAACCCATATTTGTTGATCACTTATAAATATTTTTCACGTAAAGCGTGGAAATACAATTTCGTAAAAGTTCTTTGTGAAAATCAATTATTTCACAAATTGAAATATTTGGGAATTTCCGGACGGAAATGGCACATTTCCTGAGAATTCCGTTGTTGTTCAACGGAAGAAAGCACCTCTTCCTCTCAGTTGAGCTTACACAGACAATAAACATGATTAAGTGGCTTAATAACATGCCAAACGAATGGCAGTGAACATTTTCCATGCACACGCAGCTGCCCGATGTCTCATTCGGGCACACTTCTACCACATCCCCCACAAACTTGTTACTGTTGCCATTTCAAATACAGACGACTTCAAAATAACTGTAGAAAAAACTTGTGAGAATGAATTACAGTAATAATAATCCTTATTACTCAAACACCCACATGCTTACATTAAGTTGTGAGTCTGACTAAACAACTGTTTCATCATCTTCCATAAATACTCTGAGATACAGACTGACAGTTGATTAAAGTTCTGTTTTTTTATTTATTTACTAAATACACAAACTGCAGGACAAATCAGCACAGGAAGCAGATATGTTACATTCATGATAAAGCAATTAAGAGCTTGTATAAATATTTGAATGAGAACAGGGAAAGAGTTGTACAATAAATAAAATAAACTGGCAGCTGCTCTGTCTCATATGAACTGCCACTATGTCAGTATGATGACATGTTTGCTATCAGCCGCTCTGATTGGAGAGTGAGGCAGAGGCACTTACGGTAATTGGGAAAAATTCTGGCAGCGGAAAGCGGCTCAAAGTAATGACAGTCAAGCATATTAAAATAAAAGATTTTAAGTGTTTCAAGTAATGGACAAACACTGCGCAGAAGCCTTGATATTTAGGGGGAAAAATAATTGTATCCATTTTTTTAGTGTCTGGAAATTTACAGAACTGGTGTTTTCAAAGGTATGTTGGTACCTTGCAACAGTCATTGAAAGTGTGTGTGTGTGTGTGTGTGTGTGTGTGTGTGTGTGTGTGTGTGTGTGTGTGTGTGTGTGTACTGTGCCGTTCAAAGGTCCACTTGTGAAAATGCTAATTTAATACAGATCTTTTTCATTACAAATGATATGATTAGCATAACAATTTAAGTTTAAATAAAAAAAAAGTCTTAGCGGAGACCAAGGCTCACAATTTTTTACTCCAGTGAATGATTCTCAAAGTAGGTTTATTTTTAGAAGTCAAATTCTGAAAACCTAAAAGCTTTGAACATTTTCACAGTTATTGCCCAGAAAAAAAAGATGAACACACATAGACCTTTTGTGACAACTTGCCCCAACAGTGGGGCATATTGTCACACGATATGGGACAAGTTGTCACAACAGAACTTGCCACCAAAACAAAATATATGCCTGTCTTTAAATCTATGCTTGAATTAAACAGTCTTAAAAGGTAGTATTAAAATGCTTTTCAGCTAAATTTAAAATGTAAAACAATTATGTACAACAAAAAATGTAATCACACAACAAAAATGGAAAATGCAACCTAGAAATATACTTTTACAACATTGTTTTTGCCAGCAAACATTGTATTTAATACATTTTTATACATTAATGACATGTGACAACATGCCCCAAACCTTTGTCCAAAGAACACATACAAATATTTTGGTTAAAATCTTCCTTCACAATATAGTGGACCCTTTCCTTAAAGGAAGTATGCCAGTGTAGTTTAATTATTGTCATTTTTTACAAAAGAGCAATAATACAAATATTATGATAGTGAAAATTTACTTTGGAGAAAAAAAATCACAAAAATTATTCTAATTTAAAAGGGTTTTGAACTAGTTGTTTGAAACCAACATACAAACCCTCTGCACACGTTTGTGTAATTTGACTTTTGACTGCAAATGTCATTGTTACTTAGAGGCAGCCATGGTCTCCCCTATTAAAGCTAGGGTGTGCAATCTTTTCCAGAAATGTTTTTTTTTTTATACTGGTTGAAAGTCTCTTAAGCATTATCTTAATTTATTCTTATTCATTTTACATCATAACAGTTTCCAAAAATGTCTTTACATCCAGGTTTAATTACATTTTGAATCCCATATTCTAAATGTGGACAGACTTCTGAATGCCTCTGTATTTACTGTATGCATAAAATAAATAGTAAAGACTCAAGGGAGAAGCCATACATTCAGAACACTTGATGTGTGTCAAATGCGCATATTTGTGAGCTGACTCAAATGTAATGACAGATTAGCCTGTTGTCCTTTCCTGCAGAGCTCGGTCTGTGGTCCTTAATGTTGCTTTCAGCCATAAAGTCTTGCTGGGAGAACAGTATGGAGCAATGGCATGCTGCTTTGCACTCTAGTTCTGGTGCTGAAATGATGCGGTGAAGCACAGCAATGCAACAACCAAGAGTATACATGTGTGTGCATGCATGCATTTTTACTGAAGGTGCAAGACATGTGTGTGTCTACACTTGCTTGTAGATGAGCATTAGTGTACAGAATTTACTCTCTGTGGTAGAGGTTGACCGATAGTGAATTTTGCCGATACTAAGGTGGTGGGAAAGGCAGATTACCGATTATTCAGCCGATAGTTTTTAAAATACATTTTTATAATGTCTAAAAAATCATATTCTTTCCTTACTATAACTGGCACAGACATTAATCAAATTAGTCCTAAATTAATCAAATATCAGATGCAGTTTATTGTTCAAACAAAATCTCCAAAATAAGTTAAAACAAATTCTGTTTGTTGGATACTGCTGGACTTTTAAATGTAAACAAGCCCAAAATACACCAGGGACTCTTATTTTGAAATTAAGAAAAAAAAAAAAACGATCTGCAAATAAAACTATAAATCCAAATAGCAACTACTGGCACAGACTAATACTTCTGTGGCCATGTTCCCAATGCAAAAGAAACGAGAAGAGAGCTAATGTTGCTTTGTTCATTAATGGCTAAAACCAAACGGGTTAAACTGTTAGCAGCTATCATTCTTGTTTACAGCCATGAGATGCCATGAACTACAAGTTGATCTCTTATATTAGATTTTCAGGTCTTTTGTATTCCGTACGCAAACAAAAAAAAATGAACTTTCATGCTTGTGCCATCTTTGATTTTGAATGGGAATGACAACAAGACTGTGAGGGATCGCTTACAGTCTATTCAACGGGTTATACTGCAGTTTAAAGTGTTTTCGGATTGTTCCGTAGACAAAACATTGATAAAATATCTGTCCAAGAACATTCAGTATTCAAAGAACTCCAGACAACATGAGCTGTGGAAAATCAGATGTGATCTAGGAACTTTATACAGCTTTATACCATTCATGCCATTGAAGAGATGGTAAGTCTATCCCTCACAGTCTCATTGTCATTCCCATTAAAAATCAAAGATGGTGCTAGCATGAATAAGGTCTATTGTTTTGTTTGCGTACGGAATACAAAAGACCTGAAAATCTAATATAAGAGATCAACTCGCAGTTCATGGCATCTCACGGCTGTAAACAAGAATGATAGCTTCTAACAGTTTAACCCATTTGGTTTTAGCCATTTATGAACAAAGTAACATTAGCGACTATAGAGGAAACCGCTGTCGACAGACCCAACTACAGTAACAATATTTTGTTCTGAAATTGTTCCCAAAATAATCATCCTGACATTCTATTTTTCACTATCCAGGAAAGTTTTATTTTTATATATTTATTTATTCAGAGAGAACTTTTTTTGAGGCTTGGAGAAGGTTCTAGGAATGTAATATTTAGGTTTTTATCTTTTTATATTCATTAATTAAATGAATTTTCCGGATTCAATACAAGTTAAGCCCAATTACATTTGTGCAATGATGACACAATCTCTGATATAAGCATGACGACACGTCTCTGAAAACCCCTAAATGACCATAAAAATTACAATATAAACAACTCTAAAGTTTTAACAGAATTAATGTAAGAAAATTATAAGCTTGAAATTTCTGCCATTAATCGGCCACATTCACTTCCATTGTAAGTGCCTGTAAGTGACTGTAACCTCGAAAAGGAGGGATAAGTCAAAATAATTTTTTGTAGTAATCAACATTATGCCACAAATGCTCTTAAATGAGCTTAGCTTGTATTGAACCAAGAATGTTCCTTTGAAGTTCCCAGAGCAAAATGAATGTAAATGGTGAACAACTATGAAAAGTCATATGAAAGTCATATGGATTTAGAAGAACGTGATGGGTGAGTAAATGATGACATCATTTTAATTGGTTAATTACTAATAAAGGAAATTGAGTTAAAACTCTTAAAATTATGTTGTAACAATGAACGAAATTAAGCACTCAGAAGAAAAGTGAAAACTATATTCAGCTGCAGTGTGTATATGGTCTCTGTGGTTAATAAATAGTGGCACAATATATCCCTACATGCTGTGCATACAACTCTAACACGCAATTCTCAGCAAGAACACTTTGTCCTTGCAGATATTGTTCACAAAAACACATAAATGCAAGACCGAGCACATACAGTAGATGCACACATAATGGACCAGGCTACAGTTTGAAGGCCTGACCTCGACAGCACACATTACTACCTACGAGTCATCGCAAGAGCAGAAAATGAACTTGAGTGGAAAATGTGAGGACAAAGAAGGTCTATCCATGAATCAAGTTCAAGTCGCCCGACATTTACCAAAGGATGTCAAAAATATGAAATGTGAAATGTTTTCAATGGCATGTCCACTGTTTGAAGGACATAACCGACAAGCTGGGTGCCTTTTGTGTTTGTCCCTCACAAATCTCAAAAACGTTGCGTTGAGTCAATGATGAGAGAGAACATTTTGCCAGTCTAATTGAGGTAGATTCGGCCCCCTGCCTGTCTGACAGAAGACACCAGGATAATTGCAAGTGTCAGGATGTCCAAATCAGTCAACCCAGTGTGCAATCACAGGTTGAAACCTGACATTAAAAAGCGACTTGTTGTCATTAGTATACCCGTAAATATATGTGGTGTGAATTGGGGCTGCACCAGTCTCCAAAAACCTCCGAAACCTGATTTCCCCTCCCAAAACATCCGGTTTTGGATTGTCTCTCATCTCTTAGATATTTTGTCTCTGAACTCCCGAGACCCTCCCGGACCTGATCTTATGCCAGTTTTCAAAGGCTGAATTCATGACACAATTGCACCACTTAGCACACAAACATGACAGTATGAACCAGCATGCCAAGTAGATCATTGTGGAAAGGTTAGCAACAAATGTTGTTAAATAACGTTAATAGAACATTATTATGATATAATTACTACAGTGAGTCCTCATAAACTTAGGCCAAAACGTTCTTAGTGTAGCATTGTTTGTCAATCCTTTACACTTGTTAGCGAATGAACGTTTTCGCGTTTTCAGGAATGTTATGCAAAAATTTAAATAAAGTCTTACTCATGTAGACCGATTAAGATGTCTATATTCCTTCAGACTCAAGCTATACAGATGCAGGTATGACCTGACCTCCTCACGAACATGTTCTTGATGTGCAGATACACTGTTTTTGTTTCTACCTTTGTCTCCAGATGTTTAGCAGTGATTATATCTTTTTCCAGTGCTTCTTCTTGACAGCAATGGATCAATTGAGAATGTTGCAACCATAGGCATTACTAGACCAATTTTAGGATGGCTTCAGCCCCCCTACAATTCGTCTCAGCAGCCTTGAATCATAAGGCATTTTGGTGGCTTTTCCCAACTGCAAAGACTGACTGTAGCACGGACCAACAGCACTGGAGTGTGGGTTGTGAAAGCGCATATTATTGTTTTGTCTCACTGAACGAATAGGCCCCATTTCCTCATTTAATTCATGAACGAGCTAGGATCAGCGTCTTTTGACCGATTGAAAAAGAGGAGGCATGTTGCTCATTTATTTCAGTAATCTCGTTTAAGGAGAGAAAGGGGCTGAATTAATTAAGAGTAAAAGTGATTAATGACATTACAATGACATCAGGACATCATTAAAACCTGTAATTGTTTTTAGGCAATGTCGTATTTTTTGTAAATTCTTTGATAGTCATTCACAGCAGTTCACAAATGATGTTTTGCTCGCATTTGCATGCAGGGAAAATGCTTATGATAGTTAAACACTGCTTAAGTGTCTTAGCAGACACACTGATTTGAAAGAAGTATAATTAGTCTTGTTCGGTCATTAATGTCTCTGAGCTTTATCAATGGTTTTATTACTCAAAACACATGAAAGATGTTCATTTGTAGCCTCCTATTGGCGTAAAAGTGTGATTTACAAAAATGGTTACCTGAACGAATAAGTGAACAAATCTGAAATAATCTGATTTATATAAAATAATACCATATATATATATATATATATATATATATATATATATATATATATATATATATATATATATATATATATAAAATCACGAGTTAATGACATAAAGAGAAACATCATCTGGATTTACTTCACTCCACTAAAGATTGTTCAAGCTAATTATGATATTTATTATAATAATAGTTTGTGGTGTTTGGAATACATTTAATCCACAGTAGTTGCGAAATTTTAGATTTTCCTATAAGAATTTATTTTTAATTATTATTTGTTAAATGTAAAAAAACAAATATTATTCTCCCCTTTTTTTCCGAATTTGGTACGCCCAATTCCAGATGTGCTATAGGCCCTCATGGTGGCGTAGTGACTCGCCTCAATCTCGGTGGCAGAGGACGAATCTCAGTTGCCTCTGAGACAGTCAATCCACGCATCTTATCACGTGCCTTGTTGAGCGTGTTACCACGGAGACCTAGCGCGTGTGGAGGCTCATGCTATTCACTGCAGCATCCATGCACAGCTCACCACGTGCCCCACCGAGAGCGAAAACCACATTATAGCGACCACCAGGAGGTTAAACCAACATGACCCTACCCTCCCTAGCAACCGGGCCAATTGGTTGCTTAGGAAGCCTGACTGGAGTCACTCAGCACGCCCTGGATTTGAACTTGCAAGTCTTTACTTGCTGAGCTACACACGCCCCAATGCCTTCAGCTCTTTGATGTTACAACACTAGAGAGATTTTAGTGAGGAAGAAGAAGCTAGACTAGTAACAGCACTTGTAGAGAAACTGTTTTTCCTTGAAAGGTACCTTTAGATATTAATTTGAAGTATAGTTTTCTTATAAGACCAGCAAAGGTCTGGATAAACATCTGTAATACTGCAACCATGTAACATTTAATGCTCTATGAAAACTGGTTTGCCACTACAGCTCATAATTAGAGGGATTGACACATGACTCCTCCACAGAGAGATTAGTAATTGCTTTAGTCAAGGCTAAATATACATAATAGTGCTGCATCAGTTTTCATTTTTGGGTGAACTATTACTTTTACCAGCTGGACTAGCGCAAAACCAGAATAACCATTCTGAACCAGCATGGACATTTATTCTCATCTACCCTGTTCATTTCAGCAGGCTCTTTCTTATTTTTAGCATTCAGGTCATTTAAGCTTATGGTTTAGAAACAGAGAGCAACAGAGAGACATGGTTTGTAGTAATGGACTCATAACCCTGACATCAACCCCTGCTGCCTGGTCAGTCATCAGTGTGACATCATTTCCACCAATTTAGAGGTTGAAGGGGAAATTATACATTGTTAGGTGGTAAATTATATGTTGGGATTCATTTCCTAATTAGATCTTAGAGCCAGGCGGCTGTAGTTATTGGTGAAGTATCTCTCTCGCCACACTTTCATCTCTGTTCTGGATTACCTCGTCCCCTAAATACATTTCCCTCATGTGAGTAAAGCCGAAATAGACCTTAATGTTTCATAGCACTACTGGACATAGGGGCACTGGAGATGTTCCTATTAGTTGAGGTGGATTTCTTGACAGTTACGTGGAGAGTAATTCAAAGCTATAGTTAAAGGCAACAGTTGAAGGATGCATGAGCATCAGAAAGGGCAAATTTGATGAGGCTAATAAAAAAAATGTCTATGTGAGCTACATGTCTATCCGTTTGTCCCTCAGAGAGTTTCAAGCCAACCATCTTCTAGTTTTGGGACTTTTTAGCCTTAAATGACAGAGCTAATTAGTTTCTTCTCCTGCAGCTGTGCAAAGACATATCATTCAGGGGTAGCAATTAGCTGGCAGGCTGGGATGGCCAATCATTCTGTTCCGAGCTGAGTACAGCAGAGCCTAGAGGGGCCCCTGGTGGCCCCTGAGGCAGCATGAGTGGCCCCTGTGGCCCTATTATGTGGATCTGCAAGTTGCAAATGACAACCCTTCAAATTCAGACAAAAGGGTCTTGATAAGTACCTCCTGCTGCACATGAAATGTTCAGCTTCTCTCTTTTGTTGAAATTATAGCCCTCCATTCCTCTTTATCCATACCCTCTTGCTTACATAGCATCAACTTAATTCCTTCTTTCACTGGTCTCCAAAGGAAAAATATTGGAACATGCTGTTGTCTGGAGTGGTGGTGACGTAGTGGGCTAAAGCACATAACTGTGAATCAGAAGGTTGCTGGTTCGATCCCCACAGCCACCATCATTGTGTCCTTGAGCAAGGCACTTAACTCCAGGTTGCTCTGGGGGGATTGTGCCTGTAATAAGTGCACTGTAAGTCGCTTTGGATAAAAGTGTCTGCCAAATTGCATAAATGTAAATGTAAGTGGATCTATGGTGCTGGCTAATAAGGTAAATATGGTACTGCGATCACACGGAAAATCAACATACTACTTCTGAATGTTCATGTCTCCAGAATTCGACCATATCAGACATTTTTTTAATTAATTCAAACATGTTCACCTCACATGTGACACTACTGATTGAACAATCTCCGAGAGAGTGGTTCTGATCCCGTGGAAACAAGGAAGAAGTCGCATTCACTCCATGACACCAGCCTGTATCAGAAATTATTTAAATTTCCCTTCAATACGGTATGCCAGAAGCATTATGTCAATGGATTAGCATGTCTTAATCCTCAGTATTCATAAAACAGTAGGCAAGAAATACCTGGAAGCCACATCTGCCGAGATTCTTAAGTGCGCATCCACTGGACACTTTACTATCCCATAATGCCACTGGAGCTGAGAAGATGTCATATTCAAAATGCAATATATATATATTTATATAAAACAGGAGTCAGATGGTTCATAAGTGCTATATATGCTAAGAAATTTAAATCCTACATAAGGTTTGTCACCTCTTTTCATTGAAATTTAACCAATTTTAATAATTGTTAGGATAAATAATTCAATAATTGATAAGATGTGTGTGTATGTACGTTTTAATATATGTAGGCACTGTGTGTGTTATTTTATCATTTATGTTAGTGATGACCTGCCAGGGGATTGCGAATGAAAATTAGCCTTTGGTTAAATCTGGTACAATGCATAAAATGGAAACATTTATGTAAAAAATTGTACATGGTCCCTTTTCAAATAAAGAACATTTCATAGTTTTCAGCAGACATTTGACTCCACTGAAAGACTTTCTTGTGATACTCCACAGTCCATCTCAATATGTAGTAATGCGCCAAACTGGATTGCCAACCACCAATAAACGTCACAAGAAGAAGGACTGAATCGTGGATCATGTATCATGAAAAAACATTTAACTAAATAGTACATAAATAAGCTGTTGATGTTGGAGTTGCTGTTGTTTTCAGTCGATAGCTGTGTATTGCATTTTCAGTGCTGAAATGGATTAGGATTACACATGTTGCAATACAAGTTGAGAAAATGGAACTCAAACATGATCAAGTTAGAATTTTGTTAGATTTTTTGTTAGAATTTGTAAATGTCAAGTCAAATTAATACATTTGTATTTGTATATAGCTTTTTAGAGTCCAGATGGTCTTGACCTGGGGCGGAGCTACATCAGAACCAATCTATTGGGAATATTAATGAAGTGTACAGCAAGAGTGACTGATGTGCAGTCTTTAAGTTTACTAAGATGAACACCACAGGACGTCTTCCATTAATGGGAGGAGAAAGAAGGCCTGAAAACACCCACAGAGCTGACTTGAGCATACTGTATCTTCTACGCCCTGGGGCAGATTCCAGCAGGCCTGACAGCATTGTCTGTGTGGAGCTTTACTCAACTTTCTGTTCACCTGGTCAGCCAAGATAGGGCAGAAACATAGGCTTAGAGTCAGAGTTCTTCTGTCGAAAAACGGATTCAGCTAATTAGCCCTGTGTAAATGTACTATCAGCCTGTTTGTAGGCGTGATGGATGATTCCACTTCCCTCATGGCAAACCTTTAATTCTACCTTCAATTCTGGAAAGAACTAAGCTTCCTTTTTTTTTTTTTCCCCATTTTCAGAACTGGGGCCTTCTTTTTCTTTTTCAGCATCTTTTGGGTCCTTTGCAATTTATGAACTGCTGTGGGGTAGTAGCATATCATTTTGAAGGGAAATTGCCCACACAAAAACTCTGCCTGATCTCATGACTGTGATGTGAATATGGCCACATTTTAGCAAACCAAAATTCTGTGCTGTATAAGACGTTGGGGGGGGGGTTCTGGTTTAGACACATCCCTCCCTCTCTTTTCTATTGTGGAGCACACACCTATCAGAAATCAACAGGGCACCAAAAATTATTTAATAACAACACTATAGCACCAATAAGCGAGTGCTGATGGTATGCACATTCTTCACAGCTGTACAGCTGCTAATCCAAGATCAACCACTGTAGGATGGTGGAGGTTCCACGACACTTAACCTCAACATACAATGCTGCAGCTTTAAGACTCACAAATCAATGTGGGAGTTACCTCGCTGATGATGCGCTCACTGTGTGAATTGGGGCGGATCGAGATTTACAGTGTCGGGGTAAGATGAGGTTAAATGGCGTATCTCACATTGGGTTTTCTTATCAGGGAACACGGCTAATTAGGGGTTTCAACATGACTAATTTAATTGAGCATAATTTTCTCTTTAGGTCCGCAGGCAAAGCACCAAATATAGACTCAATAAAAATTGAACAGCACGTTCTCGTAGGAATTACACGGCACTAAAAGGGATTTATGTCCTTATCTGATATGCCGTTTAATATTTTTGCTGTTCTATGGCACACATATGCACATACTGAGTTAAAATGAATGTGACTTGAGAACAGCTCTCTTGGGGGAAATATAGATAGGCAATATTTTCTGTATACTTTATCAGCGTTATATTTGGCCTATGAGATCAATGACATAAAGTGATAGTTCACCCAAAAATAGAAATTGTTGCTCCAAACCTGTTTTACTATCTTTCACGGAACACGACATTGGTTCACCTAACAAGGAGATGTTAGGTAGAATGTTAGTCACCATTCACCTTTCAATGGAAAACCAATGCAATGGTAACTGATGATAATATTCACCTTTTGAGTTATTTTGGGGGGTGAACTATCCTTTTGAGCATCTCATAAAATCCAGTTAAACGTCTGGCAACCATATTTGTATCCAGTGCACTGAGACAGGACCCAAACAGATACAGGTTATAAATAGGCTATGAATATCAAGTTAGACAAAAAGGCATCTCAGGATTTGATGCATTTAAGAAGCAGGAATCATCCATCTCAGTGGCTCCTGTACTGGTGCACAACAGCCTCTGATACATGCTAAATGTAATTCCCCTGCCAAAAATTGAGAATTTTTTCCACCTAATTAAGATGTTACAACAGAGGACAATTCCATCAGCAGCTCAAATGAGGAAATACATCAACAACAATCCAGCATCTCGGAAAGATGGTAGGGCGCAGAGGAGAACAGAATTGAATTCTGGGTGTCTGATTATGATGGAATAGGCCAATCACTCCTTCTGCAGACATACTTAACGGTAAACACAGTCATATTTACATTCATACTGCACATGCATATTCCTCTTTAGCCCTGCACAACACACCTTTTCTGTCAGGTTCTACCAACCGAAACCTGTGCAAACACTTGATACTATAAAAACCGCATTCTTCATGATGTTTGCTGGTGGATAATTGAGTGTAAATGAACTATCATTAACTACCATTTGGCAAATGCAGTTATTTTGCCCTGTGCATCAGAGCTGGAAAGTGGTTTGCAGGTGGCTGCAATCAAGAGCTGCGGTGAGCTCCAATACTACCGCGTCATTAAAATCTTTGTTTGCCTTGATATAAAAGGCACAAAGGCACACAAATTCCTGAGCTGTTAAATAATTACTTATTATGGAATTTTAATAGATTATTTATGTTAAATGACAGTAGGGCTTGACGATAGCTGTAAAACATTATTCTTGATAATTTCAGCTTTTTAATGATATTTAATATGGTGGTGGTGTAGTGGCCTAACCACAGTACTGGTAAACTGGTAATCAGAAGGTTGCTGGTTCGATCCCCACAGCCACCACCATTGTGTTCTTGAGCAAGGCACTTAACTCCAGGTTGCTCCGGGGGGATTGTCCCTGTAATAAGTGCACTGTAAGTCGCTTTGGATAAAAGCGTCTGTCAAATGCATAAATGTAAATGTAAATTTAATCTATCATTTAATATATATCAATCAATCACTCATATAGGTATTTCTTTTTTATTTATATATAAACCAATATAAAACATACAGTGATAAACAGCAATATTTGCCAACATATACTTTTAACATAATTTGATTAAAGCACGAAGTGTATAGTGTCATGCAAGCAGGGCTGCCGATAAGGGGGGACAACTGGACCTTTTGTCCCGGGCTTGCGGTGGGGGACGGAAGGGTGGTTCCATATCGTAGAGTACATCTAAACACATTCAGTGGGAGACACGGATATAAACACTGAGACAGCTCACAACAGCGAAAGTGAATGCTGCCAGGGCAGCGTAAGTTGATGGAAGAACTGTTAGCACTGCATACCCCCCACCCCCACTCCCCATATATTGAACCCATTGTTTAGCAGCTGCATAATGTAATTATTGCCTGCCGCCAGAGTACTCTTGATCTTATTTAAGTAGCTTGTTTACTGTCAAAGAAGCTGTTGAATGGAGTCTATTGACGGACATTTCCCTTCTCCGCATCACATTTTGTTCCATCCGGAATCTTGTTTTATTAGAAACAGCGAGTAACGACAAAGTGAGTTCAAGATTAAACATTTTTTCCAGCTTCCTCTGAGCCAGAGGCGAGTTTTCAGGCGGGACCATTCAGAATTAATGCCATTAGAGGATTAGAAATGCTAAATATTTTGTATTTTCCTATGTCTCCCCTATGCCATTTTCTTGGGGAATCTAAAGTTTGGAGAGTTGGGTGGAAGGGATGGGGAGAAGAGGATCGTGGGAGTGCTTGTGAGAGAATATTTATGGGGGCCACATCAGGTCAGGAGGAGGAAGAAACACTGGATCATTTATAATTAAATCATACAGATACACACAGCATAGGTTGAAGTGTTTGTTTTTGGTTCCTCCGAGTGTTCTGGGTTTCTTTTGTAATTTTCTCTGTCTGTTTACATAAGTAAATATCAGTATGCTATGATGTCAGAGAATTGTTCAAGAATGGATGAACCTGCAAATATTTGAGAAAATTAACTGTACTGCCAGAAATTACTTGCAGGATTACACATGTTGCCATACAAGGTGAGCAAATCGAACTCAAACATGATCATGTTAGAATTTGTGTTTTTGTTAGAATTTGTAAATGTCAAGTCAAATTAATATATTTTTACTTGTATATAGCTTTTTACAACTCACATTGTTTAAAAGCAGCTTTACTGAAAATGATGCAGTAACAGAAAATTTTGCTGTGATGTCTTAAAGTCCTCATTGTGTGTTTTAAATAAATAGTGCAATTATAAAATCATGCCTTAAAAATATTGTCTTTAGGCCCCCAGTGAGAAAGCCGAAGGCAAAACTCCATATGAAAACTCCATATGATGTAGATAATGGAGAAAAACAACCTTGGGAGAAACCAGGCTCACCAGGGGCTTGAGTGCATGAATATAATGCCAATATAAGTTATCTATGTGTAGTACAAGTCTTGTTTTATGAGTAAACTTGGTAGATCATGTTAGGCAATGTTTAAAACTAAAGGATTCAGTGCAATTCTTTGAGTCAAAATTGCAAAATCAGTGGGCATGGCCATGAAGGTTTGGTATATCGTGCAAGCATTCACTAAGTTTGGTGAAAATTTGTGCACAAAGCATTAATGGGCTGGGTCAATTGCAATTTAACTCAGAGATTCTTCTCCGGTTATTTTAGAATCTGCATCCCATTATATATTCGATTCCCTCAAGCACCAGCGATATAAACAAAGAAAACACATTCATAAGAAGTTGGTAGTGTAAATGGACTGTATGCAATGAATTAGAATAACAGACATATGGACACACTCCTTTATTTGCTTAGAAAATTTTATTCTCGTAATGAATTGGATGTACGCTCTTTTAAAATAATAGTGAATATAAGTATTATTAATAATTTCCATCTACTGACACACAAATCATAACTAGTATTAATAGTGATTGTATTGGCAAGCACTTCTCTTCTACCGGTCAATTTAGATTTTAAACAATTAAATTAATTTATTGTATAATGAAAAAATCAAACGAAACGAAAAATAATGAAATGCAGACATTTTACCCACTCCAAATTCTCTCACAGGCAAAACACTCTATGACAACAGGTGGAAAAACACCAATACAAAATTATATCATAAATTGATTAACACAAATCTTATACTTTTTTGTTTGAAATACCCTGATCGTTTGATGTTCCAAAATATTTTCAGAGTTTGGACATGAACTTTATGACCACCTGCTTGTGGAATATCCAAACTGCAAATGCACTGAAAAATGACTGGCTTTTGAAATGTCTTAGCGAAATTACCTAATTCTCAAGAAAATAGCAAATTGCGCTTTGTGCCACTTCTTAAAATACACCCACAGAGAGTGAAAACATTCCCACCCACAGCCGCTTGCACTTTGCACTGGCAAAAAATTGCACAATCGCTCTCATGAAAATTGAATTGTTGTGCATAGTGCTCCTGTAAATAGAGGCCTACGTGTCTTTGACTGAGGAAGTGCAGGTAAATGAAGTGTCCTTTTGTTTTCTGATGAAGGCTTTAGTTGGCATAAATGTATTGTCTATATATTACATTCAGGGAGAGAGTAGTCTATCCTACAACCAAGATGATGCTGGCAAAGGACAATCAAAGCACAACTCATAATGCAACACAGAAATGTGTTGCATTCTCATCACTGCCACAAGGGGCACTATTGCGGACATAAGTAAACTGACTTCTTCATTGGTCAGTTTTCTCTTTCAGGTCAACTACTGTCACGTGATGGGAGAGCAACAGTTTGAAGAGAATATTGCCTAGTAAGTTAGTTAATCTGTTGAAATTTATAACTCAGCTAGCAACCTTAATGATAACACATTTAGTTAAAACGTACTTTAAGATTTATTTATTTTAAAAAAAAATGCTTAAAATGTCATATACAAGATTCATATCATTGCATGACAGATATCACTGAAATAGTTGGCCAAGGAAAGCACACTTGTTTCTGTGACAGCCCTTGACTCCATAAACAGCTAAAAGAGTCAAGGTAGCGACCCACGCTTTTAACGAATTAGCTAATCAGAAACGCTACCTGTATTCGGAGGGCGGGAGTTTGTTGAGAGGGTTGTTATGTTCAGACTAGCATACTTACTATTTCTGCAGTATGTTGATATTTTAGAATAGTATGGCGTAGTATGGTCATATGCTATTCCAAACATAGCAAGAGTTAGCCTAGCAAATTTTGGAAGATAGCAAAGTGCCTTTAATAACACTATCACCCTTCTTGACAAACTACTAAAGTTTGTTAATGCCACAATCGCAATGCATTAGCGAAGCATTTTATGTCTGTGTTTGCATACTAGCATTAAGAATGTTTCTGGCCTTCAAATGTAATGCCTTCTCTCAGGTTCAATCATAGGACACTAGAAAGAGAACACACAAACCCACAGTACCCCAACAGGCTTAAGATTCTGTAAACCCAAAATATACTTACAGCCCTGCTGTTATTGTGCCCCAGTCAGACACACACAGCTTAATCCCAAAGTCTGGACCAAAAACCTTACATATTTCTATTGTTAAGATGAATTGGAGGATGTCTGCCAGGACACACTGAGTTTAGGGGCTGTCATAAGAATTTGAGGCAAAGAAAGGGGAAGCAAATCTGAAGACCCTTTTGTGTTTTATGAGTTTTATAGAAATAACACTGCCAAAAATGGTATTTAAATACACTCCATTCAATACTGTTGAGCTGTGAATCTGGAAGACCACCAAGCATTAGATCTATCTTCTTGTATGTAAAAATATTGTGCTTCTCAATCATAATTTTGATTATCAAAATCACAAAATGAGATTTCTTCATTACCTCAATTGTTTCTACTATAGCACATTAAATTAGATTAAATTGAGAGCAAATGGACACATTTGCTGAGATTAATACCCCATAAATCTTGCATGCATCTTCTCGAGTCTCAAATGAGATATCAACAAAGTTTCAAACTTTTTGAATTGCCAATATACAGTCTACAAAATAGAGGAATGCTATAGGCCTAAATATGAATTTGAAATCTCTATATGCTCACTGTATGTCATCAATTATCACATTTGTGTCTAGTATGTCCCTTAAGGATTTAAGACAGAAAAAACTACTTTCCACATATATGCAAACATACAGTATATGAAAATGCTTGGCCAATGCATTGCAAGCGTGCAATCTCGTTGTACATAGTTAACATGTGTTCTTGCATTACTGATAGAGTTACTTTAAAATATCAGCAAAGTTCTCCTCAAACTGTTGCTCCACCACGTCAGTAGTTGATCAAATAGAGAAAACTGACCGTTGCAGAAACGTATGTGCTAATTTATGCTAATGTTTGCTATTGCGCCCCTTGTGGCAATGCTGAGAATGCAACGCATAGCTGGATTGCAGTATGATTTGCACTCTAACACATTTTGGAAAGCAACAAGGCACAAAATTTGGCTTGCACAGCTAGATGTGTTTGCGCTCACATACTTTCACAGAATATACTATATATTTGAGCCTTGGGAAAAACATTTGAAACAAAGTTGATGTAGCGGGTAGGGTGGTTGAGACGGGAAGTGTGCCTTTAAGACTTGTTCACTGGCACTGATTAATTTGATCAGGTGGCATAAGTGGCGTGTCCCTTTAAATATGTTGTGAGACATGGACAGAAAAACATTAGTGCGGTGTGAGTTGAAGAGTGAGCTTCTTGGTGTATCAGCTGGGCAAACGGGAGAACCGCGGTCTGGCGTCTGCATGTATGGTGGCCAGTAAATGGTACACACAGTTACAAGTCCATAGAAACGCGCTTGCATAATAGCGGGTAGTGATTTTTATGCGGGTTTGCAGTAACAAGCAACACTGGTGCGAATGTGCACCGTTATTAGTCACTCATACTGATTAACTTTATTGCTACAGGGCATATAGCTCTAATTCATCTAGGCTGGTGTCTAAAGAAAAAAACGAGGATTGCCTTCATCTGTCTAACTAGCCACTGTTTTTCCTGGGTTCAACTATTCTGGTTTATTTTTTTGGGTGTGTCGTGGATTTCGACCGCCACCATTCTGTGATGACCTGGACCTAGGTGGGACTAGGGCGGAGTCCTGCTAGTGGTAGCCTGTTCATTTAAATGTTTGGTTTCTTTTTGTGTCTGTTTGGCAATCTTCATATTCTAATATTCGGCCTATGGGCCTTGTGCAATATCTCCTTTAGGTATAGTGCTTATTCTGTAATGTTCATTAGTGTGATGTGTGAAATACTGGGTTAGTGTGTGTGTGTGTGTGTGTGTATGCACGGCCGATTTGGTTTGAAGTGTTTCTTGCAGTGTTGGAGTGTTTGTATGTGAACAATATCTATTTACTCACTGTATTCTATTTATTATAAGATTTTATATCCAGTAACTCATTTAATATGAGACTTCTATTCACTGTGATGTATTTATTGTAGAATTGTTCACTGCTACCTATGTGGAACATTTGCCTGTTCTAATTGCCAATCGGTGTATTATTGTGTTTAGTGGTTAATAAAATTTATATTTGAGTACATCAGTCCCATTGCTGTTCCTTCATCGGACATAACCTGCCTAAAATAGTTTAAAGGGGAGCGCTGTGTGGGTTTTCTGGCTTTGATAGTTAACTTTTATGATAGAGCGCCCCCTAGGGGTCACATTTGGCGTAGTCGGCAGGATTGAATTGGGACTGGTGTAAACTTCTGAATGTCGTTGTGGTATATGTACCTTTTTTTTTTTGTTTGTTTTGTGTGTTTTTTTTCTGTGGTAATAACCAAGGTTATATTGATTACAGGAAAAACAGTGGCTGAGTAAAGGTTCGGGATGACGACGCTGTAAGCAATAAGTGGTTTGTGTTTAACATTTGATTGTCTTTGTTTTGTTGTTTTTTTCTTATTCGGCCCAAACATCATAGGTCATGGAAGACCAGGTTAGACTCTTAACTGAGCAGATCCTACAACTTCAAGCAGACAATGAGAGACTTCGGCAGGGAAATGTAGTGCCCTCAGTGGATATAGATCAGGGAGAGTCGAGTCGGTCAGTCCCAGGTTCATCTGGTATGAGGTATGTTTATGTCCCAAGAGAACGTAAATACCCCAAGTTTTCTGGTAGTCTAGGTCCAGAATGTCCTCCTGTGGAGGAATGGGTCGAAGAGGTTCGTAAATGCTTACAGGCTAGACATATGTCTCTCAGCAAACAGGCATATTTTGTATATGATCTTCTTGAGGGGGAGGCTAAATTGGAGATTAAACTTCGTCCAGCTACTAATAGGGCTGACCCTGAGAGAATTTTTTCAATATTATTAGAGACCTTTGGCTGTGCACACTCTTACATTGAGGCCCAACAAAAGTTTTTCCAATGCCGCCAGCGTGAGGGCGAAACGTTGCGCGAATTTTCCCATTCATTAATGGTTCTAATGGAAATTTGTCAGCGTAAAAATTCAAATGCTATTTCTAACCCTGAATCGGTTCTCCGTGATCAGTTTGTGGAAAATGTTAGAGACAAAATGTTGCGCAGAGAATTGAAACAATTTATTCGCGTCAATCCTGGTTCGCAGTTCTTGGACGTGCGTAGGGAATCATTTCGTTGGGCTGACGATGGGGAGGGGGCCCGCCCAGTGCGCGCTAGGGCTTTCTCTTGTGATGCTAGTTCTGGGGTGGTAGGGGAATGGGGAGCGGAGACCCAGGCCGTAGCGGCAAAACCAAACGATGAATTGGCTGAACTTAAAGATTGTTTGCGTAGGCAACAAACTCAGTTGGACACCATTCTAAAACATTTGTCCTCCGGACCAGTGAATTCCAATCCCAATAGTAGGCCAAGTAATCCACCTCGGCGTTATAAATTTGAAGCTGATGGTCGGCCTATTTGCTTGAGGCGACCAGGCCGGTCATATGGCAAGGGACTGTTTGACAGTCCGTCGGCAGGGACAGGGGGTACGTAATGACTCTGGGCAAATAGCAATTAATGCAGTTGATGTTCAATCCAGTGGGTCGCACCCACTGGGAAACTAGCACCCTCTAGTGTATGGAGCCAAGCACTAGATGGGATCTCAACAGGCTCAGGTTCTTTTTTCCCCATACCATCTTCTCATTCTGTACTTATAGGGCAGTGCCCGGTGGCCGAAGTTAAAATAGGAGGAGTGCCTTGTTGACACCGGGTCTATGGTATCTACTATTACGGAATCCTTCTTTAAAGAGCACTTTCAAGTTCAGGGGCAGGACCAGTTACGTTCCTGTGGATGGCTGCAGTTAAGGGCAGCCAATGGGTTGGACATCCCCTATCAAGGCTATTTGGAGCTGGATATAGAAGTTCTGGGTAAGGTGCTTCCCTCCATAGGCATTCTGGTCGTTCACGATCCACCGGATTTTGGGTCAAAGTTGAAGAAAAACACTGTCCCAGGGCTTATCGGAATGAATGTGCTTCGTTGCTGTCTGTGAGAAATGTTCTGTCAAGGGAGCATGAGTTTGGTTGCTTCTCCTTCCTCAGATGTTCCTGCGGTTTGGAAACATGCTCTTTTGGCGTGTCAAAGCTTTGAAGATTTGTCCAACTCTGGTTTCTTGGGTAAGGTCTCTACCCCCCCAGGTTCTTCCATTCTGGTGCCTGCTGGATCTATGAAGCTAATTCCAGCTCTATGCAGGCAAGGGCTTTTCCCTCTGATTTCCTCTGCGTTTATAGAACCAGGAGAGGTAGGGTGGCATTTGCCACCTGATTTGCTCATTCCTAGTTCTTTACTCCCCATGGGGGATGGCACAGTTGATGTGCCGGTAGTCAATGTGGGAAAGGAGGATCGGTGGATAAGGCCACGTACCACCTTGGGTCAATTACATATGATCAAGGTCCGTTCTGCTAATAAGCCCATTTGTTTTCAGGAAGATGATGGTAACCAGGGTCCTGTTGTTTTTATTCAGTCTATGGAGGCTACCACCTCTCATCTCCATGGTCTTGCCAATACTACCTGGCCTAACCTGACACACTTTGAGCAGCAAGAGGCCAAGTTTTTACTTCAAAAGCATAGTGCAGCTTTTAGTCAGGGGGAAGGGGAGGTGGGTTGTACAGACCTTATTGAACACGAAATCCCATTAGTGGATGAGATACCGGTGCGGCAACGCTACCGTAGATTGCCACCGCTGCAGTATGATGTCGTGAAGACACATATTCAAGAGTTGTTGGAACAGGGAGTCGTAAAACCTAGCTGTAGTCCTTATTCTTCACCTATTGTTGTAGTTCAAAAGAAGGACGGGTCTATCCGTTTATGCGTTGATTATAGACAATTAAATGCGAAGACTAGAAAAGATGCCTTTCTGTTGCCTAGGATTGAGGAATCCTTGGATGCCCTTTCAGGTGCTTGTCTATTCTCCACTCTTGATCTGGCAAGTGGTTATAATCAGGTGCCTGTGGCAGAAAAGGACAGGGCAAAAACAGCATTTTGCACCCCATTTGGTCTCTTTGAATTTCAGAGGATGCCGTTTGGATTGTGCAATGCACCAGGAACTTTCCAGAGGCTAATGGAAAGGATCTTTGGAGATCAGCGTTTCCATACCCTTCTTTTGTATTTGGACGATGTGGTGGTATTTTCATCCACGTTCCAGCAACATCTGGAACGACTGGAACTCGTGTTGGGCAGGTTGACCTCCCATGGCCTCAAGCTTAACTTGGGGAAGTGCCATTTCTATCAGTCTGAGGTAAAGTTCTTGGGTCATATTATTTCAGCTTCAGGAGTTGCAACTGACCCGGACAAAATCAGTGCAGTCAGGGACTGGAAAGTACCAGCTACCATCACAGAATTGCGCTCCTTCCTTGGGTTTGCGTCATATTATAGGCGATTTGTAGAGGGGTTTGCGAGATATGCAGCCCCTCTGCATAAGTTGGTAGCAAAACTCCAGCCAGCTCCAAGGAAGAAACCAGCAAGGTTCAATGCCTCCTTGTGGGACCACTGGGACTGGGGCTGTGAAAAGTCTTTTGATACACTAAAAGAAAAGCTTATAAGTGCACCTGTTTTGGGTTAGGCAGACTTCAGTAAGCCTTTTGTTCTTGAGGTAGACGCGAGTGGGCTTGGGCTGGGCGCCGTTTTGTCCCAAGAGCAGGGGGAGGGACAGCGGCGGCCAGTAGCTTATGCAAGTAGGGGGTTGCGACCAACAGAACGAAATATGAACAATTATTCAGCCATGAAGCTTGAGCTGTTGGCCCTTAAGTGGGCCGTAACAGACAAATTTCGAGATTATCTTTTAGGGGTAAGGTTCATTGTTTTGACTGATAACAACCCCCTCTGTTATTTGCAGACAGCCAGATTGGGGGCGGTAGAGCAACGCTGGGTGGCACAGCTGGCTCTCTTTGACCTCAAAATTGAGTACCGCCCAGGTGCGTGTAACAGAAATGCGGATGCATTGTCTCGCTTGCCTGCATTCCCAGCTCCAGATTCTATTGAAGCGGTAGCCCCAGGAATCTCTGTACCTATAGAGATCAAGGGTATTTTGGCAACTCGCCCTTCTGGTCCGGTTAACATCCAGACCATAGATGCCTCCCCAGTAAGAACTAGGGCTGATCTTCAGCTCCTCCAGTCAGAAGATCCGGTGTTGAGGGCCTTTCTAGCTTACTGGAAGAGGGGTACTCCCCCCACAGCACTGGAAAGGGCCAAAGAGTCCCCTGCTGTGGTAGAACTTGTGCGTCAGTGGACTAACGTAGAGGAACATGGTGGTGTCCTTTACCGACGAAGTCATGTCCCTGGTGGTAGTGTAAAATTAATGCAGCTGTTGTTGCCTCAGCTGCTGCGCGAGGAAGTTTTGACCGCTTTACACAATAATCATGGACACCAGGGGGTGGAAAGGACCACCATACTCGTTCGTCAACGTTGTTATTGGCCCTTTATGCGCAAAGACATCAAGCGCTGGTGCCGAGAATGTCAACGATGTTTGGTGGCAAAAGCAGTGCAGCCGAAGCTAAGAACGTTTATGGGTAGTCTTCTTGCGTCCAGGCCTTTAGAAATTCTAGCTATTGACTTCACCATATTGGAAAAGTCTAGTGATGGAAAAGAAAATCTTTTGGTTGTAACCGATGTGTTCTCCAAATTTGTTCAAGCTTATCCCACCGTGGACCAAAAGGCCACGACTGTAGCACGGGTTCTGACTGAACAGTGGTTTTATACCTATGGAGTCCCACAACGCATTCATACAGATCAGGGTCGCCAATTCGAGGGGGAGTTGTTTCAGCGGCTGTGTCAACTATATGGGATTCATAAGTCCCGTACCAGTCCTTACCACCCTGAGGGCAATGGACAATGTGAGCGATTTAATCGTACGCTTCACGATTTACTCCGTACTTTGCCCGCAGAAAAGAAGAAAAGGTGGCCACAACACTTGCCTCATGTGCTGTTTGCATATAATACTACGGTCCATCAGTCAACTGGGTTTTCACCATATGAACTAATGTTTGGGCGGAAGCCCATCCTCCCCCTCGACTCGCTCTTGGGTACAGTCGACCCCCCATTGGAATTGACCACAGAGGAGTGGGTTTGAGAACATCAGGAGCATCTTTCTGTAGTTTATCTGCAGGCTCGGACCAATCTTGAGGCAGCAGCCAAGCAGTGAGCAAAGCATCAAGCTGTTCCTCTGCCCATTTTTCCGGCAGGTACATTAGTGTACCGTCGGAGTCACCCGCTTGGTCGTCACAAAATTCATGACCATTGGGACCATGTAGAGTATGAGGTGGTGCGCTGTTTGGATGAGGTTGGCACCCTTTATAAAATTAGACCAAGGGACCAGCAGGGTCCAGAAAAGAACATTCATAGGCAAGAATTGTGTCCCCTTCCTGTTGACCCCTGTCCATTTCAGTCTACATCTGCAAATGCAGAGTCCAAGTTAGACCAGTTCGATCTGGTATCAGAGGACTCAAACAGTAGTGTGAATGAAGATGATGATTTGGCACTATTGGTAGCCCTAGACACTCCTTTGCTAGATGGGCCGATTAGTTGCGTCCTCACCGCGACCGGTGGTCAGCCACTTCTAACTTCTGTGCAACAGGAGCAGACCCCGCAGGGTTGGTCTGTAGAACATGCTCCAGGAGCTGAAGCGTCAATGCCTGAACGAGAGGTTGTGCCAAGGCGGACCAATAGAACAACAGCAGGCCATCATTCAAACCCTTATAACCTTCCGTGCACGTTAACCGAACGATCATCTGATGAACATAGGGGAGCTCATCTAACTGTTAGCTCCCATAATGTTGTTTTTAGGCCCTGGTTGTAGCATTTGCACCATCTGTCACCGAGACGGTGACATTTTGGGGGCGGTGAATGTAGCGGGTAGGGTGGTTGAGACGGGAAGTGTGCCTTTAAGACTTGTTCACTGGCACTGATTAATTTGATCAGGTGGCATAAGTGGCGTGTCCCTTTAAATATGTTGTGAGACATGGACAGAAAAACATTAGTGCGGTGTGAGTTGAAGAGTGAGCTTCTTGGTGTATCAGCTGGGCAAACGGGAGAACCGCGGTCTGGCGTCTGCATGTATGGTGGCCAGTAAATGGTACACACAGTTACAAGTCCATAGAAACGCGCTTGCATAATAGCGGGTAGTGATTTTTATGCAGGTTTTCAGTAACAAGCAACACTGGTGCGAGTGTGCACCGTTATTAGTCACTCATACTGATTAAATTTATTGCTACGGGGCATATAGCTCTAATTCATCTAGGCTGGTGTCTAAAGAAAAAAACGAGGATTGCCTTCATCTGTCTAACTAGCCACTGTTTTTCCTGGGTTCAACTATTCTGGTTTATTTTTTTTGGGTGTGTCGTGGATTTCGACCGCCACCATTCTGTGATGACCTGGACCTAGGTGGGACTAGGGCGGAGTCCTGCTAGTGGTAGCCTGTTCATTTAAATGTTTGGTTTCTTTTTGTGTCTGTTTGGCAATCTGCATATTCTAATATTCGGCCTATGGGCCTTGTGCAATATCTCCTTTAGGTATAGTGCTTATTCTGTAATGTTCATTAGTGTGACGTGTGAAATACTGGGTTAGTGTGTGTGTGTGTGTGTGTGTATGCACGGCCGATTTGGTTTGAAGTGTTTCTTGCAGTGTTGGAGTGTTTGTATGTGAACAATATCTATTTACTCACTGTATTCTATTTATTATAAGATTTTATATCCAGTAACTCATTTAATATGAGACTTCTATTCACTGTGATGTATTTATTGTAGAATTGTTCACTGCTACCTATGTGGAACATTTGCCTGTTCTAATTGCCAATCGGTGTATTATTGTGTTTAGTGGTTAATAAAATTTATATTTGAGTACATCAGTCCCATTGCTGTTCCTTCATCAGACATAACCTGCCTAAAATAGTTTAAAGGGGAGCGCTGTGTGGGTTTTCTGGCTTTGATAGTTAACTTTTATGATAGAGCGCCCCCTAGGGGTCACATTGATAACTACTTTAAACAACTGAGAACTCAATTAAGTTTCCTCCACTATGAAAGAGCAACCTCTGAGCGATATAATTTTCCTCTGGGACAGTTCTATTCTCAAAGCTCAATGTTTTCCTCTGAAATAACAACTTGTCCTTAAAGACTGTCCCAATTATCTATGTTTGGGTTGATTACAGAGTCAGAGCCGGAATAGCAGTGAAGAACTGCTGGTGGTGGCATGGAATAATTAGGCCGCGGTATCCTTGACCAGAACAGGGGTGAGACAGCATATCAGTAATGAATTTATTATTGGTGAGTATGAGACTCCCCTGTCCCTCATTATTCAGGCTGGGGTAGATATGAATTGGCTTTCTCCAGTTATTACTGACTCTCTGGTGCTGTTTTATAAAGGATATTACCTGTTAAAGACAGAGCAAGTGGATGGAAAGCGAATTTAAGTACTTATTCTAATACAAAAAAGCAATAGTTTACCCATATATGATAATTCTGTCACTATTTACTCACCACAATATTTCATTCCAAATTATTTACTTTCCTTCATGAAACACTAATTGAGATATTTACCAGAATGTCCACACTGCTCTTTTGTCATACAATGATAATGGACAATCATTCATGCTTCTAAACTTGAGAAGAAGAAAAAACGACAAATAAAAAACATAAAGATACCACAAAAGTGATGCATACAACACAATCCACAAAAGTAAGAAAATCATATGAAAATCACATTTTCCTAATGTTTATTCTAAAATGCAAATATTCTTTTAAACTGTGCCAAAAATGATTATTCACTATCAGATTAAATGACAGGTGGAGTTCAGTTCTGCTGCCCTTTTGTTTGAAGATCATCTGTTATTGCCATTATGAAAGAATTATAATCATCTGATTAACATTATATTAATCATAAAAAGGACTGAACATCATAATCAAAAGCTGCTTCATACTTGCCATACTGAGATTTATATCACTTGTTTTATCTGTCTTTGAAGTTACTCCCTCTGCCATACAAAGCAAAACTATGTAGATGAAAGTTCTGTTTCAAACCCTAGTGAGCTGCCTGGCTGTCTACTGCCTACCGGAGTATGTGTGCGAAGCGGCCCAAGCGAACACTCCGCTCAAGTACCGCTCACCGGTAAATAAATGTAGCTCAAATTCTGCTCCGACATGAAATGTCTCTGTAGTATACTGGTTTCTGGACACGTACACAGTTGGGTGGCTACATTGGCCCGAGCAACTGCCCCTTTGCCCACATAGGTTGAGGTGCCCCTCTGGGTGAAATATAGGCTAGGCTATAGACCGAAATGTAGTAAATTATCAAATGCTTAGTAACATACACATATGAAATTACAGTATGTGATTGTATTGTTGTGTTTTAGTATTTAATATATCGCTGTTTATTTTGTAATGGTTTACAATGGCTGTTAGATAACTTGGTCTACCAGACCTTCCTTATCATTTGTTATCGGTCAAATATTTCTCTGTTAGCACATGTGCCATCGAACACCTTCAAATAAAGCCTTAAAAAATGTCAGTTCTAAATTATCTTTACTTTAAACGAGTCATCAAACATGCCTCTACAAGTGATAAAACAAATGTGCGTTGGTGTGGAAACACGCATACGCACAAATTCGCTGGATCTGAGTGACACAAATGACCCAGAAAACCACAATTTTTTCAACTTTAAAGTTTGTTCAAGTCGTATATGCCAATAATGGAAACATGGACATGATTCCAGGAAAAACAGGTAAAAGTTAAATTCATAATTGTTCTTCAGTTGTCTCCACAGAATGGTTATTTGGCTACTGTAGATTTGATACATTATTAGGTTACATTTTATATATATATATATATATATATATATATATATATATATATATATATATATATATATATATATATAATTATTCTATTAGTAGAGACCATGTACCCCCTTTGATTTCCCTTGATATTTTTAAAGCAGCATAAAATGAATAGGGTTTAACCAAGGCAAAATATTTGTCCTTAATAAAGTGAGATTTTGGCCAATACTGTATATAGATCCCAAAACAAATAAAAATGATTTAATTCACGAATTACACTGCCTTCATTTATGATTATTTTAATTTTTTTTCTAACGTACAATCATTTATAGCTTTTTTTCTCTGTGCATGAATGCAGCAAGCGATGTCGGACGATGTTATCCGCAACCACTAATCTAGAGTCAGTTTTTTACATTTCATGTATTGTTAAGGTGTGGATTTGGCTGTGGGAAACTGACCAGCAGTTATGTGCCAATTTTTCCCGAAGCAGATTTCGAAAGCACAGGGGGTCAATTAAGTTAGATAATTACACTATGAAATTCTCAATGCGAGAGCGGAAATCTTTACCAATCAAATGCTCAATTGTACAATGAAGGCATTACAGCACACTGATCTGCAAGATCATTCATGTTTATTCGTTTTGATGCTGGGATTTTTTTGCGTGTGTTCGCCAGGATTCAAGGAAATATGCTTTGCCAATATACAGTATTATCAAGCTTACATTTTCAATTGAAGGTGCTCTAACATTCAAAACCCAGCACAACCAGACGTGCTTCTAGCTGGCAGCTGCACTGACATGATTGCAAAACAATAAGATACCTTACTATCTACTTATCCATTAATTAATTTAATATCGAATGGAAGTGGAGCTTACTAGCTTACCTTTTTCTCCACTACCATGCGTAGCACATCCTCGTGCTTTCTGGCAATGTGAAGCTTTCCAAAAGGAATATTTGCTAATTCTCACGGTCTCTCCACACTCCCTTTCGATTTCCTCATTCTTAACTTTGATTTATATTTGCATTTATGTAGGCTAAAAGGTTTGCAACTTCACTAAAACAATGTTTGAACTCCCGCAGGCCTATCGCATATTTTGCAGGTTCCCAAACCAGCATACCACAAAGCGCATTCTGGGTTGAGCGAGCAGCACTGAGCGGCCTAAGCGAACGGAGTGGAATCTTCAAAAAAGTGCTCTCCGCT
The DNA here is from genome assembly GCF_025860055.1 of Xyrauchen texanus. NCBI lineage: Eukaryota > Metazoa > Chordata > Actinopteri > Cypriniformes > Catostomidae > Xyrauchen > Xyrauchen texanus. Next base: position 28,160,186 of record NC_068317.1, read on the forward strand.
CAGATGGAATTATCACTGCTCTGCTCTGCTCACATGCTCTGCTGCCTTCCAGGACAGCATCCTAATCAAAATGGAACCTCATGCTAACAATTTTTGGAACACTTTATAGACAGCAGCTATTAACAGTAGCACACAAGAAACTCAATTAACATGCACAGTAGATTCAAATAGAGTTTGTGTGAACCATTGATGTGTCTTCTCTCTTTAGAAGTCTGCCTGTGTCTTTGTCTAATCACCTCAGTTATTCACATTTTTTTCTCTCAGCATGTGCCCTGTTTTGTACCAGCATCACAATCAAGATGTTTTTGTCCTTTTCAGAACGTCAACTCATACAGGAACACCGCAAGAACAACTGCAGCTCTTCCCCAAAACACGAGGCTTTTGTGAACATTTACCTCTCCGTTTTATTTGTGAATTTCAATGGTGAAAGCAGCAGGGGCTGCAGTAATATTTAACAGGTGAGATACGCCGGCCTCAAACAAGAGAAAAAAGACACATCGTCTCTTTTGACAGAGGAAAGTCTCAATGAAGTGACAAAACTTTCACTTCACCGATATCAGCGGGGCTCCTGAGATGCAAGCTTGCTGATTTTCTGAGCTTAATCAACCCTGAGGTCACATTAATAGAGTTTTAAAAGAAACCCCAGGCTAGGAAAAGTAACAGTGACAGTGAATGCATTATATTTAAGTGCTTTACATTCAAGTGCTATTAAATTTAAGTGCCCTGCTCAAAGGTATAAGTGTGATATTGCAGTGTTTATTTATATTGCAGAGTTCATGAGCCACCACTTTCTGCAAAAAAAACGTTAAACTTTATGATGTTCATACAGCAATGTATTGGGAGTGACAAGTGCATTTAAATGCATGATTGAATCAGCAAATGTTTCATTCTGTATCTGTACGGTATAGAGGAGTGCCTCCCAAACCTGCAATGGTTAAACTAGTGATAACCATAGTAATGTTTTGCCATCTCACAGAGCTAAACAGCGAATACATATTAAAAAACTTGGATGCCAACAATTTAACATGTTTGGTTTTTGATATCTTTTAATCAGTATACTCTCTCTGGACCGTGATTTATGAGTTTCCGCTGGTGTGGTTCGCTGTTGCGTACCCTAGTTCAGACAACTAACACACTCTGACGTCAAATGTACTACGCAAAATGCTTTGATACCATCAAAATGCTAGTATACTACTAAAAGTGAAAAAAATAAACTTTTTAAATACTTATGGGGCTTTTCTACTGCACGGTACATCTGGACTCAACTCGACTGTGTTCTCTTTTTGGGGGTTTTCCACTGTGGATAGTACCTGGTACCTGATACTTTTTTAATACCACCTCTGTCGAGGTTCCAAGCGAGCCGAGCTGATACTAAATGTGATGTCAAAACCCTGCTGATCACTGATTGGTCAGAGAGAATCGTCACTAACAGCGTCACTGGATTTGCGACACGGGACATCAACCACTAGTTTTAAAGTTAGCAACAGCGATAGCAGTATCATTTGTTCACATGACTTTCAAATTGTAAATTGTAAAAAGAAATGTGCAGACGTTCCTGCACATGGCTACCACCGGACCTACCAACAGTGTAGGAAAAAAAAATTAAAATAATTAAAAGTGACTACAGAACCATCAAGGACCACAACAGTGGTTGAACAAAGTGGTTCAAACAGAAGAAAGTGGAAGTGGTTCGACCAAATGGATGCTATCTATGGCAATAGACCGGTGAGCAATGGGAGGGTAAGTGTTGTTGGAGTCCACGATGGAGGATGTTATGTTAACTCTATACTCTGCTTGAAAGATTCACTTTATTTAGTTGAACAGCTACTGGAAATCTTGCAATTTAACTGTTACACTTGAGTAAAATCACCATGCAACAACTGCTGTCCTTTTCTGCATATCGCGGCACCGTTTTTTGGTCCGTTCTGCATAACACGCCGGCATTTAGCTTATCGCGGCGCATTTGGCAAGTTTCACGGCCTACCCGCTGGCCCACTCATTTCTCCCGATGGCCAGTCCGACCCTGATTGGCCCCAAAGTGCGACGGCCCACCGGAAAAATGCCCGGTATGCCAGATTACCAGTCCAGCCCTGTGGGCGCACATTACCTTTATTCCAATAAAATGCATTCTAGAATAAAAAGTCCCTCCCCATAATACCACCTGTCTCAATAAGCAAAAGTCAAGTAAAGCAAGTATCAAATCACAGTCCACAGCTGTGATATAAACTAAAGATTTTTTGTTGTTTGAAACTATTCAAAATGTCCTGCTGATATTTTGGAAATATGTCAACCAGGGTGTTTCATTAAGTCTTTAGTTGCTCAAATTAAGAGCAGCCCTGAAGAAAAAGACTCCATCTAGACTGTCCACAAAGCCACTGCTGAGTCATAGTCTTACAAAGTCTGCTTCATTACTCAATATTTATTGAGTTCTGGCATGTAAAGGTCTATAGGCCTCGGTTACTCCTAGGCTGCAGACATGCAAATCAGCAAGTGTATCAATGCTGCTTTGGGTCTATCGCAATGCTGGTGGAAAGAATACGGATACTACGGATGTCTTTTCCACACTCAATAGACTGAGCACTGCTGAAAATACACGAAATAGTTGGTGACAATTATATATTGTGGTTTAGGTACTGCACAAAAAAATAATAATAATAATTGATATTTTTGCATCAATTCAAACATGAAAACTTTTCCCTCTAGCGCTACCACCACGACAAAGGTTCTGGTCCCATGGAAACCAAGAAGTAACTATGTTTACATACAAAATGGTGAGCCAAAAATGGAAGTAGCAGTTTTGCTGTAAAATGGTTGGGGTTAGGGTTAGAAGGTAGAGTTAATATAACATGCATTCCTGTTGAGTGTATTACATCATTTACAACTACAAATACAATTTGATTTTGGTTCCACTCTGTGGACTTTTACCCGAAAACTAGAACTCACACATGCCCAGGTATTCAACAACACTTCTAGCTTCAGCCACTGGAGGCAGTGATTCAAACTTCAGTATGCATCAATACAGATTTCTGCAGCAAAAATGTCAACCTACTGTGGCCGAGTTCACAGTGTGATCACTCTGGCAAGGTGCACACAGTTTGATCTTGACCACGACTTTTTGATAATAGTTGATGTCACACAGTCTGTCTTGGCTTTTATTCAAGATCTCATTGGGATCTTATCGTACAACCTGATAAGCAACAATCGCAAACAACAGAAAGAATATTGTACCATGTAGGCTACATCACGAGCTTGACCAGCAAGACCTCCCCCTTGGTAAACAAGCTTTGTTGCTAGACTTGCAACGGACTAGCACTGAACCACAAAAACCAGGCAAGCATGGAAATTCATTCTTGTCTAAACTGGTCTCTTCAGTAGGAAGGACAGATGCACACAAACAATTTTCAGTCCAAATTCGATGTTGCCACACCAATGAAATGTAAATAAATGTAGAAATGAATGTACAAAACAAAACACAGAGATGCTCTCAGGCTGAGATTTAAGTGGCATTTGAAAATGGCAGCTTGTGTAATTTTTGTCAATCTCCTTCACACAGGGACACAATGGGCCCAATCAAACCACTCAATCCAGCCTAACCACCAGGAGAGCATTTACAGCTGTCAGTCACAACACAGAATAGGAAATGGCTTCTCCTGAGCTTTGGATGCTTCTCTTATAAAGATTCTTTTATCAAGTGGCAGAGAACCAGCATGGATGAAATCTGTTTCCTGTGCTAAGTAAACAGATCATAATTAGCTTGCAGACAACTAAAATTAAGCACAATGTGAGGAAAATCACATACGTGGTAGAAAACACTAGGGCCCAGGGTGTCACACACCAGTTTTTTTTCCCATGTTTTTTTTAAACAATTCAGTCATTCCTTATATTAATATGCATATGAATTTGATAGATGTGTTAGTATAGTGGTCAAGTCTTTACATAGCATGGAAGCAGGCCAGGGTTCATATCCAGAACTAGCAAAGAAGATTTGTTTTTAAACTAAAATTGACAGCGAGTTTTGTATTTTTGTTGTACGGAAAATGTTGTATGATAAGATCTCCTTTTTTGTGTTCTGCTGGAGAAAAGTCAGTTGGGTGAAAAAATAAATCCACTGAAGATGTGACTCAAAAAATGTAGACGTGAATGGATGATTTTAACTACTCTGTTTTAGATAAACACTCAGGCAACAATGCAATTTATTTATAAAAGATTAAAAAAATGACGCTTCCGCTAACACGCAAGATTTTTTGGAGGCTTGACGAACATTTAATTTATAGCGTCTCTAAGAAAGTTAATAATTCGTGGCACAATTGCAATAACTCCCACTTTAATAATATTTAGACTTACGGCTTCTCTTAGAAGATGGAAGGGAGCACTCAGTCTAATTTTAAGGAATCAAATCTCTTAAGCTTACTGTGGGATGCCGCGTTTCATTATTGAGCAGTTCTGAAATTGCTAAGTCTGGACAGTTGTTTCCTGGGTATGTCGACATTTGCGATTATCTTAAAAACGCCAGAAATTCCACCTTGAGCATGAGATAGATATATCTCAAGGCCATGAATCCAATTAAACATCTTCAAGTGTCAGCGCGGTCAGTGATTTGATGATGCCGTCGATAGCCTACGGCTATGTTTTCATCTGTCATTCTGTACATCAATCAACCTGGCTTCAATTAACAAAAAAAGACTGCAAACCCAAATACGCATTGTAGCGGATGCGGTTCTGACGGGTCAAAAGTCTAATGAATTTTGTGGAAGCAATCAAGCCTGAGCTCAAAAATTCTGTTTGAGGAGCGGCACTTTCACTGCATAACAAATTTTACAATAAACCAAAAAGGCTCACTTAGAATACATATAATCTATTTTTCAAATATAAAAAATAGCCATTGCAGCTCTACAGATACTGCAGAGTCATATTAATGTTTATTCCCCATTTCTGTCATTTGGAATGCTGTAAACAGCTTGAAATTTCATAAACATTTGTGCTGCTCTGTCCATCAGCAATGACGTGACTGCAATTCTTTTTACAACAGCTCTGACAAATTTCTTGTCAACAGGAATACAGCAGTAATATGTTTTCATGAGAACTCTGTGATGTTATGCTACAACGTTAAAATCCTACGAACGTGCTCAGAAGCGCCATGCCCCTTCAAACTTAGACAAGTGAATGTCTAAAACTCTGTGGCACAAATCACCCATTCACATGTCTAAATTCGGTCAGTCCAATTAAGTAAAACCTTCTGCAGATAATTTGATGATTACATAGCCATTATTTAAAAACACGTGTTAACACTTTTTAAGAAATTAGGGTTTAGAAATTAGACAGTAATTAATGACTTGTAGTGTGACTAGTTATGGACTTGTTTGGCATTATAAGGCATTTATTAGGCCTTTTTTGGCTGAATTATTATTGTTCCCTTATAGCATGTTGTTATGGTTGTGTGCAAATTAAATATTTTATAGGTTCTCAGGACACTGTGTGAATGTGCAGCTTATAGGTGTAAAAAATAAAAAAGAATGCATAATTTAAAAAAGGCACTCAATAGAGCTAAAGAACAAACTGAACTTCAACACATTACAAAAGCAGATTTACTTTAGATGTTTAGTCTTAATTTAGGGATCAGTAGTAGAAACAAATTAATTATTCTAACAGGTTGCATCTGCATTCCAAACCCGGAAATGCGAAAGGCTCCTTCCATGAGACCAACACTATAATAATTAAATAATGTTATTAATAAAATATATATATATATATATATATACAGTATATATATATATATATATATATATATATATATATATATATATATATATATATATATATATATATATATATATATCAGGACTGTACTGGAAAGAGAACTCGGCCTGGGATTTTAAATGGCAACTGGCCCAAAATTTCTTGAGCGGGGAGGGGAGAGTGTGTTGCTGTCCTTTTCTGCATATCACAGCGCTGTTTTGTGGTCCCTCCTGCATAATCCAGTGGCTCATTAATGCTTATCGTGGACCATTCGGCACGTTTCGTGGATGCACCACTGGCCCGCTCGGTTCTCCGCCCATGAATGGCCCCAAAGTGCATCGGCCCACTGGGAAAATGCCCGGTATGCCAGATTGCCAGTCCAGCCCTGATATATATATATACAGTATATACAGCTCTGGAAAAAATTAAGAGACCACTTCAAAATGATCAGTTTCTCTGGATTTAGGTATGGCTTGAGTAAAATGAAAATTCTTGTTTTATTCTATAAGTACTGACAACATTTGTCCAAAATAATTCCCCCCAAAATATTGTCATTTAGAGCATTTATTTGCAGAAAATGACAACTGGTCAAAAAAACAAAAAAGATGCAGTGTTTTCAGACCTCGAATAATGCAAAGAAAACAAGTTCATTTTAATTTTTAAACAACACAATACTAATGTTTTAACTTAGGAAGTGTTCAGAAAACAATATTTTGTGGAATAACCCTGATTTTCAATCACAGCTTTCATGCGTTTTGGCATGCTCTCTACCAGTCTTTCACATTGCTGTTGGGTGACTTTATGCCACTCTTGGCGCAAAAATTCAAGCAGCTCGACTTTGTTTGATGGCTTGTGACCATCCATCTTCCTCTTGATCATATTCTAGAGGTTATCATTGGGGTTCAGGTCTGACAACCACCTGGTCATCTAATGGTTAGATGGAGACCTGGAGAGACCTTCAAGCCACAGTGTCTCGCACCCACTGTGAAATTTGGTGGAGGATCGATGATAATCACTGGAATCGGCAGATTCGTCTTTGTAAATGACGCATGACTCAAGCCACATACAAGGTTATCCTGGAAGAAAACTTGCTTCCTTCTGCTCTGATAATGTTCCCCAACTCTGAGGATTGTCTCTTTCAGCAGGACAATGCTCCATGCCGCACATCCAGGTCAATCAAGGTATGGATGGAGGACCACCGGATAAAGACACTGTCATGGCCAGCCCAATCTCCAGACCTGAACCCCACTGAAAACCTCTGGAATGTGATAACAGTTAATACCTATAAATAGTAAATCCAGAGAAACTGATAATTTTGCATTGGTCCAGAGCTGTATATATATATATATATATGTTAACACTTTATTTTAGGGATCAGAAATTAGACAGTAATTAATGACTAATAATTGGACTTGTAAGGGACTAGTTACAGACTAGTTGGGAATTATAAGATACTTATTAGGTCTTTGATCATTGATTTCTTACCCTTGGCTAATTTGCTTACATTGGTATTTTCTAACAATTAACTTAATAAGTAAAACAAAAGATACCAATAGCTAGTAAGGTATAAATACACCCTTTATAGGTTGTTATTACACTATGTGAATGTGCAACTTATAAGTGTAAAATAAATTTAGAAGGCAGAGACTTTGGATGCTTAGTGTAAATAGAAACAAAATAATCCTCTTTGCACTAAGGGCAAATAGTGTTAGATGCTATTTGCACCACTAATTAAATACTACCATGCAGTGCAGGGGCATCACTGCAGCATGTTTATTGTGTTTATTTAGAGTCCCAAAAACATCCTACACCAACCCTTACCCCTAAATCAAACCTAACATTCCCTGCTTGTTGAAATACTACATTCTACAAGTATTTCATACTTATAAGCTGCACATTCACACAGAGTACTGAGAACATATAAAGGATGTATTTTTGCATCATACTAGCTATTGATGTGTTGTGAATATATATATATATATATATATATATGACGATTATGTGGATATTTTGAAGAAACATCTCAAGACTAAAGTGTATGTTGGCTAAAGTGTATGTAAAAGTGTATGTAAAATTCGGACTTCAACTATATATATATATATATATATATATATATATATATATATATATATACACACACAACATTTAGTTCCGGTCCTCAAATCTGATTGGACGAGAGACATTTCACGAGCACTGATGGTGTGGCACCATCAGCACTCGTATGCTTCACTGTGTGTATCACTCCGCTTGTGTTCATGCTGTGCTAAACTAAAGTGTAAGAGTAGTGTTTATGTGTTAAGAGTTACTGTCTTTATTTTTGAAATTACATATGTTAGCAGCAGGTGGTGGCAAAAGATAATTTGTGTGTGTAATATGAGCCAGTTGGTGATGTAAATTGAATCCATTAGTCATTGTTTAAATAGAACAGCGCTCTGTGATCGCTCTTATTACCACTACATTACTGAAGATAGGACATTGTTTTAAACAGCTTTAAATGAACAATTTCAGGATTAAGGCTCATCGCAGCTGAGAGACACAACGGACTATTTGATTACAGAACTCGAGGCGCTTAATGAGTTACCACAGTGGATACACACTGTTTAAAAAAGGCTGAGGACATCGCTGTTTCTATAGTGAATTACTCTTGCAGATGACCACGAAATAGGGAGAAATATTTAGGTTGGACGCTTTTTTTCACTGAGAAAGCTGACAGCATCTCTGCTTGGGAGTGGCATCAGGGGATTACACACTCTCCGTCTCTCTCCCTCTCTCTCTCTCTCTCTCTCTCTCTCTATCACATACACACACTCAAACACACACAGACAAAGTCACATAGACACGCACACACCCATCAATCCATCCTTGTTTATCCAATAATTTGTTAGAAACAGCAAAAGCTGTGATACTATTTCTGATGTGAACTTTTTGCATTACTAATAGAGGTTTGGACGCATCATTTGTTTTGAACAAGCAACGGCAGATTCTGATCCGTAGCGTAATAAAGTAGTTCCATGCACAAATGCATTTTTTATGACCTTACTCGGTTTTTCCTAATTTTTTTAAATGTACTTGTTCATTGAACTGTTGTATATAAGCAATATCACACTCGCAATCGTGCTATATGGCCCTACATCAGCACTGCTGTAATTACCTATGGCACTCGGCCTGCGGCCGAATCACAGCAGTGCTGATGTAGGGACATACAGGACTCTTGCTCGTGTGATATTACTTAAATATATATATATATATATATACACATGGTATGTTTATTGTTAACATGCATAATTTATACTATTTACAAGAATTTGCATATCATGTGTAGAACAAGTGCTACTGTAAATCAGTTCTGTCCTTTTAATAATGGAGGCAGTGTCTCACAAGATTGCTGTTGGTTAAATTCACAAAAGAGTGCAATCACACTGCTTCTTTAGCACATCCATGCTACTGTGATGAATGTGTGATTAGAATGAAAAATAATATGGTTTGGTGGATCTCGTCTTTGGACACGCATTTCATGGAACGATTCAAACCAAACTTTTACTATCAACACGCAGTGAAAGGATTTCGGTGTATATCTTTGCGTTGACTGAAACATAGATCTTGGTATTTAGTTTTTATTTTAAGTCATAATTATTTTTTATAGGTTCAACATAGCAAAATCTAATTCTTTTTTGCATACCCCCTGGAGCCTGCATACGTACCCCTGGTGTAAGCGTTCCCTCGTTTGGGAATCACTGAGCTCGATGGACGTCTTTGACCGTTGCACCAGGTCTCATCTTTATTTTCAGCATTTTGTGCATGGGCGCCATGCTTTTAAGAAGCCTTGTGAAGTTATAAGAACATATAAAAACATCTCTACCTTTTTCAAAGCAAGAATGCAATCGGTCTGAACGGCCCTTTAGCCTGTTTACAGTATATGTAGAATATGTCAGTTCGCCAACTGTATTGAACAGTTGCAGTACTGTCTTTTCATTCTTGCATCATGTTTTGCTGTTTTTTTTATGTATAACTTTTTTAATGAAACATCAAATATGTTCTTATTGGCTGTGACTGTGTCACTTTGCACAGTATTTTACTTATCACATTGGAAACTTCTCACATTGCACACTGCACAGAACTATGATTGTTCACATATTCAGAACACCATAACCACTCAAAGACTTAAACTATGCGGTTTTCCAATTGCTGCCAAAATGGTGTTCATTTCATTTGACAGCACCTACCTGATCCTCCAAAAAATGTGTCATCAATTTCAACTATCCAATTTTTTCCGCTGCACCTACTCGCTAAAAGGTGGGTGTCACGTCCATCTATCTGTCTGCTTGTGAGAGCGAGTGTATAACTAAATGACCCATGTGTCTGCTGTGGAGTGGATTGGCAGTACGATCGTTGCTGTGGGCAGGAACCTGTCTGGAGATGCCTGAACGCTGCATACTCTATTCTGATTTGGTGTCAGTGTACATTGTGGTACAGAGATGGGGTTGAGATGAACAATGACCCACTATACTTATCTGGGATTCAGTATCTATTTCCAAGCCAGGGTTTAGATCATTGGTTTGATTATCATACACACTTGCACTACAATCAACCTCTTCTGTACAGCAGTATTAGGGAAGCTACAATGGCACCTTTTTAAGAAGTTAGCTACACTGCAAGGATCGGTGATGTAGCTAACTATTGTACATTAAAGCCATTAGTAATATATTTTTAAATATATATCAAAAGATAAATCAGAGCAGTATTAGGAGGTAGCTTTTGTTGATTTAATACTCGATAGTGCATTAAACTCAAAAACTCGCTTTTAGTTCCACTGAAATAAGTGAAAGAAGCCAGGTAATATAATTTAAGGAAGACAAATACATCATCATTCTGAAGGTTTAATAAAACATACTGTTCTTTATGTCAACTGATTTTAGGGGTGAAATATAACCCAAATTTATTTATAACAGATTTTTTATTTACCTGGACAGAAAAACCCTGTTTGATCAAGTATCTTAATTAAAAGGAAGTTGCATCTTAATGTATCCAGAGCATATAAAATGTGTTGTGTTATGTATCTCACATTGTGTGGTTTTAGGATTATTGTATATCTTATAAGCAATTAAATAAACATTTCTGAGATTATTTACATTTATGAAACAGTTTTATGACTATTGTATACTACGGAGTGTCTATTTGCACCCACCGGTAAATAGTATCTGCCACCCTGGGCAGCTATTTGCACGCCAATGGTCTGGTGGAACCACAGAAATATATGACAATCTAAAAAACAGATGTTGTTGCAGTGGTGTTCGGTGTAAAGACTGTGTGTAACGGTGTACTGTTGTCCTAGTGACCAAGGTTCGAATCAGCTTTTTGTCCAACTCTTTTTCACATCCAATTTCCTGTTTTCACTCTTAAAATTTCCTTTAATATTACTTAAAAGAATAGATAAAAAGGAACAAATGTTGATTTCATCATAGTGAGCTGGTCACGGTGAATGTCGTGGAGTGCAGAGAAGGATTTGATCCGAAGGTGGGGTCTGTCGATCACACTCGCTCCCGCAGCTCGGCATCGCTTGTGTGTAGATTGTATCACTATATGACTAATATTGTAGTAAAACATTAGTTTTAATGCAATTAACCATGGTGTTAGTAGAGTCCTTTGGTGATAATATAGTAACCATGGTTAATTTTGTAGTTACTTTAAATTTATAAATAAAATACCATGGTGAAACCAAGGTTACTGTAGTAAAAGCAAGGTTAGTTTTTCTAAGATAAGGTTAAAGCTAGGTTTAGGGGTAAAAGTTAATGCAGTGTTTCTGTGGGACTCTAAATAAACACAATAGACACACTGCTGTGATGCCCATACTGTATGCTAGTATTTAAATATGGGTACAAATGGTATCTGACACTATGTGCACCATGGTGCAATTAGTATCTACCATTATTTTCACTAGGGTTGGGGTGCAAAGAATATCTGCCACTATTAGCACTGGGGTGTAAATAGCATATGCTATTATTTGCACTAGGGTGCAAATAGCATCTGCCTTTATATTATTTGAATGGCACTTGGGACTTTAGAGCATGCAGACAAAACACTCTTTTTTAACTTTGTCTCATGTCTGGGAGCGGTAGAGCATCATACATTTCTGGGAGCACTATGTGTGAGCATTCCTTCTTCCTTATGACATTACCGTGCGGACTAAGAAGATATTTTTCAGTAAAGTGACAATAAACCTGCTCCTCGGCACAGTTCAAGTATTCAACTTATTTGCTATTTTGAGGTTGTAGCTCTTCAACTTTGGAACTCTCTCCCATTGGACATAAGATCTGGGGACACTGTGGACACTTCTAAAAAGCAGTTTAAGACCAACTTGTTTAGACTTGCTTTTGTTTAAATTAGTTTCCTATTTGCTTTTTAGTCTTTTATTGTGAATCACTTTATGGAGTTTGTTATTGAAAGTTGCTAAAGTAATAAAATGTACTTGCTTGCTTACATGTCTTTTTTTGACATGCATCACATATTCCTAATAGGTTCAATAGGAGTTTATTCGGTAAATGTGTTTCCATCAAAATATATGCTTATTTGTTCTTATCGAATAAAACATTTATCCACCTAAATCAAGCGTACTGTATACGTTTTTGATGCGCTTTTTGGAGATGTAATTCACATCTTGGTGTTTCCATCCAGCAGATTTTATGTCATCTAACAAAATGTGCATTAAAATCATGGATGGAAACTCATTATTAAATATATATTTGGATTAATAATATTTTCTATTCCCTAACCCTACACATAACCCTCAAATAAACCTAAAATATTTTTATTAACATAATTTAGTATGTTAATAAAGCTGTTTTCCTGGCTGTAGGTTATTTCAGGTTTCACTATCCTTACTATCCTTTTACTATCCTTGTGGGGACATTTGGCTCTCATAATGTAGGCAAAACCTGACCCACACACACACACACTCACACGCACTCAACAACACCATCTCTTCTTCTCGTTCTGTGGAACTAGGTGTTATCGTCTGAGAGTAATGTGAGCTTCACAAAAGACATTTACCAGAGGTCACCTTTTCAACAGTTCACTAGGGCCTGCTCAACCACAATCTGGCATGTCAACAACAAGGTGGCAGAATAGAATCCTGACATGGGACAGATTCAAAAGAAATGGCTTAAATTAGAAAGAGTGAGGGAAAGAGAGCAAAATCCAAAGGCATGATGGGATTGTGAAGAACCAGTGGAGGAGCAGAATTTGTGATATTGATTATGGGTTTCTTTTTTTTGTAATACCACAAAATAACAATAAAAACATACAATTAATAAAATCACTTTAATTATACAGAGGCATGCATTGGATTTTGGAAATTAGCTAATATTGGCTGCAAATAGATATGGAATTTAGCCTATATATTGCATAATTGGCTGTTTTTAGGACTACTTGAAGCTATCAACTATTTCAGATAAATCTACCCATAAATTATATATATATATATATATATATATATATATATATATATATATATATATACAAATGGTCCTTTTTATTGGAGCCAGGCAGTCTTTTCCTGTTTAAGTGGGCAGTTAAGACCAGTATATGATGCTCTGTGGACCTGACTTCATACCGGTTGTCAAAAGCCTGGCTAGGCAAAACTATGTTATCTGTTTAAAGTGAAATAAAGGTGGGCAACAGTCAAAATATGCTGTTTTCAGTCAAGCGGTGGGAGATACGAGGGACATGAAGACAAATGCAATATTGAACGAAGAAGAAAAAGAAAAAATCTACATAATGGATGCCAGAGGAGGACAGAGACACATGCCAACTTCTTCCAGCCAGCTTATGACCAGTACATATTTTACACATGACATCCTCCTCTGCAGCTCACCAGCCAAAGAGCCAATGAGGAACATCTGTTAAACTGTCAATCTCCCATACCACCTGCAAAAACGCACACAGAAGTACACACACACACCCACCACAATAGCATCCCAGACAGCAACCTTCTTCTCAATGCTGGAAAGGTTACCATGCTCACATGGTTAGCCAAGCTGCTGACATTTGTTAGTCTGTTTATGTGGAATAGATAGTGTTATTACAATGAGGCCTGCTCTACTCTGCCCATCTGCAGTGGCAGCTGCTGAGGAAAAAAGGAAAGAAATGTGTAGGAAAAAATAAATGTCACCAGATAAAAAGCCAGTTGGCACTGAAGGCCTTGCAATCCTGCCTGGGAGAGGATTTACGAAACAATGCCAGACGACCATAATGAAGGAATGTTTGTGTGCATGTGTGTACGTGCATGTACATACTGTACAGTAGGGTTCAAATGTCTGTGCCCATAAGTGAAAATACAATCGTTTTAATTTACTACTATATACTGTATACAGTTATTTCCTCAGCGGGGAGATTGGGAATATTGGATCGCACCTATTATAATCAATGAAGCCATTCAATGAAGCTGTCTACGTGATGTGCAGACAAGTTAAGGATTAGGGCTGGGTGATGAAACGTTATCGATATTTATTGTAAAAAATAACAACTGATATTGATTACAAAATTCGTGAAATTTCATCGAAAAGGAGTTGTAAACAAACAAGTACCATTAATGGTACAAACTATTTATTGTGATAAATATCAGTATCAAACTATATGAAAAATAATATGTGATAATATGTTTGGCCAAATCACCAACATGTATTTAAAAAATCAAATAAAGAAGCAGGACTAGTCTGAAAACATTTGTTGTATTGTGTAATCTGAGGTAAAGAAAAACTATTTATGATACAATTGTTTGTCAGATTTTATTTCTGATTTGAAATATGTAATTTGCTCGTAATCTTGACCAAACACTTTGTAGATTCTGGTCTTTCCCCATCCAAGTAGATAGGACCTTTACTTGTATCCATAGAAAACAGCATCCCAAAGGCTGCCCAGAAGCGTTAAAACATAGCAGTTGAGTGTCCTGACTTGCCTTAAAAGAGACTTTGGCAGCATTTTTTCAATGTGTTGTTACTCTTTTGGATCTTTCTGTATGTCTGCTTTGTGTTCTTGACTTGTGGCTGCATTCAGTTTTTCTTGCTCTCGTTCTGTCCTCTCTGTGTATACTGCACATGAATCTCTAAATTGGTCTGCTGAGGAATCATCTCAACACACACCAATGACTGATCATCTCCAGTCATGGAGCTCAACGTTCTCAAAGCCTCCCAAGGGAAATGGCTTCCCCTTGGGAAGTGCCATTTATTTGCCCTGTGGAGACGAGGTTTTTGTGTGTGTTTGTGTGTGTGTGTGTGCATTCAAGTTATCAATGCTCAGCCTGACTCTAATCTAAATCAGCTCCTGTGGACATCCGGAAAGAGGGAAATGACCACACGGAAATTTCAACTCTATAATGCTGCCTCAAGAATGTGTAGCTTTTTATATTATCCTGTTGTTAGTTGTTAGTATCTTTCTCTTTTTATGTAAATAGTCTGCACTTATATAGCACCTTTTTAACCTTAGTGGTATTCAAAGAGCTTTACACTGCATCTCATTCACCCATTCACACACACCAATGACGGCAGAGCTGCCATGCAAGGTGCTAGCCTGCCATTGGGAGCAACTTGGGGTTCAGTGTCTTGCCCAAGGACACTTCAGCATGTGGAGTCATGTGAGCCGGGAATCAAACCGCCAACCCTGCGATTAGTGGACAATCCACTCTACCACCTGAGCCACAGCCTCCCACATGTCTAAAATATAATGATAAAGGCATACATTTTCACAAATGAACCTTATTATATAATTCAAAAGGTTTGGTAAAACTACATTAGCTAACATGAACTAACAATGAATATACTTTTACATACTTATTAATCTTAGTTAATGTTAATTTCCATATATACAAATCTAACATTGAACAAGCTAATAATGAACAATAGTATTTATTTATTAACATTAATAAAATATATATTACACACACACTGATGTTGGTGTGGCTATCATTTTGAGGACTCTCCATAGAAATAATGATTTTTATACTGTACAAACTGTAGATTATATACCCTAACTCTAAACCTAAACCTAACCTTCATAAAAAACATTCTGCATTTTACATTCTGCAAACCTGATCGTTTCCATGGGAACGCTGATCATGCCAACTTTCAGCTGGCACCTGTTCCTTGTTTGTTCATGCCTATTATAAACCCCTCATGTGTCATGTCCTTTTCTGGATTGTTAAATGTTCAATGCTAAATGTTGCTCAGTGGAGACTGAGTGTTTCAGTATTGTTGTTTAATGTGAAGTAACTAACCTCACTCTCTCTGCCTAGTTGGTCCTGTCATGTGTATCTGTTGGTTGCGTGTCAGGTGTGTGGTTGCCTTCTAGTTTGCTGCATGTCAGCTGGTCTTCCACAGAGGATACCTCATCTCTGCCTTCGTGTCGGGAGTAAGATTGCCCACCTCAGCTGGATGTTGTTTTGCACCTCACTAAGCTTCAACTGAGAATTCCATGAATCTATTCCTTACTTCCACTATGCACACACTCATTCTACGAATACAGTCTTTACGGATTGCCCCCTGCATGACCATGGCACACACTCTTTTCGGAGATCGCTTCCCGCTGCTGCAGCCTGTGCTGGCATCCCCAACATTTTTCAGCTTAGTGACTGTTTATATTTTGTGAATAAATCCTTTGAACTGTTCCTCTGCTCTTGGGTCTGTTTGTCTTGCTGAAGCATGTTACATATATATATATATATATAAATTAGATCTATCTGACATCTTTTGCACTTTTGCTTCATTAGAAATAGCTACTTGGAAAGGGTATATTTGGTTAGTAGGTTCATTGCTGAGCTTGCTAGTCATAAGTTAACTGAAAATGCAAAGCAAGTGATATATTTAGGGTTTGTTATAAACAGGATAGTGATACAAAAAATAAATGTATTGACAGATTTTAATCAATAAGGCTACATACAGTTTATCAAATATTATATTTTTATATTTCTAATTGGGCACCAAATAGAATACCTCAAAATGCTCTTTCTAAAATTCAATGGTATTGTTTAGACTAGAGTATCACAAAAGTAGGATCTAGGCTGAAAGTCACAGATGACAATTAAACATGGAGGAAATCCTCATTTTGACAAGTCACCCTTTTCAATATGATACAAATGTAAAAGAATACAAACTTAATTTAGTCATTATTTCAACTACTGAACTTACATTTCAGTAAAGAAGAAAATCCATAAGGTGGTCCAAAACACTTTTACATGTTTACAATCTAGTGTGACTCCCCCATTACGCCGATGAAGCAAGGTTTGCTCTGTTAAACTCAAACAGCAATAGCACAGCACCTAGCACCTATAACATGAACTACAAAGGTGTAGATGTCATCAATGACAATGTGGAAGAGAGTGAATGAGCAGGGCATTTGTGAAGAACTTACATTATAGAGCTCGCAAACTCAAGTCTATATTTAAACAGGTTTCCTACTGTGCCACCTCTATGTATACAAATGAGAAATGTCACAAACGTCAAACCAAGTCATGTGAATATTCTGGATTTGTACGCTCTGAACATGAGGCACATAATAAAGAAAAGAAAATAAGCTCTCGGTTGGAGAGAGAGTGATCCAGAGATCAAAACGCAACACAGGATGTAAACGCAACACACAGTCACAAGCTGTTTGCACTATTCAACCACATTTAAAGGAACCAAAGTTGTGCAATGCACTCAATTTTCAATTCCAGCCATCTCAGGGCACTTTAGGGCTGTTATTTTGGGTGGCTTTTCTTTCCTCATCAGGGTGCATATTGAGTGCATGTTCTTTGTCCCTGTAAAACATGGGTTACAATTTCAGGTCATGACCTTTTGAGCCAAACTTGGCCAACTGGACTGTTCATCCATGAGCTTTGTGGTACCATATTCCTCTGTTTGTATAAGCGAAGCATTATGCCCAAAAAAGCAGCACTGCTGCGGGACCAATGGTGTGAGTATGGGACGAATCATCTGTTGGTACCAACATTGGGAGACATGGGAAGTCTTCAGAAATTGTATTTAAAAACAATATTGTTTGTAAATCCGTCTGGTGATGCTAGTGGTACAGACAATATTTAGTTGTGTATTTAAATATTGTGTAAAATTCATCCCCTTTAAAGCACTGCCATTAAAATGTATTAAAGCTAAAAATAAATGAATACATAAATAAATAAAGATAATCATACTAATCAACATCACTAACTGATTAGTGAATCATCCTGTCCCATCCATAACTCTGACTGGAATGCACACACACAAAGGTTTAATCCAAAATTAGGGGTTACCCAGAATCCAGGAAATAAGTTGTCCTTGCGCTAGACACTTAACCCCATGTTGCTCCACGAGGACTGTCCCAGCAATCAGTGTTGTGTGCAAGCATCTACACTCTCACAGACATGAAGACACGGATGAACACACAAACACACTGGCTGTAATAGGGTAATGTGAAAGCCAAAGAGGCGCAACAGAAAATGGGCAGAACTTTCAGGGAAAACTGGAATATAATGATGAACTCAACCTGAAAGAACCCAAGTGCTGTCAATCACAGGTCCCAAGGCTTTGTGCTGGATTCTGACAGCTGCAAAGCCTGTGCTTAGTGGCCTGCAAACAGCCTGAAATGAGATCTCACCCAATCTGATTGAATTATTCTGGTCTCATTCAGAGGGACCAGTGCTTTGGGCTCCAATACTCCACAATGATAACAGTAGATGAGAGAATTTACCAGGAATGCAAAAAAAAAGAAGGAAGAGGAAAGGAAGGAAGTGAAGAAATAAGAAATTAAGGAAGGAATATAGAAGGAATGAACGAACTAAAAAACAAATAAAGAGAGGGAGGGAGAAATAAAATTAAAAATGAAAGAAAAAAGAAAGAAAGAAAGAAAGAAAAGCTATGGAAGGAAGGAATGAAAGATGGACGAGAAAAACAGTAAGATTGATAAAGATAAAGAAAGACAGTTATATTGAAAAGAGAAAGGTAGAAAAATAAAGGAAGGATGGAAGGAAGGAAGGAACTAAACAGCGAATGAAGAGAGGGAGGGAGGAAGAAATGAAAGAAAGAAAGAAAAAAGTAAGATTGAAAAAGAGAAAGATAGAAAAAAATGACGGAAGTTAGTAAGGAAGGAAGAGAAAGACAGAAAGATTGAAAAAAACAAAAAGAAAGACAGTAATATTGAAAAAGAGACAGATAGAAAAATAAAAGAAGGAATAAAGGAAAAGAAAGACAGTTATATTGAAAAATAGAAAAATTGAAAAATAAAGGAAGGGAAGACAGAAAGATTGAAAAAGAGACAGTGATAATGAAAAAGAGAAAGATAGAAAAATAAAGGAAAGAAGGAAGCAAGGAAGGAAGGAAGGAAGGAAGGAAGGAAGGAACCATCTGGAAGGAAGAGTTAAGGACGCAAGCCGGAAAGAGAGAAAATTTGATAAGGTGACAAATTTAGAAAGATATATCTTAAAGTGTTCTATCAGTGTGATTATTAGACTGGTACAGACTGTACCAGAGAACACATAATACTCCTGCAGTAAGAGCCATCCATCTGTAGTAAGAATAAACTGAGGAAATGAAGGAAGAACTGTCTGCCAGGAGCCAGCGAGAATAATTTTACCCATCAAATCAGTTCACACATTAGCTTGCTTAAGGCATTCAATATAATCACACACACTCAATTTAATCTTTATCAAATTAAGGAGTGATACACAGGATGCTGAAATAAAAACAGGTCAATTAATTCTGACCGATGAAAACGCACAAACAACCACATTTGGTGGTACAAATACAAAGAGGGAAGTGTATGACATTAAAGATGATTAAAGTAATAAATACGATTTTAAAGGTGATCCTGGATGATAAAATGTCCATTACCAACAGATGCTTTTCAATAAATAATACCTTAGTAATAGGAGAGCTTGGACTTGATCCATTGTGAGTCTTAAAGCTCAAACTATGTACACGCTGGACAGATGGCATTAAAGAGATTAGAATAAAAGTAGAAACATCCTGATTGGTCCACTCTAATCATCCCACAGGGCATTTTTACATGCATGGCCATCTGTCATACTATATATGTGTGCGGTATAATGTTGCTTTTAAGTGCACCTGGTAAGCTCCTACTTCCGAGTTAAATAGTCGCAAACTATATCACACATTTAAGTCAGAAGCAAAATGGAAGTAAACGAAACAAATAATCAATATATGACCAGGCAGAAGCTTGTGTTTCGGTTGTACTTGTAGAAGCATACCCCAATACACCTGGACTAAATCTGATTGATTTATGAATAGCATCTAACAAATTATGAATATGCATGAAGCAAACCATGAAGCATGAGTCATTAGCTTCACATTATTATTAGCTGACTATAATATTATTGAAATATAGCACTGAAAATGTAAATAACTTTGCAAAATAAGTCCCTACCACACTGCAGAGCTCAACTATCTTTGATATTGATACGTTTCTTTACAAGATTTAGCAACACATGTATCAGAAAATTCAGAATTTCCCAATGGCTAATATGACTTTGCTTGATCATTTATGTGCATGTAAATAAAACAAAATTATAATTCTGACTTAACCCTTACAAAAAGCTTATTGAGTAAATGCACTTCAGAATAAAATCCATCGTATTTGATTAGATGTAATATGTTAAGCTATAATATTATTGGTTAATGTTTCATAATTTTTCCCCACCTGTGCAGCCTTAGTAACGTCAGCAAAAAAAACACACAAAAAAAAAAATATATACAGTTAAAGTCAGAAGTTTCCATACACCAGTGGCGATTACTCAGGGCCAGCAAAGCCTTCTCTGCTGGCTTAACATGCCTAATAAATGAATATTTTTTCATCCTCTCATTCTCATTGAACTTTTTGCCTATGTATTTTCAATTGCTTTCATCTCTTCATTAATCTACAAATGAATAGTAAAAAACTAAAACAAATTATCCAATTACAATTTATTCCTTGATGCTTACAAGCAAAATGTGACAACTGTTTCACAAATCGCATGCACAAAGGCATTCTCCTTAGCCGAAGCTGAGCTCCACCCCGTCAAGCCTTCAGAATTTCCACAGAATCCCTCAATAGTGTTAGTGAATAGGCATCTTAAGTCAGATTGTCGGATTCATCAGACAATCAGATTGATTGATTTGTTCTTGAGGGTGTGGTCTATAGGATATGTCCCAGTCCTGGCCTTCTAGCTGTCCTTGAGTGACGCAATCACACTTTAAGTGAAGAGTGCGAGATCTTGATGACGAGTCGGCTGTCATAACTTCTGGTATTGCTGGCGTTGAGAAAGAGAACCTTATGGATTTAAAAAACCTAAGATGTTCTGCATTATCATGCAATTGATTGATTTTACAGGAAAGGAGGACTGTTTTCATTTCAAGCAAATTGGTAAGAAGAATTTTGTCCCATTCCTCCAGACAGAACTGGTGTAACTGAGTCAAGTTTGTAGGCCTCCTTGCTCACACACACTTTTTCAGTTCTGCCCACAAATTTTCTATTGGATTGAGGTGAAGGCTTTGTGAAAGCCACTCCAATGCCTTGAATTTGTTGTCCTTAAGCCATTTTTCCACAACTATGGAGGTATTCTTGGGGTCATTGTCCATTTGGAAGACCCATTTGCGACGAGCTTTAACTTCCTGGCTGATGTCTTAAGATTACTTAATATATCCACATAATTTTCCTTCCTCATGATGCCATCTATTTTGTGAAGTGCACCAGTCCCTCCTGCAGCAAAGCACCCCCACAACATGATACTGCAACCCCCATGCTTCATGGTTGGGATAGTGTTCTTCGACTTGCAAGCCTCTCCCTTTTTCCTCCAAACATAATGATGGTCATTATAGCCAAACAGTTAATTATTTGTTTCATTAGAACAGAGGACATTTCTATATAATGTATAAGATATTTGCCCCCATGTGCACTTGCAAACTGAAGTCTGGCTTTTTTATGGCGGTTTGGAGCAGTGACTTCTTCCTTGCTGAACAGCCTTTCAGGTTATGTAGATATATGGCTCGTTTTACTGTGGATATAGATACTTGTCTACCTGTTTTCTTCCAGCATCTTCACAAGGTCCTTTGCTGTTGTTCTGGGATTGAATTGCACTTTTCACACCAAACTACATTCATCTCTAGGAGACAGAATGCATCTCCTTCCTGAGTGGTATGATGGCATCGTGGTCCCATGGTGTGTATACTTGCGTACTATTATTTGTACAGATGAACGTGGCACCTTCAGGCTTTTGGAAATTGCTCTCAAGGATGAACCAAACTTGTGTTTTTTTTTTTCGTTTTTTTTTCTGAGGTCTTGGCTAATTTCTTTTGATTTCCCCATGATGTCAAGCAAAGGGGCACTGAGTTTGAATGTAGGCCTTAAAATACATCCACAGGTACACCTCCAATTCAGTACACCTACTGAGAAGCTAATCGGCTAATTGTCTAAATGCTTGACATCATTTTCTGGAATCTTCCAAGCTGCTTAAAGGCACAGTTAACTTAACGTGTATGTAAACTTCTGACCCACTGGAATTGTGAAATAGTCAATTAAAATGTCTGTAAACAAATGTTAAAAAATATACTTCATGCACAAAGTAGATGTCTTAAATACTTGCCAAACTAGTGGTTAAAAAAACATAAATAAATAAACTTTCCAGAAGTGACATCTCTCTTTAGTAAAACAGGCATTGATAAATCATGCACAGTAAACTTTATGTAAATTATTTAAGATTAAATAGGGTCAATTTTGATTTCATGCAGTCTTTAATAAGGTAGAAATGACAGAGTCGGTGTACAGTTCTTGACTTAATATAGACAGCACTGCATTTGCATATAAATGCAAAGAATTGTAGCTTCAGTTTATGTTCAACTCATTGGAGGAACAGAGCTTCTTTTCAAAAGAAGAGCCCATTTCTAATGACAAGGGCATCATACATTATTTATGTGTGTTCCTGCAGAAGCTCTGAATACTGGATTTATGCAGATGAATCGCGCTTATGTGCCCAAATCACTTTCATACTAATTAGATATTGAAATAGGTTTTCTGTCAGATTGTTTAAATGTGGATTGATTTTCCTAACTAAGCCTCTGATTCAATTCGTTTGTATAGCTGCCTAATTGCTGTGACTCATTTCCATAAATACTTTGAATATTGATAGTAATAAGCTTTATCTCGCTCCTAATGAGTGTGCTTGGGTTGATCCTGGGAAGAGAGATGCTGCCTTTATCAAATAGAGACAGAGCCAGTAATTTCATCTGTTCAAGACCTGTTAACCTCACAAATTACAAGAATGCAGAAGAAAACAAGGAGCTCCAAGAGACCTTTGGAATTAGTAGAATAATTTCAACAAAATAAAAGCGAGAGAGAAACTTTTGACATTAAATTGAACATTTAACTAAGCATCTACTGAAATCAAAAGCGCAAAAACAATTAAAATACAGTCATTTGGATAAAACCAATAAAACACCATTGTTCCATTCACACTGACTGATTGTGAGGGCATCATTTACACCTCATTTGTCCAAATCCTTCATGGCATTACCTAACAAAACAAAACAAAACATCTTAAACCAGCATGAGCTGGATTGCTGGTCTTAGCTAGTTTAAGCTGTTGTCCCAGCCTGACCAACAACTTATAAAGTGCCACTCTAAACAACCTCCTCTAAAACCTGCCAAAACATAGCATGGTCAGCCCGAGTGACCAGCTGTGACCAGCAAGCCTGTTCAGGCTGGTTTAAGATGTTTTTTCAGCAGTATTGATTCTTTGGAAGTAGGTGATTTTTGGCCAGAATAAACTACAATGTGGACCAGACTTCAAGCCAGTAGTCTGTGCATGAACAGCCTTGACATAATAAAACATAGCACAGTGGCCAGATGGATAAACGCATTTATAAAATCACGGCAATGAACACATTTACAAAATCGCAGTGACATTTAAACGTTAATGTCATTGCGTTTTGTGTGAATTTGTAATCATTCTACCCTTTAATGTTCTGTTTTTGCTCAAAAAAAGATGAGTTCATAGAGTTTCTATGGAGTCGTACTGTACAAATCTCATACACAGATGCAAACCAAGTTGATGGTTACACTTTATAACTGGAAAATATTGACTAGAGTATCAGACGAAAAGCACTGACAAAGAGAGAGGATACAAGACTGAGCACAGAAACATTTCATAGAGCCATTTCTCAAACAACCTCATTTCTAAACATCAACATCAACATGGGACAAGAAAAATAATCAGGAGAGAGAGATGAGACTCTCCACTGTCATCGCACAGACAGAGACGCATGCTGATATATGAACAAACTGAGCACGCAACTGCCAGCAGCATGGCTGCCATTTACGTAGAGAAAAGGACAGATAGAAAGGTTAGTTAAACCGCAGTTTTTTATCAGATCAACGCCATTTCAGTTTAGACAGTTAAAAGGATGATCTGATATGCTATTGCCAGTTCTGTCATGCCTGAATGCGTGTTATCTTTTGAGTGAAATGCGCACACATATACTATCACGTACAAAACACATATGGAATCTGACATCAATAGAAATTGCATTGGATTCTTCTGGATCTACACAATATTCAGCTTCCTGTGTTCAGAAGTGAACATACTGCCCTGCACACTTTCTCCTTGTCACTTTGACTTTCTCATGTCATGCTATATATATCTACAATATCTCCCAACTCATTTCTAATGCAGTAGAGCGCAACAGTGACCGGCCACTTTTCAGAGGCCTTGGTGCCGGAAGTATTTTTCCCGTTTATTTTCTCCATAGGGATTTTACAAAACGATCAATGTAGAGTTCTAAGCCATGAACCAAACCAACCAGCTTCAAGATTAATCAGAACATTACAAATTTAGATTTTTAAGTATTATTTGAAGTATTGTAAACTGGAAAAAGGATGGGATTAAATGGATAGTTCACACAAAAATTCTGTCATAATATTTTTCACCCTCATGACTCATGACACAAAAGTAGGTGTTAGTCTCAGACACCATTCACTTCAATTGTATTGAGAAAAAAAATATATATATATATTATATATATATATATATATATATATATATATACTAGGAAGAGGATTAGGGCCAAGCAATAATAAAAAAATAAAGCCATCTCGAGATTAAAGTCATTATAATGCGAGATTAAACTCAGTTAAATGTCGAGAAAAAGTCTAAATACAATCTTGAGAATAAACTCATTAAATATCGAGACTAAAGTCGTTGTGTTTCGAGAAAAAACTCGTTAAGTTTAATCTCGCATTATAATGACTTTATTCTCGATATTTAATGAGTTTATTCTCAAGATTGTATTTCGACTTTTTTCTCGAAATTTAACGAGTTTAATCTCGCATTATAATGACTTTAATCTCGAGATGCTTTATTTTTTTTATTATTGCTTGGCCCTAATCCTCTTCCGTATATATCAAAGTGAAGTGATACTAAGGCTGTTATTCTGCCTAATACATCGTTTCGTGTTCCATGGAACAACAAGAGGTTGAGTAAATGATTACAGAATTTCCATTGGGTGAACTATCCCTTTATTTTATGAGGGAATGGCACAATCAAATCATCGCTTTACAACCTCAAATTTCATGGGAGGTCTGTCTGTAATGGTTGTATATGTTAATGGTGTATATGTAATCAGAAAATGAATGAGAAAATGAATGGGATTTTTACTTTCGGAGACAAAGAATTGCACTCTATTCTCTCTGTCTGCCAAAACGTTGTATGACACACACACACACACACACACACACACACACACACACACACACACACACACACAAACACAAATATTACCACTTATTTAAAGGTCCACTCATTCATTTCTTTCCTCATTTAAAAAGTTTGATTAGTAATATTGAAACATATGCATTAAATCATGACCACTCTTACCTTAAACCTTATAAAACCTTATAAGGTAACCTTATAAAAGCTATTTTATTCTATATGGAGCAGGGGTGCCTCATGGGGGCAGCCATGTTAG
The DNA here is from genome assembly GCF_025860055.1 of Xyrauchen texanus. Lineage (NCBI taxonomy): Eukaryota > Metazoa > Chordata > Actinopteri > Cypriniformes > Catostomidae > Xyrauchen > Xyrauchen texanus. The sequence continues at coordinate 28,185,898 of NC_068317.1, forward strand.
CAGGGGCGAAAATTTCATCAAAATGTTGGGGGGGGGCAATAAACATAACAATTCTCAAGAGCAATTTTTGAAGGGGACACCAAGGTTTTTTTTTGTTGTTGCCCTGTTTGCATTTGTATCATTTTATTTCTTAAACAATTATTTTAAGAATATATAATTAAATTATTTACAATACACATATTTTAATTATATTTTGGGGGGGGACAACCTCTAAAAGGGGTCCTGACCCCCCCCGACCCCCCCCCCGCGATTTCTGCCTATGCATGTTAGCATCACATGACCAGCTGAATATCACTCACTTAATCTCAGTAACTACCCTGTTATTGGACAAATGAATCCTGGTTTACTGTGCATAGTGAATTGGTAACTGAACACTACTGTTTTAATGATACAGCATCCACTCCACCAGGTGTCAGTGTAAGCCAATTTGACACAGCTAATTTGAAAAAAAATGACCGAGTGCACCTTTAAGCAGTGAAGAAATTGGGTACTGCATTAATCTATAGATGAGTCATACATGAAGTATCAGGTACTTGTAATTAAAGTATTTATTTTCAGAAAAAAGTGAAAGGTTATGCACAGACATTGATTATTCTTTTATTGTCAAAAGATGCATTATAAAAAACTTTGGGTGCTTACAAACTTGTGGCCAAGAATGCACATTCAAAAACGTTTCTGATTGTCAGAGACACTTTCAACAGGCCTAGGGTACTGTGTTGTTAGTTTCTCTAAATAAAATACTTTAATGGAATGGTGTAAAATCACGATCCTTGCCATAGAACAAAACTGCTTTTATAGATTCTACAGCTGATTTATATCTGTTTAATTGATTCGGGGAATGTTAAATTCAATGTCTCTGATATCTGCTTAGGGATAAAATGATTGTTCAGAGGTTGTTTTTTTTCTTGGCTCTGGAGACATAATGTTAGCAACATCATTCTTAATTATGTTTCACTTAAATATCAGCTTTGTCTCCTTAGGAGGATTAAAAAACACAAATAATGTCTTTATTGAGACAATTTATGAAATGCAATTTAAATTATATTATTAATTGGGGTTAAAACTATAATATTATGGGCATAGCATAACTCAGATTCTTAATTTGATGAGAAATGTTTAAGTTTGCCAAATCTGACCACTTTGACATTGTTGAAATCTCTTCTAAAACTCTAGAGGAGATTACTGGGGTCTTTTCCTCAGTGGTAAAAATCTTAGAAGCAGAAAATGCAATCAAATATTTGACTTGTAGGAAGAGAAAACAGCAGCTAAAAGGATATTTAGTTTAAGATTTTGGGCTTCTGTTATAATTTGCTATTGCACTTAATTGCATCACATGCTCAGTTATGTCAGAGTGAGAATTTGTTCTCAAGAAACAACAGCAGTTATTAATTTACACTTATTGAATAATACAGCGCTATGGGTCTGTTAAAGCTTGTAATATTAAACTGCAATGAAAAGTGTAAACCAAGTATGAAAAATGTTGATTATTTATTGGCTGAATGAATACATTAGCCGTGATTTCCTTCTGAATTACAATTGATGTTACAATGGCAAGGGTGGCAGATACTTAAAAAAACAATGCTACAATCTACTAATAAAAGCAATTTATATCCATAAAATTTGGCATGTTATTATGTACATGATCACTTCAATGGTTTCTTTAATTTTGCACAATTTAAAAGAAAAGTTACTCTGGAAAAGCTTTGTTAGTAAAGCAGTTGTTTGATTTGTCAGGGTAGTTAGATTTTGTTTGTTCATAACACAAGGCTATTGTATGATTTTAGAAAACTTGGAATGGAGTGCACATGTCATATGGGCAGCTTTTATGGTACGCAAAAGCACCATAATAGCTCAAATCTTTTACAGTGGAGCAGCGGGTTCAGATTTCAGAAGATGAGACGTCTCAGTCCACAATCACAGGACCCTAACACCTCACTTCAAACCTTCACATCCTCAAGCAAACCCTGAGAAATCTCACATTGACAGAGTCTAATACAGCACCGCTCTCACTCTGAACACCTCAAAGCCACACAGATGCAAATCCATTTTTCATCCCTCTATCCTGCTCTCTCCTCATGTAAAAGAAAAAGGAAATTGAGGTTATGCTTCATCAGAAACTGATTGGCCTCGGATGTTCCCATTGTGGCTCGGAAAGTAAAGGGAGCAGAAAGGGAGAGAGATTGTCGGTGGCGGACTGTGTTGGGGTCTGTCTCTTATTAAGTCTGAGCGGAGTTGACGCAACCCTGGAGAAACACCAGTGACCTGTGGAGAGAGTGACTTTCTCAAGAAATCTAGTCTAATAACACCGAACTCAACAGAAAGATGTTAAGACTCATAAAATGGAGTGATGTCGATAAACTAGTGGCACCTGGGACATCTGGTCAAGAGAACAATCTAGCCGGGTGGTTTGTTCAGGGGATGATAATGTCATATGGCTCATTGGGTGAATCTCACAAAACCTGCTCCATCATTTTGAGTTGCATTGATCCAAAAATCACACTTTGGGTTTTATGCACTAGAGCAGTGGTCGGGAACCTATGGCTCGCGAGCCACATGTGGCTCTTTGTTAAAAATCAGGTGGCTCACCAGGTCTTTCACCATTCACAAACACATGGTCGTTTAAAACTTTCTAGAGATACTTTTCCAACAGAAATTGTGGGTGCGATTGCAAAGCTTGAAGTCAATGACAGTTTTTATTAACTTTCTTCCGAATTTTACAGCCTACTTCTGGTGAACAAGGTTTGAAATGAACACCCGCCAAATGCTGATTTTTCATTCCGAGTATTTTGCTGATGTACCAGCCACTGCGGAAGGCGACATGAAAGACTTGTTGGAGAGATATATAACAAGACATTACACACAAAGACGCATGTTTGATGAAACGTGAATAGTTTTTGAAGAACTGACGAAAGAAAAAATACTGATGTGTGTCTGATTTGATGTATGCGCGCAGTGAGCTCTGAGTGCAATGAAAGCGCTTCTCCAACACACACACATGCATTTCTGGGACTCATAGATTCCCAATAACTATTGATCTTAGCAGTTAAGAGCATTTTCGACGAGCAATTTTAGGAACATTCGTTATTTTTTGGTGCAACCAGAGTGTGATGTAGCACCCACAAAATGCGACGAGACTCAATCCAGTTTGTGAGCTCCTTGTCCAAATGCATTTCATGCACGAGTAATTTTGCTCATCTACCTGCGAAAGGTGTCTCGGAGTGACACATGACAAGAAATGAAGTGGTGGTGGTGTAGTGGTCTAAGCACATAACTGGTAATCAGAAGGACGCTGGTTTGAGCCCCACAGCCACCACCATTGTGTCCTTGAGCAAGGCCCTTAACTCCAGGTTGCGGGATTGTCCCTGTAATAAGGGCTCTGTAAGTCACTTTGGATAAAAGCGTCTGCCAAATGCGTAAATGTAAATGTTGACGTGTTTGAAGAAACACCCTTTGTTATATTTTTAAGAACAGACAAAAGAAAAGCTGTCAGTGCTCGTGTCTGATTCACTGTTCAGAGGTGTGCAACGGGACACTGTCTCGAGAAACAAGCACATGTAAAGAGTTTTCACTCCTTTTTCTCTGTTTCATTCAACTGAAAACTGTTTGCAAGAATAATGTAGTCTATGAGAATGCTGCACATGATCTCCGATCATCTCGTGAGGTACTGCGAGTTCAGATCGCTCTTACACATTGTGAACGCAACTCTGCAGGTTCAGTAATATACAGGTTTCTTTGTATTAAATAAACAAGGAGGAAATGTATTAAATTATAAGGTAATACAGGACACGTTCACCTTGAACCTAAAATTTAGTTTTATTTTTTTTCTTTAGGCAGCATAAATATGACCAAAACAGAATACAAACACATTTGATAAGAAGACACATTCGGCAGCATTTTTTGGGAATACAAGGGAATTTATTAGGCTTATTTATTATGATGATTATTATATTAATTCCATATTGCAACATGTTACCTATTAATATTTGCATATTTGTTTGTTTTTGAGTAGTCTATGGGCAATATAAACATTGTATTTTATTGAAAAACTTAGTAAAATTGTAAATTATTTGTTTGTGGTTTGGCAATCAATCAAAGATTTAAAAACTGGCTCCTTAGTGAAAAAAGGTTCCCGACCCTGCACTAGATAAAAAGGAAGGTCTCAGCTTTTTAATTATAGTTTTTTTACACAACACGTTAAAGAGCATACAACTTACATTTCAAATGTTATAATTACATTGACTGTGAGAATGTGATGCTAAGACTTTATAAAAAAAGAATAGTCATGTGACGAGGAGGAGGGCGGGACCAGGGGCAGTTCCGGAGAGAGAGAGCCATTTGCAGCTGCCGTGTGTGTTTATGTTTGCATCTTTTAAGTTTTCATTAAACATTATTTTGACTGTTCAGCTGGGTCCCGCCTCCTCCTTGCCCATTTTAATCAAGTAAATATCAAGTTTCTACCAAAATGGCCCGCTGCAAACCTTTCGACTATTTTTGATAGATTCTGTCACATAGTGCTGGGTCATATTTAATCTCTGGCTCATATTTAATAAAATACCCCTTATAAATTTGAATTATGCAAAAACAGTTAAATAATTTATTTATGCAGTGTATAATTAAATAATGTTTACATAATTAAGTTTTTAAAGGGGCAACTAAAGAGGTATTTTACCATATGCAAATAGTTTTGATCTTAATGGTCCTAAATATCTTAACGATCCTAGAAATCATTAAGAACCATAAAGGTTTTATTATAAATAAGATTTCCTTCTTGTGAAATACAGTTTCTTTATTTTTTTATTTCTGGGGTGAAATTTGACCTGCATGTTTTTGTGAAATTTACCACATTAGATATTTGACATCTCCGGGCTGAGCATACAATTCCAGTTGGTCCAGGTGAAGTCCAGCTGATGTCGGTCCGGCCCAGCTGCTGCTGACTGATGTGACCCAGATGGAGCAGCTGCGGTGCATTCATCTCTCAAAGGACAGTTGGATCTGGTATTACTCACTTTACCAGCACCTGTACCCCACTACCACCTGCTCAACAGTTTGAACCAACACAGGGTTTCATTTTGTTTGGCCATGTGTGTGATAAGGCAATGTGATAAGCACTTCTGCCATAGAATGTTAATACTCTGCATTTGTCAAGACCTAGGTACGACATGGGTGAATTCAGTTGTGACACGTTGTGTACTGTATTCCGGCACAAAGCCCTGCATCTTATTCACTAAACATCTGTATTTCAGTTTAACCAGGTGCTATCGTAGATGTTGCACTATGCCATGTTTTTTTTAATTTTATTATATATATAATTGCTGTTAATTAAAGCACAAACACATCCTTGCTTTTTAATAATAAGGCTTTTATAGACTGTGCCTTATTCATAAAAAAGTCAGCATTATTTGCTTGGCGCAATTACCAATGAGTTATTACCACCTGCAAATGGAATTTCGTTTAAGAGATATTCATGCAGTAATTACTCAAATGATCAAATGATGGAGAAGAGTGTTATAACCATCAGGCATATATACACTTGGTTTTTAAGAGAGCCAATTTAGGTGCCTGGATCACTATAAAGTCTCAGTAAAATACACCTTGTTGTAGTCTTATTATAGTCTGCTGCATTCTTTACAACCTAGCACTCAAGATGCAAGATGGAGACCTGTGGCATGTAAAAATACATCAAGCACTATTATTTGAGTGTTTGCACCATTAAACCTAATTTGTAAAACTCCTTTTGTGAACTGGGAGCTGAAACAATGCAGACAGCATGTACAAATAAACAATGCTATCAGTGGTTGCAATTTTTAAAATTTGTTTTATTTAAATGTAATTATTATTTTTTTCTATAAAACCATATAAGCAAACCTTATAAAAGCACCCTGTTATTTGACAAATTAATCCTGTTTTAGTGTGCATAGGGCATTTCTACAATGGCATTGGTAACTGAAAACTACTGTTTTAATGATGCAGCATCCACACCACCAGGTGTCAGTTTAAGTCACTTTGACACACTGCCCAATTCCCAATATGCTCTAAATCCTTTTGCTGGCGTACTAATCTGGGTGGCGGAGGAAGAATCTCAGTTGCCTGAGACCGTCAATCTGTGCATCTTATCAGGTGGCTTGTTGAGCGCGTTACCATGGAGAACACACAACACACCATGCGCCCCACCGTGAACCACATTATAGCAACCACCAGGAGGTTACCCCATGTGACACTACCCTCCCTAGCAACCAGGCCAATTTGGTTACCTAACCTGGCTGGAGTCACTCAGCATGCCCTGGATTTGAACTCACGACTCCAGGTGTGGTAGTCAGCATATTTACCCGCTGAGCAACCCAGGCCCTCTGCAATTTATTCTTAGTAGTTCCCCACAGGCTGCAGTTCTTATTGCATTGAAGCAAAGGAAAAACACTGCAGACTATAGTATATTCCAGTGGACATGCCTGGATCCATGCTCACTTCAGTAACTTAGCAAAATTATTTTTGATAACTAAATGATTACAAAGCGTTTTAACAGTTTATGCACTTATTAACTTGACACAATGTCCAAAAATGTGGTGCTCCTGTGTAAGACTGGGCACAACGGTCAAAAACATTTGTCTAGTGCATGTTTACAAAGGAATACAATTAAAAACCAGTGTGGATGGATGCAAAAATGTATTGTAAAAGTAGAAGGATGTAACAGGGCAACTTTTTGTCAGTACAAAAATTATGACAGTATGAGAGCGCAACTTTGTCCCACTTTAACTCTGACATAAAGTCCACAGATCTTGTCGACTGGAATGCAGCTTTCCCTGATCTTGACAAGCCGAAGAACTGCACTAAGTGTTCAGAAAGGTGCTGGTCTCCCTTTAATAAATAACCCACATCCCTATACTGTAAATGATTGTGATTGTGTTTCTGAAGGGGAAAATTATTTCAGGGAACAGGCGAAAAAACAGTCTAGCTTAACTGTTATGCTGGGGAGTCAATCATTTGTATTAATGATGATTTTATGCAAGCTGATATAATAAACAGAGAGCGGGATGAATACGACAGTGTGTGCATCCCAAGCTAAATAAATAGTAGGGTAAAATGACATCAGTCGAAATCAGAACACGACGCTTCGGAAATAGGCTGTGAAATTGATTCCATGAAGTGAAGCATGATTTAATCTGCCACAGACGAGGTATAAATATTTCACAGTAAGAAATAAACGTTAAGGATTACATGCAGCATGTAGCTAAACACACATTCTGAAGGCTGTACTTGTACATGTGGGCACAAATGTTACCATACACCGCAAGGAATTAAATACTATTTAGTAGGCCTGTCGCGATAATTAAAAAACGGTTATTTGATCTAACCACGGTTATTTGAGACAAACACTATTATTGGGCATTCTAATTTCAATCACATTATAATGCCCAAATACCAAATTGACCAAAACTAAAGATGACCAAAAAGAGAGACATATTTAAAATATATATATATAAATAAAACATTATTTTTCATGTCCTTTTATGTCAGTTTTTAAAGCCTTAAAAGGTAATCGCATATCCCCATTTTCTTATTGAATTTTTATGTTTCAAGATAAATGTGTAAAAATTACTTCTTAAAGTGTATGAAGCACACATGCAGAGAAAGCACATCTAAAGAAATATGACAATTATATAACAATTAATCATCACAGCCCTAAAACACACAGTTATCCATCATAATCGCAATTATTTGTTCGACAATTAATCGTCAGCCAAATTTCATAACAGTGACAGCCCTACTATGTAGCAATATAGATGCAAAATCAGACGTTCTCAGTTAAGCTGGCTCTACACTAGTAGACTCAGGCCTCGTCCACACTAATACGTTTTCGTTTGAACGCATCTTTTTCTCTCCACTTTAGCCTTCCGTCCACACTGAAACAGCGTTTTTTGTCCGCTAAAACTGAGCTTTATGAAAACGCACTCCAATGTGGATAAATTTGAAAACGCCGTTTTCGCGTTGTAGTGTGGACTGTGAAAATGGGCATATATGAAAATGATGATGTATTTGTTGTCATGTGACGCAGTCATGTGATCTATCAAAACAAAACAATCAAGATGGCGGCCCGTGTTACAGCGGCGCTGTTGTACTTGATTCTCACTTTGATAGTGTTGCTAAAAAATAAATGTTACTTTGAAGGAACGCAATGGGATGGCTGTACAAAGGCAAAGGGAAGTTTACTCAGAATTGGTGTCCGGCGACGGAACACGAGGACAATTGCGTTTTAGACCTTACATTTAACGCATGCGCGGTAACATGATGTAAGCGTTTTCATATGTTTCAGTGTGGACGAGCAACTTTTGGAAAACGCATGAAAACGCTAGTGTGGAGGGAGAGTGTTTTGAAATGAAAACACAGTTTTCAAATGTATCCAGATTAATGTAGACATACTCAAATTGTGTGGGGGTGTCACACTTAATGACTAATTTAGCTAATATTGTCCTCCTAGTCAGTGAGCCTGTCACATTTTCAGAAAATGGAGGGAAGGTATCACACTTAAAGATCGCCTTTGACTTTGTTCTATGCCTTTTCACTGAAGCAGTAGTATAAATGTTAATTACAACCTGACTACTCATAGTCGTTATTGCATATTGAAATGGTTTCTTAACATGTACATTGAATTCGGCAGTGATCTCAGACCACTTTTTTTATTTTTATAATCTGTCATGTGACATATGAGATATGAGATTTGTTATACAAACAGACATGCTGACTCCAAATAGCAATACACGTCTCCTCCAAATGAACCATCCATGAGCGCTTTCCAGATGCCATGCTTTTTCTGCAGAAAAAAAATTACTTCTGTCCTCTGTCAAAAAAAACAAACACTTTATACATGAACTGCACTCATTGGTCACTGCCTTGGTGGTGTGTTCTCACTCCACCCATATCCAGGGATAATTTCAAGCAAGCCGGATTTGTATTTTCAGTGTTTCAAGGCATTAACTCAGCTGGGACTCCAGACAGTCAAGTGATTAACACATCCCGCTGAGAGATGCTAATGGACATCTGTCTCCCTCTGCCTGGCCAGTGATTATGTTAATGAAGCTAACACCTGAAAATCATTGGAAAAATCATCAGAGCCAGCTTTACCTATGTCTTTGTAAAATAAATTATTTGAAGTCAGCCATGATTCATTTATTCAATAAGTGAAAGTGTCCAATTACAGTTGATTATTAAGATAAAAACGAGTAATGTTCAGATGGTCATATGATTTCAACTTGGCGACACTCACGAATGTGCGCCCAACATCAAATGTAAAATGTATATTTGATTGAGTTTCAAATATACAGTATATGGCTGTATTCGAAGTGCTGCACGATGTTAGCCAATCATAATTGTGGGTGTATACATTGAAGTGTAAAGGAGAAGCTGGGGCCTAAACTGAGCATTTCAGACAGAGGGCCAGAGACAGGGTGGAAAATGATCATATATTTAAAAACTATTACCGTTTTGGTGAAAAAAAAAAATAACTTTACTAGCAATACAAGTGGACATCAGTAAAAATAATACCATTATAAAAAAGAGCATGTCATGACCTCTTTAAAAGTTTAGCAATTATCAAAAATGAAATAAATAATGAGTGCACCTTTAATGATACATTTCTTTAAAGTTGCACTTAGGTACTTAAATATAAGTTTTACACCTAAAGAAAACAATAGTAACAAAGCATGTTATGAAAAGCGGTATACAAATAAATTTGACTTGATATCTCAAAACTGGGTCTTTTTTGTTGCTGATGCACTGAGTACACATGCATTTCATAAGTCAAGTCATTGTTATTTGTATAGCACCTTTCACAACACACCTTTCACAACACACCTCTTTTCAAAGCAGCTTTACAGAAGATCAGGCATTAGCAGAAGATAAAACTGTAATGTCTAAAATGTCTTAGTCACCATTGTGTAAGTCAAGTCATGTCAAGTAAAAAAACAAAAAAAACAAGTGTCTCTAGAACTCCATCAGTCTATTATTATTTTGATAGAAGTCTGTTCCATGCACCACTGTCTTGATAGAAGAAATTTAACTGGATCTAACCAGGACAGAGAGGGAAGTAGATGGCCCAGATGCACAACAACAAGAAGACAAGTATGTCAGAGTCTCTAGTTTGAGAGAAAGATTCCTCACAGGTCCACCTAAACTGGCAGCTTCAATGACCAGTACATACCAAACACTAGTTTCATCTGAAAAAGTCAACAGAACACTCCAGGATGTTGTCATTTTAGGGAGACTTTCAAAGAAAATGCCACCTCCGAAACTGGCAAATAAGAACACAGTGTTCGCAAAAGAAAATGTTCCCCAGTTGGAACAAAATGTGTAACAACCCCATTTGGAACAACTTGTAAGAGTAAAAAGTAAGTAAGCCATGTGGAACGAAGAAAACTTCAAACAAACGGCAGCCAGCAAGACTTTCTGTGCTATCACGCTGATATTAGTTAGTCTTTCCAATGTCATAACTGAATTAAATTGACAACCCAGCAATTAGTGCCTAGTCCCATTTTAAAGTGCAAAATTGAACACATACACACATTTAGAGAGGAAAAGAAAAGGATTATTCCTGCTCACAGTGCCCAAAGAGCACTCAAACATTAGAAAGGCAGCTTCACATAACGGGCTGGACACAGAACAGAGTCTTCTGCAGCGAGTCAATGACAGCATCAAACCGCAGATCACACCACACACTTATTGAACTGATGCCCCTTAGAGCCATCACTCTGTCCAGCCTATTAACCTGCTGTCAACCTAAACACACTGTAAAACAACTGTTTTCTGTAGTAGAATGAGCTTGGTAGCCTCTGAGGCAGCAATTGGCTTTAAGAGGAAAAATCAAACATGAAGACAAGGAAAAAGGGCTTTAGTGTCAATAATAATTATATAAAATGAAAGATATGTCTTATGAAAAATTGTGGCATTAATAACACATAATAAGTGAAAACCAGAGAGTACAGTTGTAATGAAATAAGCTCAGATTTCACTCTGGATCGATCTAGCCCTTATCACAGTGCTACCCAACAAAGGCCGATCATGTCAGCAGTGTGGCAATTCTTCGAAGTTTCTGATAAGGACATCAAATTTGCGATCTGCAGTGTTTATACAGGAGAAATTTCAAGAGATATATATACACAGAGTACAGCAAGAGATTCTACAGGAAAGTGCCCCGATCCACAGCAGTGCCACAACTAGCGCAGCTACACCACAACTTGAGACGTATCTAGCTGAACTACCCATTGCCAGAAGCGACAATCCCCTTGACTACGGTTGCATAAACAAAGACCGCTTTCCTTTGCTTGCGCGGTTTGCACACAGGTATTTATCTGCCCCAAGCACTAGCACAGAGAGTGAGAAACTGTTCAGTGCAGCATCTCATGTTCTTGATGAGATTTCTGACAGGAGAGACTGTCAGAAAGTTTAGCAACTTTTGTTCTTGAAGAGAAACCTGTCAATTGTACTTAAATAGAAAGCGGTCCAATATGATGTTGTATAGCAATTATATAAAAATGTGTGTAGCCATGCAACACTTGTTCTTCACTTGAGGCTACATCTGTTTACAGTTTGAGGTTGGATTTAGTTCTGTTACTGCTGTCATGCACTGTTGTTTTGCACAATCATTTTCACTTAAAGTAGACATACGTTTACATAAACAGAATAGAAGCCCTCTGCCATTCTGTGTTATGCCTGTTGTTTTAATTAAAAAGACTTGCATATTTAAACTTTTTGAAAGATGCTAGTCTTTTGAAAGATGCTAGCTAAGTTCATTACTTGACTGTTATAACTGTTTTTGCATATTATAGTTTTCTAAAACTTTGCATTATTTGGATAATTGTTAATAAAATCTGTAAAATTTGATTGTTAAAGAACTGAATGAAGATTAATATATAATATTGTTTTAATATATTTTCTGTCAAATTTTGGTGTGTTACTTTCAATAAAAGTGTGATTTTATTTTATTGGTTTGTAGTTTTTCAATTCAGATTCATTAAATTCATGAAATTAATGAAAAAGTATCATATTAATACATTTATACAAAAAACATATTTATTTTTTTAAATAGGTTTAAAAAAAAAAGTCAATTTCAGTTTCGGTTTTCGGCCAAATGTATACTGGAGTTTCGGTTTCGGTACAGAATTTTAATTTCGGTGCATCCCTATTATAAATGTATTCCATACAACTCCAGTGGATCAATCAGTGTCCTCAGAAGCTATATGATAGGTGTGGGTCAATATTAAAGTCCTTTTTTACTATAAATTCTCCTCCCTGCTCAGTCAATCTCCACTTTAACTTTCACATTCTTCTTCTTGTGTTTTTGGTGATTCGCATTCTGCATGCATGTTGCCCCTTACTGGACAGGGAGAAGAATTTCTTGCAAAAAAGGGCTTAAATATTTATCTGTCTCTCATGTCACTTCTCATGGATTAAAACACAGCAGTTGTATTGATTACTTTTATGATGCCTTTATGCACTTTTTGGAGCTTCAACATTTTTGCACCCATTCACTTGCATTGTATGGACCAACAGAGCTTAAATAAATCTTCGAAAAATCATAACTTGTGTTCTGCAGATGAAAGGTAATCATACACAACTGGAATGGCATGAGTGTGAGAAAATGATGAGAGGATTTTAATTAATAGGTGAACTATCCCTTTAAGAGTATTAAGTAAATAGGATCTGACTTTTACAGCTTCCTCTTGAACAAACTGGATAATCATATTTAACACAGTAATCTCTGATTTGATCATTCAGTTGAGCTCACTCTAACCATTGACTAAAACTCGGAATATCATCAAGGTTAACCAAACAATTTAATTGGAAAAGTTAGTGGAACAGATGTCACTTAAGAGGTTGCACTTAAGGACTGTGTCATAACACAAATGCTTTAACGTAATTGACACTTAAAAGCTCCGCCAGATTGCCCTTGTTCTTCAGAAATGGGTTGGATTGTTCAGAATATGATTATTTAATGACAAATTCTCACATTTATCAAATGTACAGCTCAGAAAAGGGAAACAGGCTCCTCTGGGCTCATAAAAGCCTAGTGCTCACTGCCAAGGGTGAACTGTTTATCTCTACAGGGGTCCATGAGAGGATAGAGTCCTTCAGAGAGAGAGAAAGCTTTTATCTAATTCTGCTTGTTATTAAGATATGACCATCGTAGGAAATAAGCTCACTGTGGACTCAAAAGCATTTATGCCTTTCATCATTATGGATTTTTGTTAATTAGAATATGTGTCTAAACGTGCACGCTATAAAAGTTTGTATTCATCAGAATGCCACTGAGAATCTGACTGATTAAACGTCTTTGAGACTTTTCACATGGAGAAAGTTGCAATTACATACGCATGTTTAATCTTAAAGGAATAGTTCAGCCAAAAAAGAAAAATCTCTCATTATTCACTTACCCTGATGCCATCTCGGATGTGTATGACTGTTTTTCTTCAGCAGAAAAATGTTGAAGCTATGTAGGTTCTTATAATGTAAGTAAATGGGTGCCATCAGGCTGCTGGCTGTTTGACGGTCCAAAAGGCATTTTTAGACAGCATAAAAGTAATCCACATGACTCCAGTCGATCAATTAATGTCTTCTGAACCGAATCGATAGGTTGGTTCAAGACACAAATTGATAATACAAATGTTTTACCTTTAAATCATTGCTTCTGGCCAGCGCTGGACTGCTGGTTGAAATGACCTAACTCTCGCGGTTACGTTCGTTCCTCTGTTGTATACAAAGCGTGCGCTTCTGACTTCTCGTGTGAACGCGCCATAGCACTTACGTCACTGATGAGTCGACTGCTGGCAGGAAGCGATTTTTAAGTTAATTACGTTTTCAAAAATGGTCCCATATATTTTGCTTTCTTTGCCTATGCCTGTTTTTATCTTCCAACATGTCCCTTTTCACTAACTGGCCTTCTTTTTTTCCCCCCGTGACAGATTAGAGACTGCCGTTCAAAGAGGTTTTAGCTCTGATCCTTTCCGACTTCTTCCTTTGGCGGTTTAAAAATCTAAGAGAGGGACGTCCCTGCAAATTCTTCTGGATAGAGAGCATCCCGGTGGCTATAATGACTGGAAGAAGTCATCCGCTATCAGTAACACGGCAATATCTTTCTAAGGATATCAGGTAGAGTAGAAGAGATGTCAGAACGCCTCAAATCAACTGACAAATCACACACCTAAAATGGCCCAAAGTACTTATTTATTCAGCCTTTTGTTACACACTCAAACACACACAGTCCAGTTGTACTCGGATGATGGGCACATGTCCAGGGTAAACAGTCCTTTACTAGCAGTGGAATGTTTTATTCATGAGCGCAAAGCCATCTCCACACATAAGATATCATATTTCTCAACCCTCATTTATAGCTCTCATGTGCGACGCCCAGATAACAGAGGAAAATTGCTTGGAGGGCTGAGAAGACACCGCAGGAAGTAACGCTGGCTATCATAACACCCAGCTGGAGGTATGACAGAGAAAGAGACATTTATCAACGCAGCAGAGGCACCTTTCAACACACGCCATATACATCTCAATGCTGCAGCTCCCTGCGTAACTCTCAGCACCTTTACAATCCCTACAGTGGCCCACATTAAGACAGCAACTCGAGATATTCTGAGGACGAACTGCAATATTGTAGGTGAAGCCCAGGAACTAAGAAAAAACAACAAAACAACTCATATTTGTTTCGTAGCCTGTTTGGTACTGAAAATGATAACCTAATGCACACACCCAAATACATTACAGGCACTTGCTGTGCCACTGGTGATCATTTATTTTGGGAAATATATGAAAGCAGCCACAAGCATGCATAATTCTTACAGAGAAAAAGAAATCTGAGTTTTTCAGTTAAACAAGTTTAAATCTAAGTTTAAAAAGTTGAAGGAACGTTCCGGGTTCAATACTAGAGATAGTTCACCCATTTGTCGACTTTTATGATACTCACCCTCATGTTGTTCCAAACAGCCTATGACTTTATTTCTACTGTAAATCAGAAAATGAGATACTCTGCAGCCTGATAGTGACTGACAGCTTCAGTCACCATTGACTTTAATTTATTGAATAAATAAATACAAATAAATTAAGAGCAATATCAAAATACTTGATATGATAAGTTGGAACAACATGAGGGTGAGTAAATAACCAGATTTTTCATTATTGGGTAACTATCCCTTTAAGCTCTATAGCATCTGTTGCATAATGTTACTATAAATAAATATAATATTTTTATCAAATATCAGTCTTCACTTACAATGTTTATAAAACTCTAACAATGAAAGTAAACAGTACCAGCAACCAGCATTTTAACCAGAGAGGTTAAAGTTATTTTTTGTTAAATTCTTTTCTAAAATACTTATTATTTTTATATTATTATATATATTTTTTTACCTGTAAAGTTAGTTAATAATTCATGTGAGTAGCGCTAGCACAGTATATCAAACAAATATTGTCGTCATGTACCTATTGTCAGGTAAATACCAAGCACGCTGCTTTTATTTAGAAAGTTTCTGGTTGGTTTTCGTCGCCAGACATCATGAGCATATGCAGACAACAGGTATGAGACAAGTGTGTTCTTCTGTTGATTTAAAATAATGGTCTGGCAAACTACCAGATCAGCTTTATGTTAACAACGAAGTTACGTCATCTCCCTATGGTATCCTTGCGCAGATATCGTGCAAAATTACCTAGTCGGATTACATGATAGATATCTTTCATACTGGGATAAAAACCTCCACGGCTCTACCAGGAGACGGCATAACGGACAAAATAGCGTTTTATGACAGTAAGTCACCGTTTGCAGTTACCATACAAATGAATGGGGAAAGCCTTAAACTGACACCTACCTGTCACAAAATTTTCAGCGTCTTCTTTTGTAAAACAGCAATTTTAACGTGTAGTAAACTCCACAAATAGCTAATACCAAAAAGATTTTTTGGTGTAAATCATGTTGAATAATAGCGGACAGGTGGTCAATTCATTAAGTGATGAGCTCTTTCTTCACAAAAGCAGTTTATTCAACACACTGAAGCATCTCGTCCACAGACAGCAATTCAAAAAGAACGGCCTCTTGTCTCCTCAACAGTGTACCTCCTATAGAATGTATATAGGACTGCAGCGTTATGCATTACTTTGCTAACCTTGTAGGCTTCCCTTGGTAGAACGTCTCTTTTTACCCGTGTTACGTCATTATGACAATGAAGTTCAATTATTGGATATAGCATTACAGAGACAAGGTTAATAAACAATTTTATCACATTAGATTCATGTTAACATGTATAAACACTTAGAAACATGTTTAAATATTGTAGCTACACAGTACAGAGTGTACAGTATTTTAACGGTCTGTGAGCTGGCCCTGTTTACTTTCATTGTAAATTGCCTTTTAGGGATAGGCCTAGTTCACCCAAAAATGAAAATTATATTGTCATTTACTCACCCTCATGGCATCAAAGATGTGTATGACTTTCTTTCTTCTGCAGTACACAAATGACGATTTGTTTGACAAATATCTCTGCTCTGTAGGTCCATACAATGCAAGTAAATGGTGGCCAGGAATTTAAAGCTCCAAAAAGCACATAAATGCAGCTTAAAAGTAATCCATACGACTCCAATGTCTTCAGAAGTGATAGGATAGGTGTGTGTGTGTGTGTGTGTGTGTGTGTGAGAAACAGATTAATATTTAAGCAAAAAAAAATGTTTCACATTCTTCTTTGTTTTGGCAACTTGCATTCTTCATGCATATCACCACCTTCTGAGCAGGAAGGAGAATTTATAGTGAAATAGGACTTAAATATCGATCTGTTTCTCACCCACTCCTATCCTATCGCTTCAGAAGACATAGATTAAATCACTGGAGTCGTATGGATTATTTTGATGCTGCCTTTATGTCCTTTTTGGAGCTTCAAAGTTCTGGCCACCTTTCATTTGCATTGAATAGACCAAAAGAGCAGAGATAAATGAGTATATATATATATATATAAATTATTGACAAGAAAATTTTCATTTTGGGGTGAATTATCCCTTTTATGTAGCTGCAGGCAATTTTATGCTGGAAAAAAGTAAAAAAAAAAACAATAATAAAAAATAAATATTATTATTATTGCATTTCTATTTTTTGGTGGTAATCAACTTTAAGCCACAAATGCTGTCGATTTAGCCTAACTGGTATTGAACCCTGAATATTCTGAAAATACAAGTTCTATATATGCTTACAATAGGTTCCCTGCTGTACATATTAGCTGCCATTAAAAAAAGTTGTCTGTCCTTGTGCTGAAACGCTGTTAACCCATTCACTGTCCATGGTGCTGACAATTACAGCTTGCAGCACCTATTCGAACAGACCCTAAAGAGACAGTTTGACATTCTAATTACTGTGAGCAGATGTTTCCATCTGAGTCGTAAGACATCTACATGTGTTTATGAAGCTTTCCTTCAGTATTGTGGTTTAAATGATATTTACTTGTGCCAAAATGTGCTCTGTTGGTCCATTTACCTGCCCTCAGGAATAGAATAATATACAGAATGCATACTGCTTTACAGTTTAGTATCCTAAGAATCAAATTCAAAACATTGTTAGAAAATATACCGAAGATGTAGCAAAATATAGTTAGTGATGACAGGACTGGCTGCAGATCATTGTCCCAATCTGAACAGTTACAAAAGTCTTCAATTTTATTTACCACATGCTCGCAAAGAAAACACAGGATTTGTCGTTTTTTTTAGACACACATGTATTGC
This sequence comes from Xyrauchen texanus, assembly GCF_025860055.1. Classification (NCBI taxonomy): domain Eukaryota; kingdom Metazoa; phylum Chordata; class Actinopteri; order Cypriniformes; family Catostomidae; genus Xyrauchen; species Xyrauchen texanus. The sequence continues at coordinate 28,203,646 of NC_068317.1, forward strand.
CAAATCAATAATGGATCAATTGTTTGTTGCATTCCAGTTATTGTTATCTATATAACAATAAATGTGTTTTACAGAGTTACAAGGTAGACTACAGTTTCACATCCACAGTTCAACTGAAACGTATAAACAAGTACAACTGCAGATGTGCATTGGATGATCAGCCTCAAAGCCAAAGAATACATCATTCACAGATACACATTTCAGGATCGCCTTGCTTTTATTGCAAACACAAATGTGCTGTAAGGTTTTCAGTTCTTGTCCTTATATACCTGTAAAGGAGAATCGTCTGTTCATCTTCGTTGAAAGCAAAGATGCATTGATATTTCCCCCAAAGAAACAATGATTCCCTCCACAGAAACCCCAATTTGCATCATATACGAGAAAAATGATCACATCCAAAAAAAAAAATCAGTTCATCTTAAAATCAAAGGCATTACAAAAAAAAAAAAATGAAAGAAAAAACAAAAATAACCCAACGTGATAGATAAGCTGCAAGAAAAGTTTTGCGTTAAAAGGTCTGAAAATGACTTTTGGGCAAAGAAAAGACGGACCAAAATAAAATACAAACGCTTCGCCTCGGTGACATCAAAATCACAAAACTCTCATGAACAACACCGCAAAATACAAGCAAAGCATATCTACAGCAAAAGTCAATGGCAGAAAACAACAACAAAAAAGAAAAATGTTTCAAAACCACTAGTGCATACGTAAAAATGGAACTGCCAAGGCGATTCAAAAACCAGTTGCATGATTCGACACGACTGCAAACACGTATTTGGCCAGTGTCACTCAGTACTGAATAGCCCCGACAGGAATCACTGCATAATAAAAACTTGAGGCACGGATCGAAAAACGCCTAAAAACACCACTTTTTCAAATCTCAATGTTCAAACCCCAGCAAAAGGAGAAAGAAAAAAATTAAAAAGGAGCAATTGAAAAGACAAAAAGGGTTACAAAAAGGCCTGAAAACGTACTCACCGAGTGGGAGTAAAATGTTGCGAGAAAAATGCGTTATGGCACAAAACACAGTATGGCGAATGAAGCGCTTTCTCTCAGCCTGAGCCTTCGCTGCTGTCACGTGACTGCTGCTGCTTTGACTCCCAGCAATGAGCAGGAGAAGCGGTTTGTTAGCCGTTATCATTCCACACTGAGAGCCTTCTGTGATTTTACTATTGTATTTTTTTACGGGCTCTTTTAAGGTTGCGGAGCTCCCATGATGTCAGACTCAACGTAACATTTGTAGAGAGACCCTCTCAACAACGTCTTTGTTGCTGCTGTTGGTCTTGATATATTTTGCGTCGATAAACAAAGTGAGGAGAGTAGCTACTCTCCTCGGGTACTGCAAAAAAATAAATATACATATAGCGCGTCATAGAAAGGTTTACCGTCCCCTTGTTGTTTAAACACGAAAAACGTCATGAGTTGCAGTTTTAGGTCAATGTCACTGTTTTATGGACATTTTCTGATGTAACTAGCATCGTCCAGCGTCAACGCATCCTCTGGTAATGATTTTCACGTCTTAATGAAGAAGGGTGTCTTTAGAGTCACTCTTATTATCACACCCTTATTTAGTATCACACATACAGTATCTCATGAAGAAACAAATGTACTGTCTTGGACATTTAACCCTTGTGTGACCTTCGGGACATCATTTAGGCTGTGTTAACGCTAACAGCATACATTGCCAAAGGTGTGTATTTTGGGGGGATTTTGATATTTCAACCTCAGTTCCTATAATACATTTATAATATACTTGTGTACACAAAATAGTTACACTCAAGAACTTAAGGACAAAAATGTCCCCATTGAAATCCATTAAAACTGCAATATTTGAGCCCAGTGTCATTAAAACATAAAATCATGAATTTGCAGATGGCACAATTTTTCTCATGTTTAGCCTATGGAGCAAATACATGCTTTTTTCCTATTTTCCAATTGCTGTATTATAGCACTGTTGTGTGTGTGTGCTGGTATGGATGTCAGAATGTGTTTTGTTTATGTATTGAGAAGTGTGTGTGTGTGTGTGTGTGTGTGTGTGTGTGTGTGTGTGTGTGTGTGTGTGTGTGTGTGTGTGTGTGTGTGTGTGTGTGAAACTACAGTGACATTATGTAATAAAACTGGCATTTAAATGGTTAAAATCCTGAAAATGAATGAATATTTGGTAGTTATGATCAGGACTTATGTTGGTTAAAAAAATCTAAGTCAGTGAAAGTGGAAAATAATATTAATATATAAAAAAAAATTATGGTAGTTTTTTTTTGTTTTTTTTGTTTTGTTTACGTGGACATTTTTGTCCTCTAAGGAACTGAGTGTGAGTTGTTTTATTTTGAATCTTATACTGCACAAAAATAAAAATGCATCAAACCAGTGTTGTTGCTAATCATTGGCATATCCCAGAATGTGATAATCCTCCCAAATAAATTCCCCTTAGCATTTAGTATGTGGAAAATAATATATATATTTTTTTTGTTGTTGTTGTTGTTGTTGTTTGTTTATATATATAAACAGAGTCATTATATAAACAAACTGACCAGGGCTTGACTGGGAAGAGAAATTGCCGAGGGATTTTACATAGCAACTGGCCCAAAAGTTGAGCGGGGGGATGTTCGCTGTCCTTTTCTGCATATCGCGGCACCTTTTTGTGGTACGTTTTGCATAACGCCGTGGCTCATTTTAGCTTATCGCGGCCCATTTGGCCCATTTCGCGGCCGACACACCTGCCCACTAGTTTCTTCCAATGGCCAGTCCGCCCGTGATCAGCCCCAAAGTGCGTCGGCCCACCGGGAAAATGGCCGGTATGCCAGATTACCAGTCCAGCCCTGAAATCCTGAAAATGTATGAATATTTTGTATTTATGATCAGGACTGATGTTGGTTAAAAAATTCACTAATAGAAAGTGGAAAATAATATTCATATATATTATTATTACGGCATTTTTTGATGCAGACATTTTTGTCCTCTAAGGATCTCAGAGTAACTTTTATAAATTGATGCACAAGGGTTAAAAGAGCCCAGCTAACTGCCAAAATAATCCCCACTTAGAAAGAAAATATTTGAGATATTTTCTTGTGAATATTTCTAAAAGTAAGTTTAATTTTGACAGTTAATTTCAGTTCAGAAACAAACCTTTAGAACATTTTCACTATATTTGCCAGAAACAAAGATACAGCTCATTTAACACACTGACCTTTCTATGACAGCATACTCAGTCCAGATGCAGGGAATGTTGTACTAGGAAACTTTTCTGTAAAATGAAAACAGTAAAACTATTAAAAAAAAAAAAAAAAAACAATTCATGAAACTCCAATTATGTAAAAGGTAACACAAAAATAATAAACCATTGTTTTGGCCAACATATATTGCAATTAATCAATCAATAGACATTTTTCACAAGAATGGCATCAAAGCTGTAAAGGAAATGTGTACAGTCTCTTCAATGGGTTGTACAGTTGTTTTAAGTGCTTTTGGATCATTCCACTGATGAAACATTACAAAATATATATTTACAAGAGTATGCACGACCAGACAACATGAGTTGTGGAAAATCAGATGGGATCTAAGAGCTTTATACAGCTTTAAATCCCATCTCTTCAAGTGCCATTGAAGAGAGTGTAAGTCTTTCCCTGTCACAGCCTCATATTCATTCCAATTAAAAAGATGGCAAAGATGCCAATCCTGTGCACAAAGTCTATTGTATAAAATTACAACCTTACAACCTCCCATTATGGTTTTATTTGGATTACTTTACTACTACAAACATAGTATGGTTTTAGTTTGGGGATATAGAATTCAAAAAATGATCCAAATTTAAGATTCAAAATTAGATTTTCAAATAAAATGTTTGAAACCAACATACAAAATCAATGCTATACATACAAGCATTTGTCCAATTGACTCTTAGTGATAACTTCCCCATGTGACAACAAGCCCCTGTCTCCCCTACAGTTTTTCATCAGACAGTCCTCAGCTCCATCTGTCAGGACTACCACAAACTTTACAAAACCAAGAGAGAGCTCATTGCTTTTTTACTTTCATTACACCAGAGTGGTTGTTTTCTTGTCAATCTTGCATTCAGCATGGCTTATGAAATTAATAAATACATAAATAAAGGCATCACCTGAGGTTATGCAGGTACATATGAATGAAGGTTTACATGGAGACATGAAAATACTGCATCGTCACACTCTCAGTAAAGAAGCAGATTTTATTATCGTCTCTTCAATACAACACACTGCAACAAATTAATTATCTACTTATTCTTTTACTATAAATGCTGACGTTAAAAAAATTGTTCAACATTAGCATATTCTGCTGTGCATCCTGTGGTTGTGTGATAGTTTATAAGCCCACACCACTAAATTCTACTATTATCATTATAGTTATTTACATAGCAGCTAACAACACTGCCACACTTGCCAAAAATGCAACCACTTGCTTATTTTCATGTAACAAAATAAGATGGATAGAGTAAAACAGAGTTTGAATAAGTGAGTTTAATGTACTGATGGTACTTGTGATCTTACTCATCTGTGATCTAACTGACAATTACAGAGAGACAGACAAAGGGATGATTTAGCAAAGTGGGGCATGGCTAGCCAGAACATCTGTTGGTGACCCTATACACATTGCCCAGGGGCGGAGCCAGGAGTTTTTCAAAGGGGTGGCCAGGCAGGGACAAGCGATCAGTCTGTGGGGGCAGCATTTTTATATTGTCGGACTATTTAACATTTAACACGTTTGCAACATGTTAAGTTTCTACATTTGTACAGAGATGGTGGTGGTGGTGATGGTGGTGTAGTGGGCAAAAACACATAACTGGTAATCAGAAGGTTGCTGGTTCGATCCCCACAGCCACCACCATTGTGTCCTTGAGTAAGGCACTTAACTCCAGGTTGCTCCGGGGGGATTGTCCCTGTAATAAGTGCACTGTAAGTCAGTTTCTAGAACCTGTGTTGCCCTCAAGCTTTACTCTAATGGCATTGCTCCAAAAGCCCTTTTATAGAGGACAAAGCCAAAGAGTTTAGCACAACCTTGGATTGTGTACTGTAAATGTATTTAGCAGGGTTGTTAAATAATTGAGTAAAAATACTTAAGTATTATACTTAAGTATTATTGTAAAGGAATCAATGGAAAGGAGGAGGCGAGAACTGGCTTTTCAATATAAATAATGGTTTAATGGTTAACTTAAAAAAGACACAAACACACGACGGACATGTCCGCTAACGATCTCTCTCTCTCCCGCACGGCCCTCTGCAGTCAGCCTTTAAACCTCACAGAGGCATAATTAGCCTAATACGAGACCGGGTGTGTAGTATCACGACCCGGCCCCGCCCTCCGCCCTGCCACATTCCTCCCTCGTTCTCTCAGGCTGGGGAGCCCCCGGCCTGACGTACATCCCCTCTTTCCCTGGGGGAGGCGCCTTCCGCTGTCTGCCGGCAGGTCATCCCCATCTACCTGGACGAGGGAGGGACAAGGGAGGGAAACAGAAATAATTAAAATGGGGGTACTTCCTGTAACAGTGTAGTACCCCCCAAAAAACTGTAAAATTTAAAAGAGGATAAAGGCCAACGCAGATCGACAGTGAGAGAGAGAGAGGAGAGAGAGATGAAAAAAAAACCTCTTACTCGCCAGTTCTCCGATACGCCGCAGCTTGTTCCTCGGCCACTCCTCCACCCTTTATCGGACGATAGCCGCGCCTCTCCGGACGGATCCGAGGCAGTCCTCCAATCCCTGGTGGACGGAACACCCCGCCGCGTTCTCGGGGAACAGAAGGGGTCTCCCCCGCCCCTGGCAGCGGTCCTCTCGCTCCAGGCGGTCGCCAGTGAGCCCCTCCCCGCTCGCGGTCGGCGGTCTTAAACCCCGCTGCGTTTCAGCGGCCGGTAGGCGACTCCTGCGCCCCTGGCAGCGGCCCTGACCGCTCCAGGCGGTCGGCTAGGAGCCCCTTCTCCCCTCGCGGTCGTCGGCCATCGTCCTCGTTCAGGCGGCTGGGCTCCTCGTCCCCCGGCAGATGGCCGCGGCTGCTCCGTTGGGGTGGACGGTAGTGGCGAGAACTCTACTACGGCGTATCCCTCCTCCTTCCCGGGCTTCGGCACCAGTGTAAAGGGATCAATGTAAAGGAGGAGGCGAGAACCGGCTTTTCAATATAAATAATGGTTTAATGGTTAACTTAAAAGAAGACACAAACACACATGAAGGACATGTCCGCTAACGATCTCTCTCTCCCACACGGCCCTCTGCAGTCAGCCTTTAAACCTCACGGAGGCATAATTAGCCTAATACGAGACCGGGTGTGTAGTATCACGACCCGGCCCCGCTCTCCGCCCTGCCACAATTATTTTTTGGGGTTTGTACTTTACTCAAGAGCAATTTAAATTGAATACTAGTACTTTTTACTCCTTACGATTTTTTTTTAACTTGAAAAGTACTCATTACATTTTTGTAGATCCTTTTCTTCCATCTTACTGGACTGAAGCCGCCTTTTCACTGCATCCGACAAATGACAGATGACAGACCAGAGGTCAGTCATTTCAAATTGAGTTTGTGTGGCTAGACACCGTACGTGACCACCCATCTGAATGTGATGTATTCATTTAAACTATGAGCACGAAGTGAGAATGAAGTCAAAAATAATCATTCACGTTGAACATACATATATGTAAACAAAAGGCTTTTGCAATTAAATGTGTACATGTCATTTATTTCTACACTTGCCTTGTTGTTGTTGTTAGGCAATTAAGAATTATAATAATAACTAGAAAACAAGTAATGATAATAACAGTAATGGAATAAGTAAATATTTATTATGAATTTTATTAGATTCATCCATATGCTCAACACCCATCTTCGGTAGCAAACCTCAGAAAACAATTCACAAGACCAGCAACACTAACTTTCTTCAAAGTTTATTTTGAATTATAATTTTTATTTGATTTTTTTGTCTCAAGGGGTTGGGCGCTCTGCGTGAATGTGGCGATGCTTTTGCAAAATAAAATGATGTGGTTAATTACAAGTCTCAAGTCAGAAGTGAAATGTCCATTGTGTCATTAAAGGCGAGTTAAATATTTTCCTGAACAGATGAGGTTTTTAAGGTCAATGTTCTAACCTCCCAACCCTAGACCTTAAAACTAAATTTAACCAATAGTGTCATAAAAAGCAAATGTGAAATGAAAAACACAATTTCTGAAGAAACCACATCATTTTATGGTGCATCTATGACATGTTCGGCTCACGTATGGATTTGCATGCACTTCAAGAATCATATTGTCACAGTCTGTCTGCACCTTAGTCAAGGACTCTTATTTTGAAGTTCTCTCCCTCACTACATTTCCCATAAGTCACTGCCCTGATTACTCCATTATCCCCACCTGTGTGTGTCATTCCCTCGTTTAACCCTAAGTGTATATATACTCTTTAGTTTTGTCAGTCTGGGTCAGTCCTTGAATCGTGATGTTTGCTCTACTCCAGGGTTTGCTCTACTCCAGCTTTATGATTAAAGGATATAAAGTTCCTAATCCTGCGTCTCTTGTATCCAGTGACACCCAGATGTTACACATATCTCGGTCATTTGTATAGCTTAAGCAACACAACTCATCAGTTGAGCTACCACGCAATTTGATCACACATAAACAAGCTTGTAAATGTAGTTAGGTATGTAATGCAAATGTTAAAATAAGTCAGGCATTGTAGTAAGTGTTTATATGTCATAAAATAGCATTGTGTGAAAAGCGAGTGAAAAGAAAGTGTTTATTAACTGAAAATCTGCCGTTTTACCCAGGGTTTGCGTGAAAGGGGATAAAATGAATTGTTGTTTTCACGTCTCTAGTGTTTATTTCATCAGGAAATTACTGTGTTACCTACAACAGGCCACATAAAAATCATTTAGCAAAAATGTAGATATTGTAACACGATTCTATGACCAGGTTATGAATGCCACTGGGGGAAAAATATGTCGGAGACAGTAAAAAGGCGACTTAACAAACCAATCGAATTTAACAACATATTCTCTCACACAATCTCCTCTCTTGATTTCATTCTATCTAGGAAAAAAGTTACTTTTTAAATAATTTTAAATTTGTCCAATTTAATGTAAATACTTTTTTATTTTAGTGTATTTTTTGGCTAAATACTTGGACTTTTACCTCTGGCATTTAATGATTTGATATTTTATTAAGAATCTCATGGCTAGATGTGATGCTCCAAAGACTATCCACAGCTCATTTCCTTTTATCACTTTTCCAATAACAACAAGGGTCATTAAGAGGCAGTAAGATGCACAAATTGTTACGAACCGTAATACCATACAATCAGATTAAATATCTAGCGTACGTCCCACCTAAACCTTGAGCCCATGGCAGGAAAATAAACTGGCCAAGGCCTGTGTTTATCACGCAAGGCATTATTGGCTTGCTCTAAAATTTCTCAGCAACCCCCACCTAGTCAAATATGAATAAATAAATGTATATGCATTATTTATCCACTGATTTAGAGAATTCAAGAACGTAGGCTTCCTTCAGTGGTGCTTATGTACTCCAGTAAAAGAGGAAACGTATAAATACCAGGACAGAGGGATGCTTTGTATTTACAGTTGTGCTTTTTGAAAGATCACACATTATTGTTTTCACTCTGTTGGGTATATTACAGCGCTGAGGCTCAAGCCTAAGATTCTTTGTTTTGAATCAAAGGGAGATTGGAGGAGGCTTTGCAAATATTTGCAAATCTTTTTTTGATATTTTTATAATGAAATTAATAAAGTCTGACAACACAACTAAAGCGCATGCATATTTTTTCAGTTTATCAGAGCAAGCTATGAGAGAAGTTATACAGTCTAATCTCCATTGTCCAGAGTCTTTGCTGTTTTCTATAATCATTCAGCAAGTTTGGCAGAGAAAGGGCGCTTGTACATTTTTCTAGCCAATTATTTTGGGAATAAAGTGATCTCAGCATATGTAGCTTTAGATGAAAAGGCCTTACGTAAGACTCAGTTTTAGCACTAACACTCAGAGCTGCCAAAGAACACAGCTGGTGACACTGTAGGTCTTTGGTCAGCGGTTTTTATTGTTTCATGGTAGTTTGAGTTTATTGCCGTGTATGAAATAGATGAAATTTCTATAATGCAATTCTCTGCATGGTCAAAGCCCAGTCGGTGGCCTGACTAGAGTAGCCAGATATTTTTCCTGCGCTGATTTATATGCAATATGGACTTAATTTCCTTTAGTGCCCCATTGGATGGTTCCTATTTTCTAGGTTGCTGCCTTTAAAGAGAGTGTTGGAGTTATACAATTGTTTACTATAGTTTAAAAACAGATTGATGATTCATTTTTAGAAATGCACTCCTAGCAAAGGCAGATGGCTTTGTCTCAGTGAGGGTGTTTTTTTGTTTGTTTTATTTTGCTTACCAAGATGCTTTTCCTTACATAAGGGAGTTTTTCATTTTTTCTTCTCTCTGTTGGCCTGGTTGTGCTCGTAGAGGATTAAGGTACTGTTTCTTGTGACAGCACCATTGGTAAAATCACCATACAAATAAATGTGTAAAATGACACATTCAAAAGCAAAATCAAAACATACACATTTATACACACATACACCGTTATTTTAAGGAACGGGTGTGGCCTGAGAGATCAGGTTATATGCTCACTGGCATCAGATGATAAAATGGGTGAAAAATCTCTTTGAATTGAGCCAGATGTATAGACCAGATATTGACCAGAATATCTATAGCTTGGTTTCCATCCAAATGTTTAGCATTGTTTAAGTGCGTTTTTAAAAATTTTGCATCAGCATGCATTTACATCTTCTACTTCATACGCATTATCTTGAGGGAGCCTGCCTTGTCAAGATGGAGCAGCTGGGGGGCCTGGGAAGCTCAGCTAGTAAAGACACTGACTACCACACCTGGAGTCGCACGTTTGAATCCAGGGCATGCTGAGAGACTCCAGTCAGGCTTCCTAAGCATTCCTAGGCATCCCATTTGCCCGGTTGCTAGGGTGGGTAGAGTCACGTTGGGTTAACCTCTTCATGGTTGCTATGATGTGATTCTCGCTGTCGGTGGAGCATGTGGTGAGTCTTGCGTGGATGAAATTATCAAAACATGTCAACGTTCACCTTACTGCACATTTTGACTTAACCTGGATGCAAAGTATAAATGGGTTATCTTCAATAGCTGTGAATGGGAGAACCATTGTAAGTGCCTCACTGTAACCTCGATTATTGCATTTCTTTTTAAGAAAAGGAAGAATGAACTAAAATATATTTTTTTTGGTAATCAATATTATGCCACAAATGCTGTCGATTGAGCTTGACTGGTATTGAACCTGGAATATTACTCTAATTCCTTACATGGCTTCTTGCTCTTTAGTTCTTAAATGCTGCATGAATAGATTGTGTAAATGAAGTTGAAGTTGACCTAAGAAGAAGCTACTGACTCTTGAGTAGTACTTGTCCAGCTGATGTAGAGAGGCATATTGGACAGCACACAAAGTGTCATGCATTTGACAAACAGCGGGGGTGGCGTCACCTTTACCTGCCTCCACCAGACGGCCTTTATATCAGCAGGGTGATGTTTCTTGAGTGGACTACTCCTTATTAAACATGGATGCTGTCAAAGCCAAACATCGAAGTCATTAAAGAGGACTCTGTCCTCTGTCCATCTGCCATGAGAAAAAGAGGCGTGCTGCATGCTAAATGTTAATAAATACCTACAAAGACGCAAGCCGGAAATCACCTCCCTGAAGCAATACAAGCAAAGCCAATTATGTACGCCAACTCGACCTGCACCACTGGACCATCATGGGAAATTACAAATACTTGACCCTTTTGATTGTCATTTAACTTACTCTTCCTTAATGGACCCATAAAATGTATCTTATCTGTTAATGGCCTATTAGTGCAGTGAAAATGAAGCTCTGGGGGAAAAAGCTACCTTATTGTACCAGGAAAAAATATGTACATTTCTCTTACAGTTCTGGCAGAGAAAATAAAATAAGTGCATAAAATAATTATGCATTTGCTAACACCATTTTTTTCACTGACTGCATAAAGTTGCCAACTCCAAGGTTTGTGTTATTAATTAAGTTTGTGATGTTGTGTCAAGTACATGCCATCTTAGACACAGTATTAGCTCATACAGCATCCATAATTGTCATTAGACATGTTAATGTCTTAAAAAATAGTTTAAAATGATCACTCATGACCAAGTACTGTACATAATTATTTACAGTTTTCACTGCAAAAAGCAAAAAAAAAGTTGCAAATGGCATTGCAATATTTTCAGAAAAGCTGAAAATTGTTCAGAGAACTGAACTGAGAATTGGCATGTTGCTAGCAAATGTTCCAGTACTTACATCGACCCATCTAGGGTTGGGCTTTGGGAAAGGGCCTATAGTTGATCAATTGTGCATTCTGTTGACTGTATTACATAATTTACGACTAAAAAAATATCATGCTTAATATACATTCAACAACACTTCCAGCTTCGTCCACTGGGGACAGAGGTTTGAATTTCTACCTCTGTCCCCAGTTCACTGATCCCACCGAATTCACAGTGGGATCAGTTTGGAAAAACTCAACTTGTAGAGAATGCTATTAGCAATGCCAGGATTGTGGGTTTGATTCCGAGGAACAATGTTGGATGTAATCTGACTACAAAGTAATTCGTTACTGTCTTTCGTTTTTTTGTAAAATTTGTGTAATTAGATTACAGTAACTGATTTTCAATTGAGTACATAACTTGTGTATCACATATTCCTATAATAATTTGAAACATGAATTATGTTTATGTGTCTGTTTGCATTTCTGCGGGAGCCGAAGAGTCATTAACCAGTCATTATAAGGGAGAAATTTAAGGTGTTAAGTGTTTGACCTGAGTGCGACAATTAACAAGGAGGAAATATAGACTGTTTTGAATTTGAGCGGACAAACTTAAAAAAAAAAAAAAAAGGTATTTTACAAGTAATAAGTAATACTTCTCCCATTAAGTAATGAGTTGAGTAATCTGGTTACAATTTTACAAAAGTAATTATTAATTTTTTGTGGACTACTGTTTTGGCATAACTTACCCAACACAGGGAACACATGCTGTTTATAATAAATGAATATGGATAAAAGTTTCTAACAAATATAAAAATGAAAGCCTTTGCAAATTAAGTCATTCTAGGCCACAATAATCCAAAAAAAGTTCCACAAGATCCTGATGGGACTGATATGATACGAACTTGGAGAAAGTCATAATACTTCAAATGAAGAAGGATTTAAAGGATTCTAAATCTATAGCTTGCATCAGCATTGTTTTAACAAGTGTTACAGGGGTTTTTATCTACCTAAGGGGAAAACAAAACAAATAACCATAAAAAAACAGGATGGGGTTGACAAAATGTGGCTACATTGAATAAATGATTCATAAAGGCTTATAGGAAAATCAAAAAGCAAAATTGTAATCAGCACAACCCAGTATTACATTTCTTAACACTGTTCTGAAGTGTTACACTTGCAGTGCAGCAACTGACTCCCTCCCAAACCTGGCTGCTCCTGCGATCATGGCAATACAATTTAAACCTGCTGCGAGAAAATGTTCATAATACATTCACAACCTTCTCATCCCAACAGCTCCTCCAATCATCTGACGCTTCACACAGCTCTTACACGTTTACCCTGATGCACAGTTCTGCCCATCACTGTACTTTGGCCCTGAGATCCACTGAAATACATTGTGCTCTTAAGCTTATTAGAGTGCTCTGGTTATGACAGTTTTCATCAGACATGTCACACTAAATTGCATGTGAAATGTGCTTGATGGTCTTCACTTTGCTCCTGGTGGAGATTATTCCACCCCAGTGAATTCTCTCCTTCTATCGACCCTCCAAAATCCTCTGTCTTCTTTTTCTGTCTTTTTTTCCTCCTCTGCCAGTCTTTCTAGCTTTGCCTTTTTCTGTGACAGACGCCATTCTTTGCTCAAGGAAACAGATGACCTGCTCTCTCAAGTCTCTGCCAATCAAACTGTGACAGATTCTTTCCCTTACAATAATTGTTTTATTGTCATAAATGTATTTATCGCAAGAGCACACTAGTTTTAGCATCGAGTTTAATCTGGGTAAGGAAAGGCTAGTGTTTTGGATCCAGCGAGTACAGCTTTGACATCAGCGACTGTTTGACTTGAATTAGTAACAATGCCGTGGCAGGAGTGAGCAAGGCATTGCTCAAAGCTCTGTTGGCATCTATCTGAAGCAAGTGCTGCTTTGATGTGGATAGTAGAGACCATCGGAGCTACGTTCCACATCAGTTGCACAGACAGATCTAAAAAGAAACCGTTCCAAGCAAGCATGTATTAAAGTTCCTAGTGGAAATGATGCACGACTCTTTCTCCACTGATATTAAGGCACAATATTTAGAAATTTTTGTATTATATTCTTCTTTGCCTGTTCCTATGGATCTTACCCAGCACATTAACTTCTCTTTATAGCCTGTGAACATGAGAGAGTAGGAATGCAAGCATATGCACAGAAGTTTAATCTTATGCTGCGTAGCAAAGTTCAAGTTTGGTGAACTTTTACAGTTTTGTTGACCTACAAATTTCTACATCAAAGAGGACATTTCACCAATAGAGGATCTAAAAGTCTCAAATTGATATCTTGGCTAATTACAAAGAATCCAACATCAAAGCTGCATGATTTGTGGTATTGCGAAATTGGGAAGTGGAGTAGATAATATCATTTATTTTAAATGTATTAAATGTAGAACCCACAGAGCATGACATCATATCCTGTTGTCCAAATGTATTTCTTCAAAAAAGGGGCCATGTTTTGGCTGGATGGTAGGGATGCACCACTTCAGGCAAATGTCGTGGGACCAGGGCTGCCACTCCTATGAGCAGATCACAGTCTGCTTAGGGCTCCAAACCACTACGGGGGTACCATCTTATTCTAGCGGGGAACAAAAAGTCCACTGCACTTTGTTACCCGATAGCAGTCGCAGAACACTCTCCTCGACTAACAATCGCCTCCATCTCTTCTATGGCATATGATATGTTTGTTTAGAGCCTTATTTAGCTCTCTAGTGGGTTTAACCGTGGCACCTTAAAGCACATGTTATATTTTGCATTGTCTTGTTGTGCATAACCAAATCAACTACACTGGGATGTAACAGTATTTGAATGGGATCTAGATAAAATATTAGAAACTAATTGCAGATATTTGGGTGTTCTAACCAAAGATCTAACTGAGGCAGTGAATAGCCTTTTGGGATTTGCAACCAACCTCTCCAGCAATGAATAAAGACTCTTTTTTATGTAATTTTGTTTTTGCATTTAAACCCATTGTAATTGATTTAGAGCAGTAGTATACAGTCCTACAACTTTAACACTGGCACATTCCATATCATTTTCTTCCAGAATGGACACTGGACATAGTCCATTATTAAAAACCCAAGCATACCCTTTTCCTCATGATTCACTTGGCTGGGCTTTCAAGAATTGCCTGTAGGGATGTTGGGACTCGGAGCAGAGAGATGAATAAGTCTGTATAATTTCAGAATGATTCTAGTAAAAGGAGGACATGATTATTGAAGTAGGAGCTCATTGAGTTCTGCAAAATCTATTTCCTGAACAGATGAACAGACTGCTACATTTTTAGTGAAATTAACACCGTGTTCAGGCTCCGCTGATTTGGTCCTACTCCTGTGTGCCTTGCATTTGAAAGAGCACACAGAACGGCATCGTCAAACAAGCAAGTAGGCTGCAGATTAAGAAGTGTATGTTAATTTCTTTGAATAAATCATTCATGGCAAGTTGGTTGAGCTTTTGACCTGCAGAGTGAGAGAACATGTGGCAGGATTTCTTCAGGCAGGCGGCAAAATCCACAGCAGACATAATGAACAAAGTGATGCTTGATGGCCAGGAGATATCAAATTTATTTTTGGTGAACTGGAAAAATCTGAATCTTTTTCTTTTTTTCTTTTTTGAGGCTCTAAGCTATTTGCGATGGAGTTAGATTTTTAGAGCTGTTCTGCATAATGCCTGTATATTCATCTTTATTTGCCCATAAACAGTCATATCAATCTCAATTGGCAACGTTGAATCTCTCATTAGTTATTCTCTGGGCATATTCTCTGCTTTAACCAGCTTTGGATTTTTAGGATGTCAGAGAAATTTTATCCATCCTCAAGGATTCAACACCTACATTCTCAGGCTTGACCCTCGAGAACTGAATTCAATGATTATAGGGCAGAATGTTGTAAAGAAAAAGGAAAATCCCTGTGAAATCTTCTTCAAGATTCTAAATGGTAAGTTGGCACTAACCAGATCGTTGTTATTATCATCACTGTTTTTGATGCTCGAAAATAACTAATCGGTGGAATTGATAAAATCCACTGAAAAAAACAATAATAGTGGAGAAGATAAATAGAAAATACATCCAACATGGAGATCATTGAGAATGTTGTCACAGACGCTATTGAGCTGGAGGAGTCAACAACTATGGTCTCGACTTTGGAGCCTGAGATTGTGTGGACACTACAAGCAGCATGGTATCTAGTTCATGTTCGTCTGGACATGGACCAGGAGTATCTCCAGCCTGTGTGCAAAAAGAAGAAGCTGTGGGAGACTGTTGCCAAGCGAGTCATTGCAAAGTTAAGGGCTGATGGCTGTACAGATATTCCAGTCAAAGCCTTTGAGTGCGACCTGAAGAACATGTTAGCCACATAACGCAAAAATGCAGAATGAGCCAATAGACTGGGAATCCATAGTGTACACTGGGAGTTCTTCAAGGAGATGAATGAGGTGCTGGGTAGGAGCTATAAGGACATTGATGCTCAGCGCAAGGCAAAGCTCAATGGCACAAAGCTGGACAGGGCAATGTCCAGTAAGCAATTTACCCCAATACTGCCCACACCCATAGGAAGCACAGCTGCACAGTTACCCACCACTAGGCCCCCTCAGGATTTTCTGCAGTTGTACCTGGAGCAGCAGGAAAGGAAATTGAACATGTGGGATCAGCAGAAAGCTCTGGAGGAGAGGAAGATTGAGGCCATCAATAACTTGGCACATGCCATTACTTGTCTATCTCAGGACCTTTCCATGCAAATGCCTAAATAGAGTGTCATGCCAGACACCCCTTCTTCCCAACAATAAGTAGTCATATCCTTGGCATAGTCCTATCAGATAAGGGTGTGAATTTGTATTTTTAGAGGAAAGTATGTTGAATCCAGTAAAGAGAACTGTTCTAACTAACATAACAAAATGAACAACTTAATGTTCTCTTTATGCTAACTGTTATTATTAAGAAATTATTCTGTTTTCCTTTCCTCCATTTCTAATAGCAAGTATTACCTGTAGTTCACATTACAGATCAGTACTGATTTTTGTTTTAACCAGGTGGTAGAGCGGTTTGTCCACTAATCGCAGGGTTGACGGTTCGATTCCCAGCCCACATGACTCCACATGCTGAAGTGTCCTTGAGCAAAACACTGAACCCCAAGTTGCTCTCAATGGCAGGCTAGTGCCTTGCATGACAGCTCTGCCGTCATTGGTGTGTGTGAATGAGATGCAGTGTTAAGCGCTTTGAATACCACTAAGGTTAAAAAGGCGCTATATAAGTGCAGACATTTTAAGTTGCATTGATTTTCCATGCTCTCTGCGACTTATTTAGAACAGATCTTCTATCCATTCTTGGGTCGTGGCCCATAAGTTGAGAACTACTGTTTTAGAGAATATTAAATGTGTGGTGTGTAATTTTTATTCCAATAGTATCACCAAGCCAAAATTGCAAAAATGTTGACTGTTTCCCAAAACCTGCATCTGTCTACCATTGTTCAAACAAACAGATAGTTTCACACGGAACTAATGGCAATGTCAGACTGCTCAAACAAATCAATGTTTTGAAAGCGCCACAGATTCAAAATAATTGACACATTATAGAAAAATGAACCTCTAATCACTTCTTGTTGTCTCTGCATATTTAACTGGGATAACAAAAAGTATTTTAGCATCCAAAAATTGCATCCAAAAAATATTACATTAAATAGACAAAAGTGTCTTTGGTGGAACTTAATACGGTTCTCCAGTGGCATCAGGCAGAAAAGGCCTTTATTGGTTCTGATTTGAACCTTCAGAACATGTCCAACCTAGAGACAAAACACACTCTACAGAAGCATGTGAACGTATATGCATCTTGTAACGTAATCTCAGATTCATTGCATTCTGAAATGTGTCAGACCGATTCATAAGACAATGCAACTATGCATTACATTCTGGGGCAACTGTGGCTCAGTTGGTAGAGTGGGTTGGCCACTAATTACAGCGTTGGTGGTTCAAATCCTGGCCCACGTGACTCTGAAGTGTCCTTGGGCAAGACACTGAACCCCAAGTTGCTCCCAATGGCAGGCTAGCACCTTACATAGCAGCTCTGCTGCCATTGGTGTGTGAATGGGTGAATGAGTCACAGTGTAATGCGCTTTGAATACTGTTAAAGTTTAAAAAGGCGCTATATAAGTGCAGACCATTTACCATTCTCAATCTCAACATTGCCACAAGCTATAGCGTGATTAGTGTCTGCTTCTACAGTGAGCTTTCTCTTTCAGTCCTTTACAGTCATGGCGGAGCAACAGTTGAAAGAGAATATTGCTAAGCAAGTTAGTTAAATTGAATATATTTTTAGCAACTTACCTAAATAATAACACATCTAGTTTAATGGAACATTTTGAAGTTTACTCTATTACCCCCATGAGGACTGAGGTTGGTCTCCTCCATAGTAACACAAGAACGCACAGTAAGCATGTTCAGCAGGGCCGTGTGTTAGCAATGCGGTAGCCAAGGTCTCACATCTGCGTTCACGTACTTGCTTGGAGTATGTCTCGGCCTTAAAGGTGCACTCAGTCATTTTCAGAGGACCCTAGTCATATCAGTAACCTTATAAAAGCTGTTTTATTCTTAAAATAACATGACCAGTCGAATACTACTCACTTAATCTTAGAAACCATCTTGTTATTGGACACTGTTACTCTTGAATTAAATGAATCATGGCTGATTGTGAATACTGGAATTCTACAATGGCATCTATAACTGAAAACTATCGGTTTTGAATGATGCTGCATCCAGGCCAATAGGTGTCACTGTAAGTCCAAGATAACACAAAATAAAAGTTACTGTGTGCACCTTTAATGCGTTTCCATTTGAAAACAAATTCATTTAGCTACATTTACACCTCTCATCCACTCGAAAACGCACCCCATAAACATATACTTTTTAAAATGATGATATTGGGAAACTGAAAATTTTTATTTTAAACTTAAAGGATTAGTGTGAATGAGGCTTTCGATTTTGTCAGCAGGGAATTTCAGCTACACGCTGTAAGGTCGTAGGGCAGGTAGGATTCACTTGTATGTTGAGTGTGTGTGAGTGGCGGCTGATGAGGGAGGTGGCGTGGTTTGATTATGTATCGGTGAAGATATCGCCACTTAGTGTCAGTGGGCTGTAAATGATGCCAGCACACTTTTTATTCCATAAATATTTATCACGTTTACCAAAAAAAAATAAACTAAAAGAGAAAGAGATGGAATTCTGAAGACTCTGCTGGATGAGACCTAGAGAGTGAACCCCGTTAGTTTGCCATGCTTGGGTGGGCCAGATCTCTGTAATTACTGTGTATGCTTAGCTCCACTCTGAGAGAGATGAACCAGCCTCAGCCAGATGGCTTTAGGCATCAGTGGGGGCACAGAATTTCATGCGGCCCACTCACACACACGGCCCGGCATTATCCAAAACAAATTGGACTGGGCATTATGGTGTCAATTAGGAAACCAAACACTAGGCATGCTACTAAAGATCAAGATGGCATTTTATTTGACCAGTATCTCACAAGACCACTGAATCCAAATCAGGGATATGTGTATTTTAGGGGGTACTTAAAGGACTGTTCTTGTTCAGTACATGTTCAGTCGACAGCATTGGTGGCATAATCTTGATTACCACAAACAAATATTTTAACTTGTTCCTCAATTATTAAAATTTTATATTTTTACTGTAAATCATAAAATGACCATAATATGTCATTAGAGAATTAGGAAACATGCTAAGTTGAAATACTGGCTTCTCCAATAACAATGCAACAGCTAGCATATTCTACTTTGAAGTTTCCATTTTTGTTTATGTTTTGGGCTGTGTGAACCGGCCCACTCGGGTTGCCAGATTTGAGCAAGTTTTCAGGCAAACAACACTGCGTGCTTGAGCCATGGAAGCCAGCAAACTAACTGGATCAGAGATAAACGATTCCACCTGACGTTTCTCACCCACATCTATCAAATCGCTTCTGAATATATTGATCTAACCACTGCAGTCTTATGGATTACTTTTATGCTGACTTATGTGAGTTTTTGAGCTTCAAAATGTTGGCACCCATACACTTGCATTCTAAGGACCTACAAAGCTGAAATATTCTTCTAAATATCTTTATTTGTGTTCTGCAGAAGATAGAAAGTCATGCACATCTGGGATGGTATGAGGGTGAGTAAATGATGAGAGAATTTTCATTTTTGGGTGAATCCCTTTAAATGACTATTCAGAGGCAGTATGGCATTACAGCAGAGCTGATTCAGTCTCCAGGGCTCATACATAAGCACATATTCTATTTATAAAGAGGTAAAAACTCTACATATCCAGCAGGGCTAATGGAGCTCTGACAGAAAGAGCCACACATGTCAAGTTAATTGAGCTGGTTTATAGAGATGCTTTGTGGGTGGTGGAATACAGTTTCATCAGCTTTAACTCTGCTTAAATATTTACAACAGGAATAAGTGACACACATGGACATAATAAACAATGAATTCATTAATTTTAATGGGATGAGAATAGAAAGAATGGAATTTAAAAGAGAGAAGAGTTTTTGTTGTTTTATTCATGTTAATTTCACATCTTAAAAGTGATGAAATTTGATTATATTAAAATACTTTCCCCTATACTACCTTAATATGTACAGACAACTATAGAAGTTAATCTATAGTCAGACTTAGGTTTATTTCCCCCAAAAAGTTTATATATACTATGTATAGCTTACTGATACTTTGGCTTAGTATAATTTTTTCAAGCAAGTTGGTGTGGATTTGGACACAAGGTTCTATCCCGCAACCGAATGGTCCCGCAAGAAATCTGATCGGGTCCTATGGGTACTGTGGGAGTCCCAAGGGAATGCAGACCTCTATTTCTCCTATCTCAGCTTAATATGCAGAGGCAACCATAAATGAGCCATTCGTAGGCTGATACCCCCTAAAGGTTTAAATACTACAGTGCTATCAAAATATTGCTGTTTGTTAGAGCATCCCAACCAGTCAACACACTTGCAACATTGGCTCAACCAATTGCCATGATATTGGGCGGGGCTCTCTGTTTGTTTGACCAATGGCAGATGGGGGGATTATTTGGGAAACCTGTTTAAAAACATTCGTTTTGCTTGGTGATGCTAGTGGTGCATGAATTACACATTTCAGCTTTAATGGGTTTTCCTAAAGTTGCAAAATACAGAACTAGTCATTGTGATATGTTCTGAGTTGGTGGGCAAAGGAGGAGTCAGGAGACAACAAAACAGGTTCAAGGTCAGTCTTTTTAATTAGTGGCTCCGGTACACAATCGACGGTAACAGTCGATAACATAAAAAAAAAAATTGCAGACAAATGAAAGCTCTAAATAACAAAACATTCTCTCAATTCGGGGCTGTCATGCTTTTAGTCGCTCTCTCCCCCACACTGACGCTGCTGGCATGCCTTTTCAGGTTTCCCTCCACCATCACTATAATTAGAGACATTTGTTAGAGTACTCACAACCCAGGTGACATGCCTTA
Source organism: Xyrauchen texanus (assembly GCF_025860055.1). NCBI lineage: Eukaryota > Metazoa > Chordata > Actinopteri > Cypriniformes > Catostomidae > Xyrauchen > Xyrauchen texanus. The sequence goes on from NC_068317.1 coordinate 28,224,462, forward strand.
GCACTCTCCCTCTCCCGCAGACCCACACATGACACACACCCCCCATGCCACAGTCATTTTTATAATTTTTACTTTCAATAAATGCTCTTTTTTTTTTTTTGGACTGAGGAGGAAGTTTTGAGTTCTAAAAGTTACAAGATGTTCTAATGGTACATCAAGTGCTTTTTATCTTAAAAGATCACAAAAAAATGGTTTCCTCATGACCAGTGGGGATTTCTTTAAGACTGCAAGGGAAGCTCAGCTTCCCCTATAATGTCAAAAAAATAATGGTCAAATATGTACTATTGTGTAAACAATTTATTGACTAAAAATGCGTTAGAACACGTTCATCTCGAAGACGAGTTCGTTCAGAATCAGCTACATTACATATAGCAGGTCGGCTGACTCGATTTACTTCTCATACATTCCCGTAGCGTCAGTGCATTTCCCTGTTGAAGCCGAGCGTCCATTGACTTCAATGGGGCTGCTCTGAACAGTTTCTTTCAGTGCTCCGAAAATAGACGGTCATTGGATAAATGCTGCGATTATGTCCTGCCCACGGACGCTCAGCGTCTCTGAAGTCACTGAAGCTATTTCGCGCTCAGTCCCATCGCGGATTTCTCAAGTGTAGTCGAAAGACAAACTGCTGCAACCTATTTCTTTATATTTGTTTGGCGAAATTGCTAGTCAATTTGCATAATACATTTCACACAATTATACACCACATTCCTTGTTTCAGTTTTACCAAGTTTAATATATTTTTGTTTTAGAGCGTTCGTTCGTTCGTTCATTCATTCATTCATACAGTAGGCTAGGCTAGCGTCGTACGGGTGAAACTGCGCACGATGGCAGACGGTGCTAATATTGTCGAACTGATTTTGGTGAAGCCATATGAAAGTCTTCCTTACGAGGAAAAAATATGAATTAAACAGCAGGGCAGATCAACACCTAAGATTGATTTAGTGCAAAAAATAGGGAAAAATAACAGGTCTTTTCAGCTCTCCTGGTATGACAAAGTTAGCTGGCTGACTGGAAGTGCTGTGACAAATAAAATGTACTGCTGGCCATGCCTCTTGATGAAACCATCTCACGGATGTGTTGTTTGGTCAAAAGTGGGGTTTGGAGATCTGTCTAACTTTGACAGGGCATATAAAAGACATGAAAAGAGCAATGAACATGTGAGTGCATGTGCAAGATTAAGTTGCATGGGCAGGATCAGGGTTGAGCATGCAATCAATGAAGGTGCTCGCATTCAAGTGACTAAACATAATGAAACAGTCAAACAAAACAGGGCCTTCCTAAACCGCCTTACTGATGTAACATCCTTGCTTGGCCGACAGGAGCTGTCATTTAGGGGACATGATGAGAGTAGTGAATCATCCAACAAGGGAAATTACAGGGAGTTCACAGAAACATTATCTAAATATGACTCTGTACTGTCCACACAATTAGAGTCCTCAACTGTGTTTTCTGGTATGTCCCATACTATTCAAAATGACTTGATCTCTGCTCTTGCAGCCACCATTTCTGATCAGATCAGAGATGAAATTCAGGATGCTCCCTTTTTTGGTTGGCAGGTGGATGAAACAACTGATATATCCTGCCGTGCCCAACTCTCTGTCATTGTTCAGCTATGTGGATAGTGCAGGTAAAATTCAGGAGCGCTTTATTGGATTTTTTGATGTTTCTGGAGGGCTGAGATGCTCAGTCCGTTTTTGATGTTTTAAATGAGAACATGCAGGCCTACAATTTTAAGGATAAGCTTGTGGCACAGACCTATGATGGGGCTGCTGTCATGGCTTCAGCACTCAATGGTCTGCAGGCCAAAGTGAAAGCAAAAGCCCCAAGTGCAATGTTTGTGCATTGCTATGCACACAGACTGAATCTGGTGCTGTCACAGGGGCTAAATGCTTGCCTGAGTGCAGAATTTTTTTGCATCACTCTCTGGGTTTGGCACATTTTTTCAAAATCCACAAAGAGGACGTCTTTTCTGGAGTCTGCAGGCTGTTCAAGGTTGCCCAGAAACGCTCCTACTCAATGAAATTTCACATCACGGATAGTGAGCACTGTGGCAAACAATTATGATGGCCTCCTGCAGACATTTGAAATCATCATTGCAGACACGACAATTGATGATGATACACTGGATTGTGCCAAAGGCTTTCTGAGGAAACTGGAGGATTTTGAGTTTGTGTTCATGTTGTACACATATGAACAAATCTTCACTGAGACTGATGTGGTCTTTGATGTTGTCCAGCAGAGGGCGATGGATGTTTTTACTGCAAGAAAAGAATTGAATCTCTTCTTGCATTTGTCAAAGAGAAAAGGTCAGAGGGGCTTTCCAAGCTGTTTATGCCAAAACAGCAGATCTCACATCAGACCCACGAGATGAGCCCATGAGAAAGCACCGTCTGACCCAATTGCAGGATCCCCAAGAGCACTACAGAAATCTCTACATGGCCATCCTTGATAACATCTTGGAGCAGATTCCTCAACGTTTTTCAAATTTGGAAAGTATGCTCTTCTTAGAATTAGTCAATCCAGGGAAATTTGATGACATGAGACAAGAATTTCCAGAGGAGGCCTTCCAAAGTGTCCTGAAAAGTTATGGCCATCACTTTGATTCAGGGAGACTGAGGTCTGAACTTCAAGTCCTGTATTCAGATCAGGACTTGCAGGGTAACTGAGGGAAAGCTGTGTGATTACATGGTGTTCCTCAAAGACATGGAGTTGGACAGTGCAATGCCTCAGCTTTACAAACTGTTCTCATTAGTGGCAACAATTGGAGCTACATCTGCAGGTGTAGAAAGGAGCTTCTCCTGTTTAAAGCGTCTCAAGTCCTACACCCGTAACACAATGGGCCAAGGTCGTTTAAGCAGCCTAGCTCTGCTGGCCATTGAGAAGACACTGGTCAAGTCACTGGAAAAGACGCCTAGTTGGTACGACAGAGTCACAGTGCATTTTCTCGAAAAGGAACGTAGGGCAGAATTTACTTTTAAATAAGTTTATAATGTAGGCCGAAAATGAGCTTCCCCTCTTTGAAAGACCAGCAGCCGCCACTGCTCATGACATGACCATTATAAACAGGAATTTATAAACAGAGGAGGAAAAGTCTTATAATAGAGCTATGTACAGAGGATTCATATTTCATATTCTACAGCACCACATTGAGCTGCTGCAGTTTAAGTGGGTAAACAAAAGCTTGTATCAGCGTTTTTCTTCTCCCATCCTGGCCCTGCTCATGCAGGCAAACCCCTCCCCCTTCCCATCAGATACTGCTTCATCCCCCCTCTTCAGGTATGCTCCAGAAAGCCAATTTATTGTCCCTGTGCCATACTACAATTTACAAAGTCATTCTGCTTCCAATTAATTAGGTTGAGAGAACACCGGTGCGAAAAGCAATTCCTGCACACAGCATTAATTGAAGTCAGACACTGCCACGCGGCATTTCTCAAAATAACTTGGAATGTCACATTCTGATGAGTAAAATTATAATTAGATGTAAGGACTTGAAAACAAACGGGGAATGGATATCACAACATTTCTATGACAACTACATGGCAAAAGCAAGACAGGTTGCCAAAACAGAGCTTTGTAAAGCCGGTTTCCGCTCTAAGGATTTTATGTCCGCCATCATCAAGCTAATTGCTGTATCTGTGAGCTAATGTTCCCATTCAGACATCCCAATAATAGCCCTTCACTGTGCCAGTCCAGAAAAGAGCGATTCGCAAAGATGTCATAACAGACAGGAAGGATACTTCATGACCTTTGTTTTCTTGATTCCTTCCAAGGCCAATTTGTAAAGACATTGAGATGGGTATCCATTTTTATAGTGGCCACGCATTCTGCAAACTTGGAAATTATGCAAGATCTTCTGGAATCTTTCTGGAATCTTCTCTGGCAACCTGTAATTATGGAAAGGGCATTTACATTTTTTTTTTTTTTGGAACAAAATGGCATACTCTTAGCAAGACCATTATCTTGCTTTGACTAATTTTATATATAGCATTTTATGTATTAAATAATGTTTTCACACTTTTTGCATTATTTGACAAAATTACAGCTTGATTAGAAATTACATTAATATTTCAATATAGTCTCCAAAACTCTAAAAAAATATATAATTTGTGCGAGATTCTGAAATCGTAAGATATCAGAAGACTTTGCTCATATGAAAAAGTACAACTTTTATTCCAATGGACACCAACCAATCAACAAACATTTTTCAAATCGATACTATTTAGGAATCAAATATTAGCTAGCCTTCTAATGAACAATGTGGCAGGGCGGAGGGCGGGGCCGGGTCGTGATCCTACAAACCCGGTCCCATATTAGGCTAATCAAGCCTCCGTGAGGGATAAAGGTCGACTTCAGAGAGTCGTGCAGGAGAGAGAGATCGTTTACGGACATGTCCGTCATGTGTGTGTGTTTGTCTTCTGTTTTAGTTTATTATTAAACCATTATTTATGTTGAAAAGCCGGTTCTCGCCACCTCCTTGCCCATCTTAACCCCCTTACATGACGGACATGTCCGTAAACGCTCTCTCTCGCCGCACAACCCTCTGCAGTCGACCTTTATCCCTCACGGAGGCTTGATTGTAGGATCACGACCCGGCCCTGCCCTCCACCCTGCAACAAACACTTTATTGAGGTTTAGGTTTGGGGTATTGGCTCAGGGTTAAACGTAGGAAAATCATAATAATGCTTTTTAAGAACACCAGTATTTTTATTCCGTGGTTCACAATAGGGATTTTCCTATTAAATTTGTGTTTGGTTTAGGTTTGGAAAAACTTTGTATAAATGGTATTAACATCGTTGATTGGTTCATTCATTTTTCTCTATGGGAGTAAAATTCGTACATATTCATACAAGCCAACTCGTTCCTTATGGTTTCGCCATCTTGTACTAATTATTATGGATTTTCATGAGACCGGCTAGGATTTTACTTCTTTGTTTTATTCACACATCACAGCTCTATTTTTGTGACTGTGCTAGGTGCGACATGCAATGACCGTGTGCTACAATGTTTGTGAGAGCACTAATTCAAAGAGCAATGTTCGTGCCAGCACAAAGTGCAAATGGACATGGGTGTTTGTGCTATCTGTTTGTGTATGCATGCAAATTGTGGGTGTAATATATGTTAATGAAGTGCCAGAAAGTGCAATTTGCCATTTTCCTGAGAAATAGGTCATTACGCTAAGATGTTTGAGAATGACCTGTAGTCTTGGCACAAAGTCTACATTCAGTTGCTGCATTTGAGGTTTGAATTAGATAATATCAAAGATTGATCACTTCTGATAACAGCCATGATTTGTGTGTCAGTAGATCAATATAATTAATAATAAACATTATTATTATTATTTTAAAACTTTTATATATAGTATAGTGCTATTTCAAAACTCAAGGATGCTGAACAGAAAATGAAACATTAAAAAGAGAAACATATGAATGTTATAAACAATGAACAATGGTAGGGAAACAAAGCATATTTCAAACTTATACATTACACACATTGTGGTCCAGAGCAGCACAGCTGACAAATGTCACAGAGCAGGGGATACATTGCATACATCCATTTACACAACCAAATTCTTATGAATGGGCTGTCTTCATTTATATGGATATTGCTTGAAAGAAAATGGAACATATAACAGGATGCAGATGGTGCAATAATCAGAGAAGAACCTCTGAATTAAATTTCTCTTGACCCATCCCATTAGCGCTTTGCACGCACAATTTCGCCTAAATTTAATGCATGCTTGCAACATTAAACATTAAAACTTAAAGGCCATGCCCACTGACTTAGCACAAATGATGCATCACATACTGCTGCGCTTAGGGCATAGCTCTCTTAAAACAGGGCCCCTAACGGCAAGGGACAAAATTGTTTGTTATGGCGGAAATGACACCACAACTGAGTGACAGACAACATTTTTGTACAAGTGTAATAATTTTAAATCATTTTTAAACAGTAAGTGTTGAAATGGTACATTTCACTCTTTAAAACCATTATACATTTTTTTTTATCATTGATTTGCATACTTTAATATTCAAATCTGGGTCTGGAACAAGGGTAAAACAATAAAATCTATACATGAAAGGGATTTGAAAAGTAGCAAAAATGAATGAGGACAGGGTACAAAAGTTTCCAAGACAGTTATGCAACAATGTGACCTTCATACAAATATGGAATCTGTTAGTTTTCATAAAAAAATTCCCCGGGATTCTTCAGAATTTTCTGTGGTCTCAACCTACATGCTCCCACCTTCTGCTAGTGCTGTTGGCTCCAGTTGTTCGTAGACATATGGCACACAGCGCAGCTCAAATAGAAGTAAGAAATCCACTCATGGAGATGCAGTCTCACTAATCACCGAAGCCTGGTTGGGGTACTCAGCGGCTGGTAAAGTGACAGGTCTGTGAGTGTTTTGTCTGATCAGAGAAGCATGAAATTGGTCCAACTGAAACAAAGTGGAGATTAATTGGGCGTGGCTATGCAATATTGTTCCACCAAGTTTTAATGTCCTCATTTAGGGGGCTTTTAGCCCATATGAGCTTCAGAACCTGTTCGATGCACACGTTTAAAAGGGATGTGGTTAAATGGTAAATGCTTTAATGATTTTGTGAGATTTATTAAATGGGTGGTTCACCCAAAAAGTAAGATTCTGTCACCACCCTCATGTTACTTCTATGTTTCTGTCATAGAACAAAAAGGAGATGATTAGTAGAATATATTTAACCATGGTCACCATTTATTTTCATTGTATGGAAAACTGCAGTTTGTATATTCTGCTAAATAACACCATTGTTTGCTACAGAGAAAATGTCATATGGGTTTGGAACAATCTGGTAGGTTAGCAAATGATGAAAGAAAGGAGATGACAGGCAGAACGTTAGCCTCAGTCATGATTCACATTCATTGTATGGAAAAAATATGCCATGAAAGGTGACTGAAAGTAATATACTGTCCAACAACTCCTTTTGCATTACACAGAAGACAGACAGTGAGCAAATAATTACACATTTCATTTATGGAAATTACTGTCCCTTTAAGTCTGTATGGCTTTAGTCTCAACATTCCCTCTGGAGTTCATTACAGTAACCACTTTATGACTTCCCAGTGACATCAGAAGTGCCCTTCTGCGCAGTTTAAAGTGCTCGTCTCTTTATTCTGTTATATTTGAGGGCTTTTCGGTTGCCATGGCAACATGCTACGAAGTGATTTAGTTCAATGTTTCTTTCAATCGGCCTCCTTGTTTTCAGTCCAAACATGTTTAGCATTACTTAAGGGTCTTCTTCCAGAACAAACTGATCAAAGATGATGTAGAAAGTGAATGGAGGAGGAGTACAGGACAGCTCTACTGTCAAATGTGACCATAAAGTGCTCAGTTTATACGAGTCAGGGAAGTCATCTGGGAGATGATTATATTCCATAAAATGAAAATATGACAAAATTGGTGCCCTGGACTTATGTGAAGAGCCACTCATATCCTCAGAGCTGATTCACTGTGAAAATAGGAGCTCACTGACATTGTTTTTCAGTTATGTATTTTCAATCAGTGATTTCAGCCTTCAAATGAGTTTTTTCCTCTGCTGTAGGGAGTATAAGGTTCATCCTGACGGGAGTGAAATGCATTCCATTTATTTTATCTACATTGTAACATTATTTTATTATGCAAGGTGAAAATCTTTAAGTTAGGAGGTCTCAAGGCTCATTCACCTGGGTTAGAATACTTATCTCTGAGGTCTTATCCATTTCTCTTGATCAAGTCTTGGATGTGTTTGTTGAAATCTGTGAAACCCAAGCAGAGAAGGAAACATATTCATAAGGATCTATTGCAACTTGGTCTCATAGAATCACATTACTATTCCTACATTTTTGGAAAATGAATGTAATGTGGCTAGTTGAACATATTACACCATTTTCCTGGTGAAACTAACACTAAAGGTGCTACAACAACAATGACTTTTCTTCACTTTCACACAAATCTAGTAAAACGGCAGATCAGTTTATAAACACCTACTATTTGCCCGTTCCTCACAAAATGCTATCTTATGATATCTAAACACTTTTACATGTGCATGACTTGTTAGGTGATATATTTGAACATTTGCACTATGTAGTAAACTACATGTATCCTACAAGCTTGCTCACATGTGATCAAATTGCGCAAAAGCATTGCACTTACATTGCAAAGGACAGACCATTAACCTTCAAAAAATGTATCCGGGAAACCACTTAACTCAATTATAGCGTCACACAGTGGACATTTCACCTTAGAAATGCCACGATACATGTAAAGAGCCACATAATATCATTTGCAAAAGTGTCATCGGAGTCACATAATTTTCACGAGATCAAGTTAATCTATGGACTGCATCCAAATGCTTCTATGCTCTGAAAGTAGGCTGAATTCAGGTAAATTGGGACGTTTATCAAAACGTTGCCCAATTTACCTGAATGTTTGGTGATGATAAATGTAAGTGTTTTGTATATATAGCAACATAAGCTTAAAAAGCATGCATGGATGCACACTTTGAAAATACAATGGAAAAATTATACCATCCGGGTAACTCATAGTCTAGTATAATATTTAAAGATGATAGTATGCAAATTAGGATGCAGCTATGAATTTTTCTTTTAACCCATTTAGGTGAGGTTTTACAACATAAACATGATGTTGTACACTATGTAACAAACTACAGTGATTTGCAAAGATGTAAACCTTATGTAAAAGTTCTACTGATATCTTATATTTTGCATTTGGCAGATACTTTTATCCAAAGCGACTTATGGTGAAGACTTATGGCTTCAAGGTATACATTTTATCAGTATGTGTGTTCCCTGGGGATTGAACCCACAACCTCATGTTGAACTACAAGAACACGTAAATTAACTGTTTGCATATTTTCGAGGTTATTTCTATGCTAAACCACCTATGCCATGCAATTACTAGGTTTATTTAATGATATTTTAAGAGCTGTAAGTTCAGTACATTATGAATCTTCCATCATGTGCCAGTCACAGATGGGGTGTCACAGAGGCCAGGTTAAACTCAGAAAAGCAGGTGGCCATTCATTCATTGACCCGCTGCACAGCTGCACTAAAACTGCAGTCATGATCTTCTTAGTAGCAAATGGCAGATTTCCAGCTCGCAAATTAGCATGTCAAATCAGTTTATGCTCCTCTGACTGACCCAATGCTAATTACAACCAATAATGATTGAGACATTTTTAGAAGGAAGACAGGCTTGTTTTTGGACAATCCGTCCATATAGAGTTTAGTGGCAAGGCATCTCATCTACACATCTATCATCTGTTGTTACTTGTAAAGGGGCCTTATGATGAAAATGAGCATTCAATGTACTATGTAGATATGAAACTAATTAAAAGGAGAGTTAATCAATAAAAGAAAATTCTGTCATGATTCACTCACCCTGAACGTTGTTCCAAACCCACATGACATTCTCTCTTCTGTAGAACACTAAGGGAGGTGTTTTAATTCATTTTAATGCTACTCTTTTCAATACAATGAAAGTGAATCGGGATTGATATATAGAAGCCTTAAAGTTACAGTGCCAGAACATCCTGTTTAATTAAAAAGTTATGGTAGCAAGAACAGCCTGTTTAATTCTAAGGGACAGATAGGCCATTAACAAATGAGCATTTGTGACTAAATTTCCAGTCTAATCTCATGAAAATTATGTGAATGTGGCAAACTTTTTGCAAATTTGCTATTACATGGTTCATTACAAGTATCGTGGCAGTTTTTAGGAGAAATATCCACTGTGTGGCACTAAAAGCAAGTTAAAAGTTCTCCAAAGCAGATGAGGTTTTTCAGGTGAATGCTCTATCGAAATTTAAACGAAGAAAACCAACCTCCCTACACTAAACCTTAAACCTAAACCTAACCAATAGTGTCGTAAACATTGCTGAGTGTAATCCGATTACAAAGTGATCAATTACTGTACTGTATTCTAATTGATTTTAAGTCCATAAAGTAGTGTTAAGATTTACATTTTAAATTCTTGTAATCAAGTTACTGACTGTGAATTAAAGTAATTACTTTTAAGTAAACTACTTGGGTTGCACAGATACTGGTGGCCAAAAGTTTGGGAAAATGTACAGATTTTGGAAATACATTTTTACTTTTATTCACCAAAATGGCATTCAACTGATCACAATGTATAGTCAGGACATTAATAACGTGAAAATGTACTATTACAATTTGAAGAAAATGTTCGAACTTCTTAAAATACTTCAAAGAGTTCTCATCAAAAAAATCCTCCATGTGCAGCAATGATAGTTTTGCATATCCTTGTTATTCTAGCTGTCAGTTTGTCCAGATACTCAGGTGACATTTCACCCCACACTTCCTGTAGCACTTGCCATAGATGTGACTGTCTTATCGGCATTTCTCATGCACCTTACAGTCTAGCTGATCCCACAAAAGCTCAATGGGGTTAAGATCCATAACACTCTTTTCCAATTATCTGTTGTCCAATGTCTGTGTTTGTTTGCCCACTCTAACAATTTCTCTTTTGTTTTTCTGTTTCAAAAGTGGCTTTTTCTTTGCAATTCTTCCCCTAATGTCTGCACCCCCGAGTCTTCTCTTTACTGTTGTTCATGAAACTGGTGTTGAGCAGGTATGGTTCATTAAATGAAGCTTAACATTGTCTTTGTGTTTGTTTTTGAGTTGCCACAATATGCAATAGACTGGCATGTCTTAAGGTCAATATTAGGTCAAAAATGGCAAAAAAATAAACAGATTTATCTAGAAACTCATCAGTCAATCATTGTTTTGAGGAACAAAGGCTATACAATGCTTGAAATTGCCAAAAAATTAAGATTTCATACAAAGGTGTACTCAACAGTCTTCAGAGATAAAGCACAACTGGCTCTAACAAGGACAGAAAGAGATGTGGAAGGTCAGATGTACAACTAAACATGAGGATAAGTACATCAGAGTCTCTAGTTTGAGAAATAGACACCTCACATGTCCTCAGCTGACAGCTTCATTGAATTCTCAACTGTGTTTGATAAAATGGCAATCAATTTAGCATGATTAATCAAGGATAAGGTGTTTTTTCAGAGTAATGGCTGCTGGAAATGGGGCCTGTCTAGATTTGATCAAAAATGACTTTTTTCAAATAGTTATGGTGCTGTTTTTTTACATCAGTAATGTTCTGACTATACATTGTGATCAGTTGAATGCCACTTTGGTGAATTAAAGTACCAATTTACTTCCAGAACAGCAAAATCTGTACATTATTCCAAACTTTTGGCCGCCTGTGTATTTCTAAAATAATATTACACATAAAACTTGCATATGTAATATAACTTGCCCCGCAAGTGCAACATTCTATCGGTTGTAGTTGTATATGTAATGCAGACATTAAAAGGTATAGCTTTACAAGTCATGTGCTACAGTATAGCGAAAGGGTTTTGATGTCATAAGATAGCATTATGTGAGGAATAGAGTGTGAAGTAAGTGTTTATGGCCTGATAATCTGCCATTTTATTTGTGATTTGAGTGAAAGTGAATATAAATAGTTTTTTGTAGTATATTTCACCGGAAAAATTCTGTGATCTTTACAACGTGTCAAATAAAAATCATTTTGCAAAAATTAGGGATATGACATACCATGATTCTATGAGAACAGATACATTTCATATAAAAATCTCAGATAAATTTAAATAGTTTTTGATGCAAGAAGCCTTGACTAACATTATGAGTGGGAAAATGCTACAAGTGTCATTTACTTACTTACAGATTTATGTAGCCTACAGTTACATTTTTGTGCTGTGAAAAGATCAGCCCAGTCAGTTGCAATAAAAAGCATATTTAGCATATGATCATTAGTGAAGAAATTGTAGTCATTCATTTAGTGTAATATGCTGTGAGTGCAGGAGAGATTGTAATTGGGATCATGGACAATTTCTGATACATGGGAGGAGGAAAAAATATTTGAATCTTGGTGATTTTTATCTTACAGTTTTATTGCAGTGACCGGAGAAACTCTCTACAACCCCACGAGTCTTGGTGTGAATTTAACATACTGTAAACATTTTTATTAATTCTACAAAACATGACACATGTGGCACAGATTTGGATTGCCATTGCTTAATTATTTCAGCTGCATTGTCAAGCACACACACTGGACAATTTCCTAAGGGTTTAAAAGAAACACAAAGAGCTTCTTTATACCAGATTTGGATGTAAACAACATATTCATGCAATATGTCTCCTTTTTTTCAAAACGATTTTCCCAGCACTAAAATGTTGTCTGCTTAAACATGTATCAGGGAGACTAATTAGGAACATCTGTTTTTCAAAATCCTTAACACATGTTTTCATTAAACATCTCTTTTGTGAAAAACATGTTCAATAAAATGCATTCAATTTTTCAGCGGAAATACACTGGCCTTTCACAATTAAATGGCTTCTTGTTCGCCATCCCAAATTTCCCTTTGACACCAATTCTTCTGCGTTCGGATGTCTACACTTTTTCTTGTCTCATTTGTGAACTGAAGACCCTCATTCACTCAAATGATAGACATTGTGCAAGTAAACAAACTTGCTGTTGAGAAAGTATCTGAATTAATTAGGTTTGTTTTATACACCAGTGGGCCTTTTCCCATACCGTAATGGAGCTTGAGAAAGACATTTAATTAAAGAAAAGATTAACTGTTTTTATTATTCATACCAGCTCGGTGGCATGTGCAAATTTAATTTCATATTCATATTCCGCAAGAAGCTTACTAGAGTAATAAATTGTCCTCTTTCCATCTTCTGTAAGCACCAAGGTGTTGATTGGAGTATTTCAAATAAAGACCGCATTAAAAAGACATTCCATCAGAGCTCCTTTGATGGATGCTGTTGGTAATTTAAAGGCCACATACACTTTTAAGTTTATAAATACAGACAATGTCTTTCTGCCACAAGACAAACAGTGTTTCCCAATGAGGAATGAAACAATAATTATTACCTTTGCTAATTTTGCACCTTCTCAAACACTTGCATAATGCACTTATATGTAGAACAAATACACTGTAATCTTGTTTCTTCATGTGTCAGAAAAATCCAGGACATCAAAGCAAAAATGATTTAATGATGTTTATTATCATACAATAACATGACTGGCTAAAGTTTGAGTACATTACAGAATTTCTTGGGCAATACTTGATATTAATTGATTTCACTTTTTGTTAGTGTATTGAAAGAAAAAAAAACTATTTAAGGCAGCATAAATTATGTACCCAAATCACCCATTCTCTTTCTCTCTGTACCGCAGACAGCTGAGAAAGGATAAAATGAGGGATTAAATGCAAAAACCTTTAAAATTAACGTCAAAGTACAGATACATACTAAAGTGTCTCTCCCTTTTTCATTTAGAAATAACTTGACTTAAAGGTGGCATTTGATGCTCAAATTATTATTCCTTATCTACATATCCAATCAAGTTGTGCTCTCGATTTTTCTGCTTTTGACTTAGTTTTCAGAATTGCTGTGTTTAATTTGAATTTAATCTAAATATAAATTCTGCATAGTATTTCTATATATTACAAATTTAGATCAAATAAACTTCAAAAAGAAGGAAACAAACTCCACTCTTTTAAGGTCCCTGCTAGTTTGCATATTCACAACGCAAACCAGGGAACTAGAAAGGGTAGATGGCCAAACGGGGAGGTTCCAGAGGTCTGGGCACAGATGCCAGAGGGTGCCCTGTCCCTGGGAAAGAAGGTCCTTCCTAAGGGGAATTTGCCAGGGAGGTGCTGTCGTGAGGGCCAGTAAGAAGCCACTAAGGTGACTTGTTCCACGTCCTCCCTGGACTTGCACAGCACCAGTGCAAGAAGGCTCACTGGGGAAAATGCGTACTTGCGCAGCCTCCGGGCCAGCTGTGTGCCAGCGCATCTGTCTCCAGAGGGGCCTCCATTAAGGAGTACCAGAGCGGGCAGTGGGAATTGTCTTGGGTGGCAAAGAGATCTACCTGTGCCATGCCGAAACGGTCCCAAATCAGCTGGACTGCCTGGGGGTTGAGCCTCCAGTCTCTGCTGAGCAAGACCTGTCGCGACAACGCGCCGCTGGCATGTTGAAGTTGCCTGGAATATGGGTGGCGTGCAGCGACCTGAGTCGCTTCTGACTCCAAAAGAGGAGATGGTGAGCGAGTTGTAACATATGACGAGAGCGCACGCCACCTTGTCAATTTATGTACGCTACTGTCGCGGCGCTGTCTGAACATGCTACCAAATCAGTGGGGGAAACCTCTGCAGGACAAGGAATACAGCCAGCAACTCTAGGCAGTTGATGTGCCAAAACAGCGGGGGCTCTGTCACGGAGCCAGCGGCTGCGTGCCGATTGCACACGGCGCCCCAACCCAGTTGAGATGGTCTGGACACCTGCTGTAGGGGGACTCCTGTCCGCCGAAAAAAGAGGTCTGACCAAGGGTTGAAAGTCTGATGGACAGTTGCGGGTCCTGAGGCGAGGTAACTGCGTCCGGGAAACCGGGGCTGGAGGATTTTCGTGCCGGGGTGGGTGAGAATGGCGCACACCGGCTACCCAGGAAGTGAGGAAATCGCTCGTTTATTGACATTGTGGGTACCGCAGCCTGAAGAGTTTGTGGCAAAAGAAAATAAGGAAAATATGGATTTACCACCCGGCCCTCCACCGGGGCACAGAGTGGTCTTGGTACCAGCTCCGGAGTGAACATCTGACTGCCTGGGTCTTCTGTGTCAGGAGCGCTTAGGAGCCTTCCGGATCCTAGAGGGGGTCCTACGAGATGCTTGACGCTGGGGCTTAGAGCTGGGTTGAGGCAGAGCTGCCTGTTGTCTGCTTGCTGAAGCTGCAGGGGGACGCCCTCGACGGGCAGACGGGGTGCGGGCTGCGCTGGGGCGGTGCCGCGGAATGATGACAGAGATTGCTTCCATCTGCCTCTTTACCACCGAAAACTGCTGGACGAAGTCATCGATGGAGTCGCCGAAGAGACCAAGCTGGGAGACGGGGCATTGAGGAAGCAGGCTTTGTCAGCTTGCACATCTCAACCAAGTTTAGCCAGAGGTGACGTTCCTGGACCACGAGCGCGTTACTGTGGAGACCTAGCGCATGTGGAGGCTTAGCGCTATTCTCCATGACATCCACGCACAACTCACCACGCAACACACCGAGAGCGAGAACCACATTATAGCGACCACGAAAAGGTTACCCCATTTGACTCTACCCTACCTAGCAACCCAGCCAATTTAGTTGCTTAGGAAACCTGGCTGGATTCACTCAGCACGCCCTGGATTCTAACTCACATCTCCAAGGGTGGTAGTGAGTGTTTTTACTCTCTGAGCTACCTAGGTCACATGACATTCTACACATTTGTTACATTTCTTTTTTTTTTTTTACAAAATAGTAATAAAAGATTTCTACTAATGTCATTGGTGCATGAAATCTCGACTTCTGTAACATTATATGGGATTTTCAGGGGGAAGGAAAATAAAACACTAATTTAGGATGTAGAAAATAAGCTGAGTAAAACCATTTACGAAAATATAAAAAGATATATAAAAATAAACGCATTATGAAAATATCAACACAGTCAGCCACAAAATGTTTTTTACTGCTGTCTCACTTTATTTAGTGAAATTATTTATCACTCCTCCCTTCAAAGCAGTGCAAAACATTTTCGTAATTTCAATTTATGCCTTTAGTTGTCAAAATGTTTTACTTGAATTTACTCTGAATATCAATCTGCATTGTGTTTGATGAATATTACAAATGTATTTCTATTTTCAGACACTTTTGTCACTAAGATGCATATAATACAAGGGAAATAGAGAAAGTAGATGGATTAGCTTTGTTATGCACAATGGAGATGCTGAAACCAAATTCAACAATTTGACAAATTGACAAAAAACACCCCTTGCGTCACTTTTAGATGGTGCAGTTTAGACAAAATTAACTATAAACAAAAGACTTGAGTGTGCCTGATGATTTAGTTTATCTCCAAGTCGAGACTGACTCATCTGACCTGTCAGCTCAGACAAACGAGACAGTTTGTGACGCACTGGCTGCTTTTCTCTGTGATCGTGATTGGGTCAGGCCAGGAGTTCCTTAAGGCACGTTTAAAGAAATGTTCGTGTAATGCAGGATTAGAATAAGAATATGTAATGTGAATGTCATTTGTAATCACCCAAAGGATTCTTTCAGAAAATCTGTTGTAAACAAAATATGATTTAAAGTCATTGTTACACTGCAAAAACAAATTCATACCAGTATTTTTGTCTTGTTTTCCAGTAAATTATTTAAATGCAGTGTTGGGGAAGCTACTGTAGTTTGACAAGCTCATAATTTAATCTAGTTAAAAAGTAGTAGTTTAAAGCAGTTAAACTAATGTCAAGCTACCCTTTTGAAAAAGTAGTTACTATCAAAAGTAGCAAACTACATTGAAGCTATAGATATCCAGGGTTCACGGGTTTATGAACTTGCATGGGAAAGAAAGCGCACGTCTTCGCCTCGTGGAGGGGAAAGGCGCAGTACGCAAGCGGTATACCTGGCTAGCTGTCCTGTAATCTTACATGTTCATACCTGAAAATGCACGTGACAAGACCGGCTCAACCCGGAGATCATAAAGTCTCGAAGGTATTGGGTGTTGCCCAGCAGAAGGGTCGAGATCTCCGCACGAAGGGTGGTGGCGTTCTCGCCCTACACCGAGGTGAAGCGGACGCCGCTGAACCGTGGCGTGCACCTGTCCAACTGCATTGCGTAGCTGAGTTGGATGGTGTCAGCCAGCCACCGAGACGGGTTGAAAAGCATATGCCACGTGTCCAAGCTCCGGGCCAGGGGCACTAAAGGGACAATCGCGTCTGACGTGCCTGGGGGTGGGGCCTCACGGCCGGGTAGAGCAGGAAACGACAGCGGACGTCTCCCTCCCTGCGTCGTCCATATCAGGGGCGTTTAGGAGCCTTCCGGGTCCTTGTGCCATTAAAAATATAAAGTTAAAGTTATTAAAATATGATAACTCGATCTTCCGGTAAAACGACTTCTTTCTGGTGACCTACTGTATGCAGGACTTCTCCAATTATTTAGTCCATTTAAACGCTGCCCCTTTCTTATAAATACCACAACCTTGCGTAGAGTTGAACGAAGCATCAATCACATGTTGGTGAAGATGGCAAGGTGTATTTTCCTCTGTTTTCCTTTAAAACTATCGTTCCTTAACCCAAACTTCCTTGGTTACGATCAGCTGGTTTGAATTTACATTTGGAATGAGGAGGAATCCTCTGTTGTGTTTCACGCCTGAATTTCTGAGGTGATCATTAATGAATATCTTCTGGAAATTATTTATATTTTTTAATGCAGTTATCT
The DNA here is from genome assembly GCF_025860055.1 of Xyrauchen texanus. Taxonomy (NCBI): domain Eukaryota; kingdom Metazoa; phylum Chordata; class Actinopteri; order Cypriniformes; family Catostomidae; genus Xyrauchen; species Xyrauchen texanus. The sequence goes on from NC_068317.1 coordinate 28,241,790, forward strand.
TGGGATACACAGCACAAGTAAGTGTTTTTTCCCCTTTGTATTGAGTGTATTGTGATTCAAAACATTAAAATATGGTTATTTTTTACTCTCGTAATTCAAAGGCTACAGCCTCTTCGTAAGCAAAGAACATGATGTTCTTGTGTGTTTTATGTTTTAATTTTGTTCATAAATGTGTTGAGATCCCTACTCAAATTTATAATTTATAAACGTATAACCAGCTCCACTCATGGTGTTAGGGGTGTGTGTGAGTCTGCTGCAATCTCGCATTCAGATCTGCCTCCGTTCCGCTATGCAGGGGCGGACTGGCCATAGGGAGAACCGGGAATTTTCCCATTGGGCCAGCTGTGAAACCGGGCCATACGGGCCACCGTGCCATGCCGAACGGGCCGCGACTGGCTGACACACCACCCCCAATATATTTTTTTATACTGGAAAACAAGACAAATACATGTCTGCATGTTGTAAGGATGTTTCAATATTTTTACTGACAAACAAGACAAAAATACTCATTTTTGAAAATGCTGTTTTGCATTGTGTATATTTATATGCCAAGGATACTTTCAAAGGCTTCTGTTTAAATCAAATCTAAAATCCATCAAACTGTCACAAGTGAAAAGGAAAGAATATCGACGTCTAGATGTATTTACATCACGGGCAGACTACACAGCAGTCGTGCAACATGCTTGCAAAAACATGACCCCCTTTAATAGCGGCTTGTTTACCTTGCATCTGGCAGGCGTCGAGAACACAAGACACATCCTTTTCAGCCAGCTGTCAAACTATTTCTCTGCTGTCAAAATCATATTATAATCTCACCATGCGATGCTCATAAACAATGCCTTCCTTTAAGAGGATGAGGGCGCATCCAGTCTAAATATAACCCTCAGCAGACACTTCTAATAACCTCCACGTGTAGTAAGAGCACTTGAAACAAATTGGTTCCTTCCTTTCGTGCACATTTCCAATTTTCTTCTCATAAATCAAGAAGTTCTTGATTTCCAGGACTTGATGTTTTTAAGAGAAATACAACTCTGATGTTGAAAGCCAATCTGATTTCAAAGTTCTCAATGAGTGAAATCAAACCATTGCATGGATTGCACTCCAGCTGTGTCAGATTTTCAACTAGCAAAACAAAGTTCTAGCTCTAGCAAATGAAAAAGGATCTCAGCTCAACTATTTCAAAAAGGCATGTTCCTTTTGCTACTTGGGTAAGGTCGGGCCAGACTCAAAGTCAAAGAGACATCAAAACTGATGTTTCTGGCACTGATATTTAAAACTAGAAGATCCACAGATCTACTTTTCAGACTTTATTTGGACTAGGTTTCACCTGGCATACCATCTCTGTAATTTCAGAGTCTCCTATTATCTCATTACAGGAATTGAATACTTCATCTAGTTAATTGTTTTTGGTCAGCAATTTCCAGCACAGCCACATTAGAGCAACAGACCAGCTGGTGTTTGGCATCTTTTAGTAGTGATGGCTGCTAAACTGGCCTACACTGGTTGCGCTGTTTTGTGCTGTAGATTCTAAAGAACCAGCTTATAAGAGTCATTTTCTCAGGAATCAGACTTCACTGGCCACATTTTGTTCTGAAGATTCAAAAGGACCAACCCATTAATTTGTTCAGAAATCGAACTACAGTGGTCATGCTGCATTTCATGCTGTAGATTCAATAGAACTGACTCAAAAGGGTCATTCATTCAGAAATCAGACTACACCGGTCACACTGTATGTTATGCCAGCAGCCATATCACCCTGCAGCTCTAGTCTGGTTACCCACTGAAGCTAAGCTGGATTGAGCCTGCCAGTACCTGGATGGGAGACCTCCTGGGGAAAACTAATGTTGCTGGAAGAGGTGTTAGTGAGGCCAGCAGGGGGTGCTCACCCTGCGGTCTGTGTGAGTCCTAATGCCCCAGTATAGTGATGGGTACACTATACTGTAAAAAAAAAGAGTTAAGCCTAATTTTAAAAGTCCTAATTTTCTGTGGTCATTAAAAATCCCAGGACATTTCTCGTAAAGAGTAGGGGTGAAACCCTGGTGTCCTGGATAAAATCCCCCATTGGCTCCTAAAAATACCTATCCATGAATTGGCTGTATCAGCCCGCTCTCTCTCCTCTCCACCAACAGCTAGTGTGTAGTGAGAGTACTGGTGCACTATGGCTGCCGTCACATCATCCATGTGGATGCTTCTCACTGGTGGTGGTTGAGGAGAGTCCCCTGTTCATTTTATAAAGTGCTTTGAGAGTAGTGTCAGAAAAGCGCTATATAAATGTAATGTTCATAGATTCAGAAGAAGCAGTTCATGAGTGTCAGTCATTTGAGAATGGGGCTACACCAGCCACGTATCATGCTATAGATTCAAAAGAACTAGTTCATGCAAGTAATTTGTTCATGAATGGGGCTAAACTGGTCGCACTGCTTGTTTTGCTCTGTAGATTCAAAAGAATTGACTCATAACAGTAATTTTTTCCGGGATCAGACTACACAGGTCACGCTGTATGTTTCACGCTGTAGATTCAAAAGAACCAACTTATAAGAGTCATTACTTAAAAAATCGGACCACATCAGTCGCGCTGGATTTTTTGAGTTGTGGATTCAAAGGAACAAGCTCATAAGAGTCATTAGTTCAGAAATCAGACTACACTGGTAATGTTGTATGTTTTTGCAGGGTAGATTCAAAAGAACCGAATCACAACAGTCATTAATTCTGGAATCGGACTACACTAGTCATGCTGCATGTTTCACTCTGTAGATTCAAAAGAACAAGCTCATAAGAGTCTTTCATTCAGGAACTGGGCTTCACGGGTCATATTGTACGGTTTACTCTGTGGATTCAAAAGAACTGACTTATAAGAGTCATTAATTTGGGAATCGGACTATACTGGTTAATACACTAGTCACATAGACACCATAATATTGTAGACACCTAGACATTGCCTTTTTTGACTCGGGCCAGTAATCAACCACCCAAAGCAACCTAGCAACTAGGGTTGCGCAGTATAACGGTACTAATGAAATAGTGAGATACCAAAAAAGTTTAAACAGACCACACCATAACGCAGAAGCTCGTTGATTTCAAGTTTTTAAAAATCGTAATCACCTTTCAACTTTTTTCTAGAAGTTCAAATAAACTATTGTCTTATTTAATATGAGGTTGTGGAAACAACAAGTATATGTAATAATATACTATATATGTATGTATTTATAGTTATAAAATACCTTAAAAATGTGTTAAACAGCAGAACACTGATGACAATGCTTAAAATGTAATGTCAGTTACCACTTAACTATGTCTAACTGTTTATCAATGTACATATTTAAAAATAATCAAATATAAATACATGCCAAAATAATAAACATAGCTCTTAAAGTGTAGATGTTTGCAGATATTTTGCAGATTAATTGCTCATATTTTCACTCTATGTGAGTATGTTGCGTTTTTAATTCCTTCCTCAGATTATACTTGAGAAAAAGTGAAAAGCCTTATGCTTTGACAAGATCTGTTTCTTCTGTCCTTTAAACAAAGTAAGCCTCAAAGACTCAGATTGTAAGATTACAAAGTAATCTTATTTTCAGCATTTTTATCAGGCGTGAGCATTATTCAACAAGCCACACTTTAGCTCCCAGTAATGCTTTGCATTATGAATATATTCTTCAAATGACTATGTACTGCTCATAGCTTTAATGTTTGCAGATTTTATATACGCTGCTCTTATTGTATTTGTTTCAACTTTCAATTATTTGTCATGGTGTGATTTTCAGAGCTCATCTTAAACTAAATATGCTGTCTTGGTATGTCAAAAAATTAGGTCCACAGGAGGTAATAGTTAAAGTGTTCAAATGTAAATGTGCTACAGTGTGTAAGTTATTTAAAAAAGACTAGTCAATTGTATTGACTTTAATTTACAGAGTTCATTGAATATTAGCTCTTTAATGGGGTCCGTGCGGGCATGTTGGAGACCAGGGCACCTGCCTATTTTGCGAATAGGTCAGTCCGATACTTGCATAGCAACGGGCCAGCCCATATTACCCTATGGCCCACTGGGAAAACTCTGGGTGCTCCAAATGGCCAGTTCACCCCTTAACTCCAGGTTGTTCCGGGGGGGATTGTCCCTGTAATAAGTGCACTGTAAGTAGCTTTGGATAAAAGCGTCTGCCAAATGCATAAATGTAAATGTAAAATGTAAGTATACTGAATATCAGCATGTTGTGATTCAGCCATGGATTTTGCCTCAGGTTTTCATATTGTTTTCATTTAATTTTGTCCTTAATATTGTAAAGCTCTGTTGTGCATCTTTTTTTTTTTTTTTTTTTTTTTATCAGAAATTATATAGATATTACTATTGTTGAAATATTATTATTGGCTCTATATTTTTGAAAAATATTATATTTTCATTTGATTAAAGTTATACAGTATGTATTTGATTAAACACAATTTGATCATGACATTTAATTAAAACATTTAACATGGAATCCAGAAAAATTAAAAAAGAAAAGACGTATTTAGTATCTATAAGAAATTATGCAGTTCTTTTAGTCAAGTCATATTCTGTGTAATTTCATAAAAAATTGGAGTATCGAGTTAGTATCGATCCTGAGGTACCAGGGCTGGTATTGTACTGAAGCCAAAATTTTGGTTTCGGAGCAACCCTACTAGCAACCACCTAGCAACAACCCAGAATACCCTAGCATTTACATATCAACATGTGCAACCTCCATTTCTGAATGAACTCTTCTTTCATCTTAGTTTAATTAAACAGTGTATGAAGCTTTGTGTTGTGAACATTAGAGCATCTCTTCATAGTACGTTGAACTCTTATTTCAAAATAGCAAGGATAATCCAGTTTTCCATAATACATCCCCTTTATACGTTAACCACTGAGGACAAATGTATTCTCAGCACTTCCTCTTGATTAAAGCAAGGGTCAAAAGCAATCATATTTTGGTCTAAATTGTCAGAATATGCTGTTAGTTGCATGAGTGATCCTGCAAGCTTCATTTTATAACTGATCTGTTTTTTTTTTTTTGTTTTTTGATTGAACTTGTGAGAACTTCACATCACAGTTGAGATATTAAGACACTGCGTCATCTTTACCATGAGTGAACTGGGGTGTCAAAGCCACTGAGCTGAGATTTGAAGTTGATGGCTTTATATTTAGAGCATATAAAGGCTGCGAGCTTGAAATCTCAGTTGATAATGATTTCAAATGCTTCAGGACTGAATAAAAACAAAACTGTCTGGAAGAAAGAAGCAATGGATGATGGGTAAATGAGAGTCATGAAATAAAGATAGGTTGTGTACGTTTTTACCCTTTGGCATGCTGTTCCATCATGCCATTAATATTTTAAATGTCAGATTAATGGTGACATTGAAATGTTTTTTTTCTTTATTAATGTGTTGTTGATATGATATGCCAAGCTGTGACAGGAGTGTCCTGCAGTTCCACATGGTACTCCATCTAAAACTATCTTCTAATGCTTTTAAAATGATTATATATGCAGTTTTTATGATCTCATAATAATCGAGAGACTACACAGAATATTTGCACATTTAAAATCAAAAGGTTATTCAAATGATGATACATTTAAAGGGATAGTTCACCCAAAAGCAGTGTCAGAAATTAGCTTTTACATTAAGGGGCAATATTTGTCCCCAGGATTTGATTTTCCTTTACATACTGTAAACATTGGGATCCAAAAGTCTCAGACACAAAAAATTAATTCAAGCAAAAGGACAATAAACCAAATACTATTCTAAGTATTCTGCTGATACTATCATTTTTCGCTTGTGGTCTCAGGCTATTTTCAACTACCCCATTCAGATTTTATTCATGTTTAGTTTGTCTTTTAAATGCATGAGTCTGTTCCTTTTATTTGTTACAAAATATGGCACTTCCTTTCACAAAACACAGCACTTCCTTCCAACCGTCCGTACACTTTCTTTCCCTGCTGAGACTTCAGATGACTTCTGAAACACCAATCAAGCCAACTCATGTTACACTGAAGATACCGGAGAGCTGGTTTTAAAGTAGTCATAAATAAATTCAGCATGGTGGTGCAGCAGTATGTTTTCAAAAAGCTATTGGATGGATGTCACCTTCAGAGTCCCCACAGTTGTTGTGATGATAGAATGCTGCTAAACCGGAGATCTCAAGACCCCCTGCAGTGATCAGAAGTGCTTTGTTTGTACTCCTTTAAAATAGTTTGATTTATTTGATTCATTAAGTTCTACTATGCTTTAATTTACAGTACCAATATTAGAGGAGTGCAGACAAACAGAAAAAGGTTCATTATTGTAACCAGATGTCCTGCTTGGAAGAGTGGAAATTGTACATATAAATGCCCCAGGTGTCTATTCCAATTGGGCCACATTTTTCAACTTTCATTATTCCTCCTTATGAATATGGATCTTATTTTTCATAATTTAGCCAAATGTAAATCAGGACCAGTGAAAGCACATTAAAAAAGCCCACCCACGATTAGATGTACCAGTGTGGCCTTGGTGAGAGTCAAAATCGTTCTTGGTCACAAAGCTACACGTCTATTTCTTTTTAGTATTTTTACTTCTATTTCTCTATTTCAGTTCCTCTCTTTCACACACACACATTCAATCACCATCGCTCCCCCTAAATGATTCAATGCTCTGACATGTTCAATCCATGACTGAATCAGAAACACAGACTAGGGATGGGATGGGCAACATTACAGCGACACAACCTTATTTTCTTTTTGATCCAATACCAAGTACTATCAAGATCAATATCGATTCAAATAATCGTAATGGTTTTGTGGTTTGGGTCTTCCATGATCAGAAGATTTTCATTTTGATAGTTCACCCAAAATTAAAAATCCTGTTATTATTTACTCAACGCTCATGTTGTTCAAAACCCTCATGTTGTTGTTTTTTTTTTTATAAATTATTTTTATCCATAGAACACAAAAGGATCTCACCATTTACTTTTTTTTTCTTTCTTTTTTTTTCATATAATGAAACTGAATGTTGACAGGCTTTTCGTTCTGCCTAAAATCTCTCTTTCTCTCTCTTTTTCATAGAAGAAAGTCATACTTGTTTGGATCAAGTAAATTATTTATATATAAAACACTGAATTACTGTCAGCTGAAATAATTTTCTAGCTGATATAGAGCATTCACAGATAATTTAATTAATCGCTCTTAAATCCAAATGCTTGGAGCTTTGGATGCTTTTATTTGAAAGGAACAGGAAATTGCAGCACAATCAACACAATTTGCTTAATGTCCTCTATGAGATGTGTTAATTGCTGTATGCTCTATTCCGCTACCATCTGGTTCTGTGTGTCGAAGGAAGTTGCTTTGTTCTGTCCATATGCAGTTAGATCTCAGTTTTGCGCATAAGAACCGTGCAGCATTTAGATCGGCCTCGTCCATCACACGGCATTAGAGCACCAGTGGCAATTAACTTTAATTGTGCAAGCAGCAAACATAATAAAACTGCTTAATGGGGTTGAGATTCCAGAGTAATTTGTTTAGCAGTATTTCAACGAATGCATTTTCGGAATTCTTGGTTTTGTTTGTGTTTGCATTAGCAATGGTCAACAAAACACATTAAATAGGGTTTAATACAGGCTAAATTTGCTCATTAGGGTTGCTTGCTAAGGCAAGCATTACAGTTATTATTACTCATCCCTAAGAGGCTGAAGTGTGTAATTTCTGTCACTAGAATCACTAAAATAAATAACTGTTTACAAACAATCATTATCTACAATTAATCTGACAAATAGTTCCACACCAATCACAGTATTGATTGAGCCAATGTTGCTGCATCAGGCCAGTGCTCAAACAAACAGAGCAATGTTTTGATAGAGCCAGAGAGCCACAAAGTTTACATTTTAGGGGGAATCTGTCTTATTTATAGCTTTCTAAGAGCTGAGATAGGTGAAAGTATTTTAACATAGAAAAATGTTCACACCTCTTTACACAGCTTTTTCTAAACCCCCAGTAATCAGGCAAAAACAATAAATCCCACAGACATGCCCTGAGGGAGGAACCGGAGCCACATTATATTCCAGATATACCAGACTTGGAGGTGAGCTCTTTGACTTGGGCCAATAAGCTAACACATAGCAACCACCCAAAACATGCTATACATACCCTAGCAATCACCTAGAAGATCTTAGCAAAGCCCAGGCAACCACCCACAACACCCTAGCACCGTGGCGACGAGTTTTGCATGGGCAAGCACCATTTATAATTTCTTCAGAAATTTTACAAATGTTGTTCCCTATACTAAAAATTGAACTAATTATTAATTAGTCACCAAAAATCTAATAAAAAAGACAATATGACTGTTTGCCAAAGATAAAATTAACCATTTTTTTAAAGTGTATTTAATGATATGACAATGACTCCACATTGAGAAGGTTAAAATAACAGTACTGTAAGCTGAAAAATCCAGCAATGGGCGAAGGTCTGAGCCGTGATTACCTCATTGAATTTCTTTGCTTTATTTAACTTTATTGACTGGTTAATGAAAATAAACGAAGGATGAATATATTAACTCTGCTCTGATACCTATCATTTGATGTACACTTCCATGTGTGCACACACAAACACACATCCGGGTGCATTATTGTCCCATTTGTGATGATGATTCTTTCTGCTTAATACAAAATCCCTCATCATAATAAGCTATTAATTTCTGATAAGTGTTCACATGCATATCCTTTTAGCAGTATGTTCATTTCCCCATATTCTTCAGTATGTTTGAAACTCATACTGTATGACATGCTGGTCAGGGAATATTACGGCTTGCAACAGTTTGGTGTGTTGGTATTATACCTTTAATGTTTTGTGTATTTTGCCCAATGTTCTTTTTGTATGTTAAAATACTTTCCTTCCCAGCCAAGCTTAATATGCAGAGAAATCTGTAAGTCATTTGTAGGTCAATTTCCCTGTCAAGTGTAATTTAAGTGTGGCTCTGTGGAACTATCAAAATATTGCTCTGTTTATTTGAGCATCATGGCCAGTCAGACACAGCAACAGTGGCTCAACCATTGGCATGAGTTTGGGTTTGAACAAGTCACTGTTTTTGCAACACAAATAACACATTTCAACTTATTAGTATTACTGAACCTGAAAGTACACTCGATTTTATGTTTTTATTTTCTTCCTCTTTTGGACTTAAATGAGCTCTGTATGTTGTATTACCAACATGCTGCTTATGAGTCTCCACTGGACCTTTTTTTTTCCTTAAATAAAGGTTTCCTTTAATCCTTAATTAGAGAGAAAGAAGGACGACCGGAGATTGCAGATAGACTCATTGCTCTTGTTAGATACACAGGCCTGGTTTTAATTGGATTACAACAGACAGTGAGACAATCAATGCTAAACTTATCATTGTTTCATCAAACCCTCCATTTCTCCAATGTCTGTGCTCAATGTCTCACATTTCAGCTCGAATAACAATGATATATGGTTGTGTAGCAAACTCTTACTATTAACATTTCTGCAAGCTGGGCACCAAACAGAGAAAGCATATGGAATGTTGCTCTCAGTAATACATAATGCCACATATTGTGATAAACAGTATCTTGACAAGTGGCAGGCACATATTTATCTAAATTAGCATGGCTTTCTCCTCACTGAGCTGCCTGCATTCAGCGTCTTTCCACCATAACCGCTGACCTCCTGTACCAGCACTTATGCTAATACAATCATTAGTTTCGCAGAGCGATCATGCAGGTATGAGCATGACAGTTTGAAGGAGAGTCCACATTAGAGTCTGGCAAAGTCTCAACAGGGAAAAGAAGGGACACACATTGGCCAATACATCTCTATAAGCTGAGGAAATTGAAAACTCTACCACCACCACTGGGAGCAAAGCCGGGTTATTTCCCGACGGAACAGCTGCCCTCGGCTTGGCCGATGAGCAGAAAATGCATATCTCTATTCGGACTGGGGCTTATTACCATCTACAAGAGGTGAAATGGAAATGTGCTTGAACATTAGACCTAGTCTGGTGTTATAGGTGACACTCATTTCAGGAACTACACATTAACCATGAGCACTGATGGATTCAGTCTGCCTGAAAATGTCAGGATTTCCAAGATGAGGCTGGAATTAGACTCAGGGGTCACTTAAGTGATTTGGAAGAGATCCCAAATTTGATTATGGGAGAAGATGAAGGTCACAATCATATAGACAAAGGAAGGATGTGTGCACTGAAGTTCTTGCATTTGAAAATTCAAAGAGAGACCTCCACTTAATAAATCTGTAGATTTGTAATTCTTTTTTAAACGATGTTCCTGTAGCTCAGCTGGTAGCATGGTGCTAGCAACTGTTGGAGAGTAACTATTACTTAAAGTAGTGATGCTACTAACTTGACTACATTTTTCAGAATGACAGCTAGTGTGATTTGACGGTTGCTTGGTTGGGAAGGAGGAAGTGGGAGCCGGATCAGTGACACACATGAACTAATGCTTTTCAGCAGAACATAAATGCACACACACATAAACTGCTGTGTGCATATCTCTCTCTCTCTCTCTCTCTCTCTCTCTCTCTCTCTCTCTCTCTCTCTCTCCAGCTCTCACAAAACAGCTGTAAGAGATTATTTCCCACAGGTGTCAATCCTTACAGCTCTTCCTCTCCTGGCCTTGCTCTCCACAGAGGTTGCTCCACGTGTGGCTTCTCCACGTGTGGCTTTTCCAGTAACAAGTAACTTTTTTCAACAACCAGCGGGGTACCGTCACAAAATGCTCCATTTGTCTCATCCATTTGTCCAAATGTTTTAATCGAATTGGTTCTTTCAGACAGTTCATGTAATTGATTTGTTTATATTCAGAGTTGAGAAGTTCATTTTCAAGTTCAATTCATTTTAGTGAATAAGTTCATTTGGACAGCTAATGTAAATGTACAGGTTCACATAAATGAGCTTGAGCCCCTGCACAGACTTAAAGGGACTTCCAGAAGTCTTTTTTTTTTTTTTACTTACGTCTACCTCTTCTCATAGAAACATATAAGTATACCTTCCTTTTGCAAAATAATTTTTAAGTGGCTCATTATATGTTTCATACCAGTTCCCTGCAAACAACAATGACTTTTATTTCCTTTCACACAAATCACGAGTAAAACTGCAGAGTATCAATTCATAAACAATTACTTCTCACCCTGTTCCTCACACAATGCTATGACATCCAAACACCTTTACAATACTGCATGACATTCACATTACACAAACAACTACATTAATATGCTTGTTCAAACATGATACATTTGTGCAGTAGCTCAACTGATAGAGCATTTCACTTGCGATGCAAATGACCAGAGTACGAATCCTAAAGTGCATGCGAGTTAACATGTGAGACGAATGTGTCATTGAGGGTATTTACACTTGGCCACTACTTGAGTTTTCACTGATCGGTTAGCTATCCGATCATGAAAAGACCAGGCAAAAATGCCCTCCAAAACACATTTGAGATGGATTACAATCCGATCACTCAAACCACATCAGGAGGTGTTTGAGACGCATTCCAGACGAAACTGGTCAAGTGTAAACGCATATAGCTGTTCAAGACGCATATGTAAATTTGACTCCACCCAAACAGTGCTACGTCAGCAGGGACGATTATGACTTGCAAAGGCCCCGGGCCAATTCTCAGCAGGGGGTTCACCAAACCCCCTGTATGTCAGCATAGGAAAAAAAAATATAACAGCTGCTACCGAGTGTTTGCAAAGGGCTCGCGTCACGCAATAAATAATAAGAAATTAAGACAAGGATGCACATTGTAAGGACGACAGGACTTTTTTCTTCATTTATTTGATGTAGATTACCAAAGAAACTGAAACTAAACACTGGCAATGAGCGCAGCTGAGGTGCATGATGCATCTTACCTATGAGACGCCCAGAGGGGGGAAATACACAGTGCACACACAAACAGAAACACACGCGCACTGTTCAAAGTCAGTTAGAATCAAATAATAAATCATATCTTTTAAATTGTCTGCCCTGCATAAGTATAATCACGTAACTGAACTATTTGCATCTAGCGCGGGAATTGATGATCGGATTAACAACCCTTTGGAAGAGACACTTTGATGTGGCCAAGTATAAATATCAATCCAATCAGTAGAAATGCATGAAGAGACCAAGTGTAAATTGTCCCATATAAGCACAACAAAATGAAGTGATTCCTTCAGAAATTGCATTTGTTATCTTGCATTTGCTTTTTATGACATTATTGGTTAGGTTTAGGTTTGAGGTTTAGGGTAGGGAGGTAGGTAGGTAGGTTTTGTTCATAAGAAACTCAATAGAGCCTTAAAAACCTCATCTCACCTCTGACATTTCACATTGGAGCCACCATGCTGCGTGTAAGGAGCCATGTAATATACAGTACGTTGCCAGAGTCTTATTTTTTTTCATGAGATCAGGCTCCTTTTTGGTATGGATGTGGATGCTGAATGTCATATTCACCCATGAGATCATCTCAACGTATCCCAGTGGTAATGCTTCTTTTTTTAAGTCTTTTGTCATTTGCTGTTATTTCAGTAAAATGTATTCGTTTAACATTAACCAGCATTAAATGACTGTCTATTTGTAAGATTTTAGAAATGCTGCTTTTCCTACAACAGTAGCCTAAAAACAATGCCTAAATAGCTCTATGGCTAACATGAAACTATAGACTGTGCAGCCTTGATGAAATTAGCTGAAAAGGAAAGTTGTTTTAAAGGTGGATCAAGTTATATCATTTTGGCTTCATTTGCATGTCTCCTTATACAAAATCTGATTTAAACAAGAGGCTACTGTTTTTGAAATGGTTAATTGAGGGAGGTGGGACTCTAAACCACAATATATTTTCAGGGGTCCACTAATGTTTAGCTAATTATAGTCCTATTTTTGTGAGATATTAAGAAATATTTAAAGCAGGCTATATGTACAGTGTCTGCCACTTTCGCTACATTAGTTCCTCCACCACTCTGAAATAACGGGCATTAAACCGTTTGCTTATGCCATCTGCTGTTCAGGTCTAAAGTGTTCATACACTTCACAAATCCATCTATCTCCATGGTGATAAGAACTGTGTGGGGTCCCAGGTGGGGTTGATGATGAATGTTGTCATGACTAAAGATTCAGTTGAAGTCATTTAGATGTAGCCCTCTGGTACGATTTCTCCATATCTTAATATCGGCAAATTGGCAATATTTACGTTATTAAAACGTGTTTGTGGTCTTCTTGCGCACGATTCACCGGTGCAATTATTCCAAAGAGAAAAATATGTCCATTTTAGTAATCATTCATCAAAATGTAACAACTTGCTCCACCTCTGAAACATCTTTCATTTTTCGATGACATCACCTAGGCTGCAAAAGCTACTGGATTATTAGGGAGTGATTTAGAAAACTTGCATTCAGGTACAGAGCATCCACTTTTCACAATCTAATCAATTCCTGATGGATAAAATCATGTTCCGCCTTGTTTTTTTCTCATTGTTATACTATTTCTCTCAGAAAAGCATTTAATTGTCACATTATATTACAGAAGTAAAATGGGTTTGAATGTCATTTCATGTTGACAAAGAAAACAATGTGTTCTTTTAATGGTCGATACGCTAATAAGGAATCGGGCTGGCTGATGGCCAATATTATGCTGATACTATCAGCATATTATCAATATTTCATGATCCCAAAATCTCAGCATTTCACTTGTATATGCATTGCATACACAGATCATGATACATTTCTTAAATCGGTTTTTGGAAAAAAAGAATCAAGAATTTTTCACAGTCTGCTAAAGACCATTGCTTAAAATCCAAAACTTGCATAATGTGAATTATCATTCACAGCATATCAGTCCTACTGTATGCATGCTGACGGCAGACACCGGTCCTGATTGAGTGCCTACCCTCTTCTGCAGGGCATCCTAGAAACCTGATGTGTGCTTTAGTATGGGTGGAAATAAGCTCATAAAATGTTCAGTCGTTGCCTAATAGCTTCACTCCAAGACAAACAACCAGAGACAAACAACAGAATTTCCCACACCTCTCATATTTCTTTCCAGCCATTCGATGATTGTGGGCAAAACAAATTCAAGCTTGATTACACTTCCAATAGTGTCAGTCGAGCTTGAAATCATGATCGTGCCTAGAGACTGCAATGGCAAGATGAACAATGAAAAAGGAGTTATATTTTGGTTTGTTCTCACCCCAAACCGATTGGATCGCATCGGAAGACTCGGATTAAACCACTAGAATCCTATGGATTACTTTTATGATACTTTTATGCGATATTTTGCCCTACACAGTTGTGACCACCATTCACTTGCATTGTATGGACCTTCAGAGCTGAGATATTCTTCTAAAAACCTTCATTTATGTTCTACAGAAGAAAAAACATCATGCACATCTGGGATCTCAGATGTTTCTCCTAAAATGCCTTAGGAGAAATAAAAACACAAGTTAGATAATTGTTGACATAAAGTAAGAATATGGAGTAATGAAATCAATGTAGCTGGGATATCTGAGATAATTCTGACTTTATTGAATTTGACAATAATTATTTTACTGTGGCAAATCTGAGAACCTTGTTGAGATCTATTCTGGAACTCTAGATGAGTCACATGTGAGATTACTGGGGTCTTGGTCTCAGTAAAAAAAATCTGAGAAGCAGGAGACATTTCTCCTTTTGCTCATAATTTCAATGACATTCAATGGATATAGGGGCAGTGGCGGCTCAGCGGTTAAGGCTCTGGGTTAGTGACCAGAAATTCTGGGGTTCAAGCCCCAACCCTGCCAAGATGCCACTGTTGGGCCCTTGATAAAGGCCATTGACCCTGTCTACCCCAGGGTGCCATATCATGGCAGACCCTAGCTTAGTTGGCATATGCAAAAAAACAAATAAAACTAATTTCACTTACATATGCAAAAATGTATAATGTGTGACAAAATAAAGGCTTCTTCTTCTGATTAAAAAACAAATTTGCAAACAGTAGACAGTGTTTGTATTTCAAATGAAATGTTATTTTTTTCAGATGTTCATTCATTTGAAAGCAATAAAAAAAAAAATTATTTTCCTTCCCGCACACTTTCTAACAGTTTCTGAACCCCTGTTGACAAAAGCAGATAATTAGAAGATTTTGTGGCAGAAATGGCCTATATTGCAAGTGTCGCATGACTAAATGACAGTTCTAGGAGGGTATTGGAAGCTGTTTTGCACACCAAAACATAAGCCTAATGAGAAAGTATCTCAGGTTGAAAAGAAGAAGATGCTAATATTCATTACATTTCACTTCTAGACAAAATGGAAGCCCATTAATGACAGTTACATTTTTCAACAGGATATGTTATACCGTATATTCAATTCAGGCACCTCATCCAATTCTATTTGAACCTCTGCTTTATATGATCCGCAGCTGTCACTTATTGCTCATTATGCTGCTGTTAGAATTAATTTAATATAATGCATACTGTATATAAGAAGGGAATGTGCATATTTTAATTACTGTGGCTGGTCACCATTTCTTTAAAATAGTGTAACTTTTTTTTTTTTTTGGTCTTTCATTTTGAATGACCCTGTGGTGTGACAAATACATTTTTCAGAT
Source organism: Xyrauchen texanus (assembly GCF_025860055.1). Taxonomy (NCBI): domain Eukaryota; kingdom Metazoa; phylum Chordata; class Actinopteri; order Cypriniformes; family Catostomidae; genus Xyrauchen; species Xyrauchen texanus. Next base: position 28,257,363 of record NC_068317.1, read on the forward strand.
TAATTGTTAAATATATATATATATATATATATATATATATATACTCAGCAAAAAAAGAATCATCCCTTTTTCAGGACACTGTATATTAAAGATAATGTTTTAAAAATCCAAGATAAAGTTCATTATTTTCCATAATGTAATGATAAAAATTAAACTTTCATATATTTTATATTCATTGCACACCAACTGAAATATTCCAGGTCTTTTATTGTTTTAATACTGATGATTTTGGCATACAGCTCATGAAAACCTATCTAAAAAAATTAGCATATTTCATCCGACCAATAAAATAAATGTTTTTAATACAAAAAAAGGTCAACCTTCAAATAATTATGTTCAGTTATGCACTCAATACTTGGTCGGGAATCCTTTTGCAGAAATGACTGCTTCAATGCAGCGTGGCATGGAGGCAATCAGCCTGTGGCACTGCTGAGGTGTTATGGAGGCCCAGGATGCTTCGATAGAGGCCTTAAGCTCATCCAGAGTGTTGGGTCTTGCGTCTCTCAACTTTCTCTTCACAATATCCCACAGATTCTCTATGGGGTTCAGGTCAGGAGAGTTGGCAGGCCAATTGAGCACAGTAATACCATGGTCAGTAAACCATTTACCAGTGGTTTTGGCACTGTGAGCAGGTGCCAGGTTGTGCTGAAAAATGAAATCTTCATCTCCATAAAGCTTTTCAGCAGATGGAAGCATGAATTGCTCCAAAATCTCCTGATAGCTAGCTGCATTGACCCTGCCCTTGATAAAACACAGTGGACCAACACCAGCAGCTGACATGGCACCCCAGACCATCACTGACTGTGGGTACTTGACACTGGACTTCAGGCATTTTGGCATTTCCTTCTCCCCAGTCTTCCTCCAGACTCTGGCACCTTGATTTCCGAATGACATGCAAAATTTGCTTTCATCCGAAAAAAGTACTTTGGACCACTGAGCAACAGTCCAGTGCTGCTTCTCTGTAGACCAGGTCAGGCGCTTCTGCCGCTGTTTCTGGTTCAAAAGTGGCTTGACCTGGGGAATGCGGCACCTGTAGCCCATTTCCTGCACACGCCTGTGCACGGTGGCTCTGGATGTTTCTACTCCAGACTCAGTCCACTGCTTCCGCAGGTCCCCCAAGGTCTGGAATCGGTCCTTCTCCACAATCTTCCTCAGGGTCCGGTCACCTCTTCTCGTTGTGCAGCGTTTTTGCCACACTTTTTCCTTCCCACAGACTTCCCACTGAGGTGCCTTGATACAGCACTCTGGGAACAGCCTATTTGTTCAGAAATTTCTTTCTGTGTCTTACCCTCTTGCTTGAGGGTGTCAATGATGGCCTTCTGGACAGCAGTCAGGTCGGCAGTCTTACCCATGATTGCGGTTTTGAGTAATGAAACAGGCTGGGAGTTTTTAAAAGCCTCAGGAATCTTTTGCAGGTGTTTAGAGTTAATTAGTTGATTCAGATGATTAGGTTAATAGCTCGTTTAGAGACCCTTTTCATGATATGCTAATTTTTTGAGATAGGAATTTTGGGTTTTCATGAGCTGTATGCCAAAATCATCAGTATTAAAACAATAAAAGACCTGAAATATTTCAGTTGGTGTGCAATGAATCTAAAATATATGAAAGTTTAATTTTTATCATTACATTATGGAAAATAATGAACTTTATCACAATGTGCTAATTTTTTGAGAAGGACCTGTACATTTCTGCATATACATGGTGAAATTATTTATTTTTGACATATCCCAGCTAAGCTGGGGTCAGAGTGCAGGGTCAGCCATGATACAGCACCCCTGGAGCAGATGGGTTCAAGGGCCTTGCTCAAGGGCCCAACAGTGGTGTCTTGGTGGTGTTGAGGCTTGAACCCCTGACCTTCTGGTCAGTAACCCAGAGCCTTAACCGCTGAGCCACCACTGCCCTCCAGGGATGCACAAACTCAAACTGTCTGCAGTAGGCTGAGAGAGGCTGGACTGAGGGCTTGTAGGTCTGTCATAAGGCAGGTCCTTACCAGACATCACCAGCAACAACATCGCCTACAGGCACAAACCCACCTTCGCTGGACCAGACAGGACAGGCAAAAAGTGCTCTTCACTGATGAGTCGCAGTTTTGTCTCCCCATGGGTGATGGTCGGACTCACATTTATCGTTGAAGGAATGAGCGTTACACTGATGCCTGTACTCTGGAGCGGGATCGATTTGGAGGTGGAGGGTCTGTCATGATCTGGGGTGGTGTATCACAGCATCATCGACTGAGCCATACTGCTCACTCTGTGTGTGATTTCCACTAGACAGGAATGTCAGTGTTCGGCCTTGGCCAGCGAAGAGCCCGGATCAAATTAAGGGGGGAGAGTGGGGTCTGATATAGACAAAGGAAGCCTATGTTATTTTTTTTCCTATGGATGGACTAAAATATGCCCTGTTTGAGTGTGCGGCAGTTCTGTGGACGGAAATGCCTTGTTGATGATAGAAGTCAACAGAGAATAGCCACACTGGTTTGAACTGACAAAGTCAACGATAACTCAGATAACCGCTCAGTACAATTGTCGTGAGAAGATTATCATCCCAGAATAGCATTCTGAGATGCGGGTTGGCACTGTTTTGGTGGCACGAGGGGGACCTACACAATATTAGGCAGATGGTTTTAATGTTGTGGCTGATCAGTGTATATATATATACACACACACACACACATATATGTTTTTATGTCTATCTGCATGTTTTTTTAAATAGGTTTCTATACGAAATTGCTAGACTGACCTTTTTTTACCATTGCGGCACCTTTATTTTTTGTTTTGTTTCGATGTTTTTTTCTCGATTTTTTCACTTTTAGGGGAAATCAACTTATTTATTTATTTTATTACTTATTTGCCTCTGCATATTAAGATGGGATTTTTTTTTTTTTTTACAGATAGAATCACACACTTCACACTTCAAGATGCAAAAAGATCAAGTGATAACCTATTGCTGACTTACTAATTTTCCAATTCTATCTAACATTACAAATGACACCTCTGTATTACTCAAATATTTTAGACCATTCTTAACCACTTTTTATATTCTGAATTGTGTTTTTATATTTCTACAATGTATACAACATTATTTAAGGCAGAAAATGGGAATTATTTCACACTTGAGTGCAAACTGCTGCATTTTCATCTTCTTTTTCTTTCTATTAAAGATTGGTACAAAATTGCCTCATTTCAACTGTTTGTGCCTGTTGACTACAAAACAGATGGACAGATCTCCTCACTTTCTGTTGTGACTGGAAACATGATCAAAAACATGTTACAGAACAGAATGAACACATACTGTATATCGGATTGTCCTGCTTCATGTGGTGTATGGCACCAAAACTGTTTACTGAGATGTGTCTAAAATAGTAATATCGGTCACTGTGATGACATTGATGCTTGTCCTTTGAGTTCCGTCATGTTGTTACTTAATTCTCGAACGGCAAAAAAAAAACACTTGCATGGACAATTAATACACTCAAATCTCTCAGACAGTAAAATGAGATGTGTTTAAGGTAAAATAATAAAGCAACATTTATTTATTTATTTATTTTCTTGCTCATTCTCAATCATGCTCTTGGACAAAAGTATGTATTTTGAAAAAGCTATTATGTAGCTGGAAAATGTAGTTCAGTTACTAGCATCACTACTTTTAGTTAGGCATCTTTTTGTCCTCTGTGTCTGTATTGGCCCCTCTATCTCTGTGTCTTTGTGGCTCTTTAAGAACCACAAAGTTGACTTTAAGAACCGTCCCTAAATTCACCCCCCTGTGTGCAATGAGCTGGATTTAGTTCATGCAGGCACCTTCATCACGCAACGCAATGCGTGCCTTATCTCTCCCACACATGTCCACCTCACATCAGGAGCCAAAGCTCAATACCTTGAACAATTACACCCTGTTGTCAAAAGCCAAATCCCAGAGCCAACAAGATCAGCTTATCCCCCTAATTAATTTCATCCTACCACTCAGAAATCCCTCCATCTGGAAAGATGTGGCTGCAGGTGTGTGTGTGTGTGTGTGTGTGTGTGTGTGTGTGTGTGTGTGTGTGTGTGTGTGTGTGTGTGTGTGTGTGTGTGTGTGTTTGTGCGCGCACTAGGATGAAGACCAGCATGAAGTGTCTTTTGTTTATGCCCAAAGCTCTTTTACAGGTGGAATCCTGCCCCACAGAGGAATGTGTGTGTGTGTGCGTGCACAAAATATAGCAGCAAATATCTGTTGATCACCGATTCTTGAGTACTTGGACAAAACACGCTATGTAATGTAGGTGGAAATATTATACACCAAGGGATTATTTTGGATTAATCTTTTTTTTTTTTGGTGAAAAATTAGTTTTTGTTTCTGTTATTACTTGCCCACCAATTAGGCTTTTCAGAGGTTGTCTTTATTCATAGTTAATACATTATATATATATATATATATATATATATATATATATATATATATATATATATACTTTGGCACTAGGTGTTTTATATATATATATATATACATATATATATATATATATATATATATATATATATATATATATATATATATATATATATATATATATATATATATATATATATATATACACTCACCTAAAGGATTATTAGGAACACCTGTTCAATTTCTCATTAATGCAATTATCTAATCAACCAATCACATGGCAGTTGCTTCAATGCATTTAGGGGTGTGGTCCTGGTCAAGACAATCTCCTGAACTCCAAACTGAATGTCAGAACGGGAAAGAAAGGTGATTTAAGCAATTTTGAGCGTGGCATGGTTGTTGGTGCCAGACGGGCCGGTCTGAGTATTTCACAATCTGCTCAGTTACTGGGATTTTCACGCACAACCATTTCTAGGGTTTACAAAGAATGGTGTGAAAAGGAAAAACATCCAGTATGCGGCAGTCCTGTGGGCTGAAAATGCCTTGTTGATGCTAGAGGTCAGAGGAGAATGGGCCGACTGATTCAAGCTGATAGAAGAGCAACTTTGCCTGAAATAACCACTCGTTACAACCGAGGTATGCAGCAAAGCATTTGTGAAGCCACAACATGCACAACCTTGAGGCGGATGGGCTACAACAGCAGAAGACCCCACCAGGTACCACTCATCTCCACTACAAATAGGAAAAAGAGGCTACAATTTGCAAGAGCTCACCAAAATTGGACAGTTGAAGACTGGAAAAATGTTGCCTGGTCTGATGAGTCTCGATTTCTGTTGAGACATTCAGATGGTAGAGTCAGAATTTGGCGTAAACAGAATGAGAACATGGATCCATCATGCCTTGTTACCACTGTGCAGGCTGGTGGTGGTGGTGTAATGGTGTGGGGGATGTTTTATTGGCACACTTTAGGCCCCTTAGTGTCAATTGGGCATCGTTTAAATGCCACGGCCTACCTGAGCATTGTTTCTGACCATGTCCATCCCTTTATGGCCACCATGAACCCATCCTCTGATGGCTACTTCCAGCAGGATAATGCACCATGTCACAAAGCTCGAATCATTTCAAATTGGTTTCTTGAACATGACAATGAGTTCACTGTACTAAAATGGCCCCCACAGTCACCAGATCTCAACCCAATAGAGCATCTTTGGGATGTGGTGGAACGGGAGCTTCGTGCCCTGGATGTGCATCCCACAAATCTCCATCAACTGCAAGATGCTATCCTATCAATATGGGCCAACATTTCTAAAGAATGCTTTCAGCACCTTGTTGAATCAATGCCACGTAGAATTAAGGCAGTTCTGAAGGCGAAAGGGGGTCAAACACAGTATTAGTATGTGTTCCTAATAATCCTATAGGTGAGTGTATATACACACACTGATTGCCAAAAATTACCTTTTCTTTCGTTTCAAAAGTGCTTTTTCTTGCAATTCTTCCAATAAGTCATGCACCCCTGAGTCTTCTCTTTACTGTTGTATCATGAAACTGGTGTTGAGCGAGTAGAATTCAATGAAGCTGTCAGCGGAGGACATGTGAGGTGTCTATTTCTCAAACTAGAGACTCTGATGTACTTATCCTCTTGTTTAGTTGTACATCTGGCCTTCCACATCTCTTTCTGTCCTTGTTAGAGCCAGTTGTGCTTTGTCTTTGAAGACTCTAGTGATTTTCTAGTACCAAATCAATTTATTATCACTTTAGCATGATTACTCAAGGATAAGGTGTTGGAGTGATGTCTGCTGGAAATGGGGCCTGTTTAGATTTGATAAAAAAAAAAATTCAAATAGTGATGGTGCTGTTTTTTACATCAGTAATGTCATGACTATATTTTGTGATCAGTTGAATGCCACTTTGGTGAATTAAAGTACCAATTTCCTTCCAAAACAGCAAAATCTGTACATTATTCCAAACTTTTGGCCGCCTGTGTGTATATATTCAAAATACGGGGGAAAAAAAGTTTACATTTGTTCAGAAGCATTCGCCTACATTTTAGTGTCATCTCCTGCTGCTTCCATTTTCGAACCAAATGTGTTTGTTTTCCCTGCCTGTCACTCAATATGCGTCAACACTGTCAAGTACAAAAATGACGTGTTCTGCCATGCTAATGTCATTTTTGACATGATTATCTATATTTAATATAAATATTGACAAATCAAGCATTAAACTTTGATTAAGAATGAATTGAGAATGAGGATCTGAATGTTTTCAAGCAGTTTTGCTCCATCTGATGAGAAAATAGGACAAATGCTAAAAGAGTTTTTAAAAATTGGCTTATCACACATGCATTAAATGCAGTAACTGTTTTTGATTTTGGTTTTGTTAGCTTTTAATGGGACTTATTTAAAATGAGGCAAACTGTCTGATAATCCACAACAGCTTCTTTAAAGTGTGAGTGACAGTGTTGACATATCATTTTTGTTGCACAGAGAATATGCAATACATTTACTTCAAATTATTTTATATATATATATAACCTATAAAACTCACCAGAGCCTGTGTAACCTTGTTAAACCTCATAACCAAGAAACACGTTGACAAGAAATAGGGACATAAATGTGAAACCTTTAGAAAGAGGCGAATTTGTAAAATAAAAAGCACTTCCTTCAGTCAGGAAATTTTTCTGAAAAATGCATAGGTCTACTGTGTATGTTTAAGTTTTGTTAAGTTTAACATTGATTTTAATTTGCAAGGAGTATTGAGTTATGGTCAACGGTAATGAGCGATAATGTAATTGTCATAATTTTGTTAAAATGTTTGTCCCATGTTTCATGAATCAGATATACCTAATTGGCTCTACTAGCTTTCTTTTTCATTTACAGTTTAAAAACAAAAAAAAATATATTAAATAAAATAAAACCTGACATCTTTAAGTGGCCGCCAATAAAGTGAGCTCAAAACATTAAAGCTTGATGTTAGATGTTATAGATGAATTACTGAAATGAAAGGAGACAAAAGCTTAAATTAGACATCGAGGTCTATGGTCTCATAGAGCTTTTGTATTAAGAGTGCTATTCAGAGGACTTTCTAAGCAGAATGAATTATTTTTTTTTCATGTTCACATAGACTGACAGTATAACAGCATGTCAATTTATCTTTCCTTTTTAAAACCACCCTTTTCCTCATTTCACTCTATATTAATAACGGTTAAAAAAAATATTTCTTTTTTTGGCTTGTGACCACTTCTATAATAACAAACGCAGCATAGATGAAAGACAGTAATTGACCTACATGAAATAATAAACTGCTCTAAAGAGCATGAATCCAGCACATCTAACCAAACAACACAAACATACAGTCTATCTCAAAAACTTATTAAAGTTGCATTTTTTCTATAATTAAAGTTTTAATACAGACAGTGAGCAGAGATATTTATGCACCACAAACCAAAATTCCACATTAATTTTTGTTAAATGTGTGCAAGCGTGACTCTGAGAATAAAAGAATATTAGGCAACAATTTGGAGCCATTAAACTGGCTTTTCAAACTACAGATTTCAGTTCACAAAATTAATGCACAATGCTTTCTGCTTTTGTAAAAAAAAAAAAAAAAAAAAGGGTTCTGTTTGAGATATCTAAGAGCTATTATTGTGTTACATTGGATGTATTGACACTTTGTTTTTATAATTGTCTTGTCATGACAGCCCTCGGTTGTGGGTATGAAATATTAATAGAATATTGGTCTTGCCGGACTAGGTCTGCTTTTGCTAAAGCATGTAAGACAGGCTGATGCTCAATTACACATAAATACAATCTCCATGTAGCAGATCTAGACATGTGGAGCTGGGGAGGTGGAGGGTTTCAGAGAAAACCTGTAGCACCGTCTTACTTGCGAACTGATCAAATTGAAATGTTAGAGAGAGTACATAAGTTGACTGGGTCACCAATAACCAGAAGTGGGTGCAAGTCACACATGTTCAAATCTCGAGTCAAGTCTCAAGTGCAGTGCAGACAAATTAAGCAAGTCAAGTCAAGTCAAGTCAGTGACTCACCTCAAGCAAGTCAAGTCCTGATAAGTTTCGAGTCAAGCCACAGTACTAAAATAAATAGAGGTTAATTTTTTAAATAAATATTTATTTTTGGTCTGAAAAGATGATATGGATTATATAAATTGTAAAACAGCAATGTGTTATGCAATTATTTATGCAAAGGAGATTATTTTGGGAACTGGACAATCATCTGTCATTTTGGCGCTTTGTGAGCACAACGTTAACTGCGCAGATGCTGATCAGTGGTGCTGGCTGTCTTACATTATTCCATATGAATGAATTGATGTCACAATATTTTTTAAACACGTTTCATTACTGTTTATGGCCAGCTGTGGCTCAGCTGATAGAGCGGGTCGGCCACTAATCACAGGGTTGGTGGCCCACATGACTCCACATGACAAAGTGTCCTTGGGCAAGACACTGAACCCCAAGTTGCTCCCAATGGCAGGCTAGCGCCTTGCATGGCAGCTCTGCCGCCATTGGTGTATGAATGTGTGTATGAATGGGTGAATGTGTCACAGTGTAAAGCACTTTGAATACCGTTAAGGTTAAAAAGGCGCTATATAAGTGCAGACCATTTATAATAAATGATTGAAAATAATAATAACAAAAAACAATCAAGTCATTGTCGAGTCATTCGGTTCAAGTCCAGTCTCGAGTCGCTAGTTCTCAAGTCAAGTAATTTTCTTCATTTAGTCAAGCAAGTCACAAGTCCTTAAATTTGCGACTCGGGTCAGACTCGAGTCAAGTCATGTAACTCCAGTCCCCCACCTAAGCCAATTACTCGTCAAAGGACCTATCAGCTTACACCATGTGAGCCGATTGGCTTGACATTTCACATGTGAGCGAATCAAATTCAAGGAATCTATCAGCTTGCACCATTCAAAGATTCATTCCTGAACTTCAGCTATTATATTCCTGATTTGTGAACAAATCATTGCTTTGAACCGGATCTTTTAATGATTCAGTGAAATTGATTTGCAACACATTTTAAAATAATTCAACAGTAAAAATGTATGCAGCATTTAAAAGTAATAAATACTTCTTTTGCTACAAAACTTGCTGAATCTGTAAATCAGTTTTTTGAACAGATTCACTGAAATAAGCATTTTTTCTACTAATAGCGGTTGGCTTATAGGGTGTGTATACTTTAAGCATTTGTTCATTCCTGCAGGAATTGCTTTTAACAAATCAATATGACAGGAGGAATCCTCCTGACTACCAAGTGAATCATTATGAATTCAGTTCATAGGGCATTAAAAGTGTTCATTGCCCATGACTGAAGGAGTAAATGAACAATTTAAGTCACATTTGCAATTCAGTATTTTTTGTCCCCTTAAAAAGGAATGATTCTTGGCTCATGTCAACATCAATAAGCACAAATAAATGGTAAATGGTCTGCACTTATGTAGCGCTTTTTTTAACCTTAGAGGTTACCAAAGTGCTTTACAATGTGTCTCATTCACCCATTCACACTCACATTCACACACCAATGACAGCAGAGCTGCCATGCAAGGTGCTAGCCTGCCATTGGGAGCAGCTTGGGGTTCAGTGTCTTGCCCAAGGACACTTCGGCATGTGGAGTCATGTGGGCCGGGAATCGAACCGCACACAAATGCAGTATATTCTACATGTACAATGTGCCTATTGTCAGTTTGGCAGGGGAAAAATACAAGCAGAGTGTCCCAGAGACTATGAAACAGCGAGCTTGAGATTTCTAGAAGAAAGTACAGCTTGTGCACAGAGACCTTTGCTGCCCAATTTTCTCAGCCTCAGATGGCACTACCACAGACCACCTGATGCATTTTGCACATAAAAAATGGCAAAAGCTTTCTCAAAATTGCTTCGATGTGTTTGGCTAGCTTGACAGCTTGAAAAAAAATGAAACCATATTTGTGAGCAATGAGCACAGAAAGAAATTCTCCCCAGATTAATTTTTTTTTAATGTCCATTAAATATTTAGTACATATTACTAAATACAAATTTTCCTCCGATTTAGTGTTGTCTGTACAACTATTTGAAGAGACTATGACTTTGTTTCATGCTGATCCAACATAATGTAGTCTCATGACAACTGTGATGTTTGGTTCCCTCTAGATTTTTCCTATTAGATTTTTGCTTTAAGGGATAGTTCACCCAAAAATAAAAGTTCCCTCATCATATATTCACCCTCATGCTATCCCAGATATGTACGATTTTATCCAAGGGCAACGTAAAAATACTCCAGATGGAGTGGTTAAATCCATATCTTCTGAAGCGATATGATAGGTATGGGTGAGACAGATCAGTATTTATGTCCTTTTCCTTCACTTTCACTTTCTCCTTCTTCTGTTTTTGGTGATTCCCATTTGACTAGGGAGTAACAGCAATAGCAAATGTCAATGTTTGCACTAGGCAGTTTCGCCGCTATAGGGCACCTTTCCCTGAAAGTTTTCTGTTCGGAACTCACACGAAAACCCGGCTTCATCCACGTAGCGCAGATGCGTCTTTCAGATCAACTGCCCTGAGTTGACGAAATGACATTCATCTCGTGTTCGGCGCTTATCTGCGCTAAATATGCTTCTCATCTGAATTGTGCGATTGAAGCCACGTTTTTGCAGGAGTGTTATTAAAAAATACAGTTTAGAATATGTTATGAAACCCCATGGACCTTTGGGCCTCTAGAATTATTATCAACTTTCACCCCACTAGCTGCGGCCCTGACCAGGACTGTTATTGCACGTTCCTTTATTAACAATTCCACTATGGAAACCCGTTATGCACTAACCAGGGAACTTACCTTGTGATGTGTTGACCAGGAAATATCTATTTTGACTGACTTGAAGTGAGATAAGCAGTTCTCTGCTTCTTCCGAGCAGCCTCATGGACTTGCATATACTGAGTCAGTCTGCCACGCAACTTAAAATAAAGTGAATAAAAAATATTGATTTGTAGTTCATTTCATTGTGCTGTGGCATAATTTTGTTGTGTTTTTAGCTTTTATTTACTTTGCTAATTTGGTTGTGTTGTGCATCTCTGGGCCACCATAGGTTAGACTTTGTGGTTAGGTTTAGGTTTGGGTTAGGTAAAATCGTTAATGGTTCAATCATTTCTCACAATGGGAGTAAAAGTCATTAGTTTTCTTACAATTTCACCATCTCGTTCTATTATTACGACTTGTCATGTATGTTATTGAGGTTATCATAATCAGATTTACCCACCCCTGTGGTTGTGATTGGTTGATTTACATATCGTGTAGACGTGGGTGGCTTTAAGCCAAAATGAGCAGCATAGCAGACCAGACTTCATGACTAGAGTTAAAAGTCTGGGTGATTGTCTTCCCAAAGGTACTAAAAGAATTGATATTAGAATGAAAAATGAACCAGAACGATGTAGTGGAATCTGAATCTTTAAATTCCTTACAATTTCCTTCCCTAGCTGTGATGTAGTTCACCAGGCACCTTAAAGGGTTAGTTTAACCAACAAAGAAAAGTCAGTCATCGGTTATTCACCCCCATGTTGTTTCAAAACTATATGACTTTGTTTCTCCTCTGTAAAGCAAAAAGAAATGTTTTTAAATAATGATAGCATTTTAATGTTTTGGTTGCACTATACCTCAGTACAGAAGAGGTCTGACCAGAACAGCTCACCTTTTTTTTCTGGTCACTCTGTGTACAGAAATAAAAATGAGTATGTTTTATTTTTCTTGATGCTTCCTAATCACCCGACTAAGCCGTCACGGTGCTTTTATGTGAGCAGTGAAGAGCTTTCATCTCTTATGTGAGTGTGTGTGTGGAGAAAGAAGGAATACATTTTGTGCTAGAACATTTTAATGTAAGACATGCTTTTAAACATTTCTATGAAATGAAAAGGTCATTGTTGTGTTGTCATGCATTATGGCAGGCATGCTACTTGAACACCACAGCAGAAGTGCATAAGCAGGCAAATAACCAAGAAACAAACAGGATAGAGTTGAGAGTCCTGAATTTGTTCACTTGTGTAATGAAAAAATAAATCCTCAAGATTTTGTCATCCGGACTGCTTGGTAATTTCGAAGCACATGGGAAACAACTCGCTCCTCCAACTATAATCAATATTGCCCCATATGGAAAAAAGCATGAAAGGCAATCCCAAAATGCCAATACATCCCAAAATACTATTAGGTTCTGTAATCCTATTAAATTCTCATAAGGCTGAACCAGTGTTGTAAGTATTAAACACAAGTTTTATGATCCTGGTCCACAACAATATAACATTTGAAAAAGATTTGCCCTACGGAGATGTTGAGTGGCCAGTTCAGGATCTTTCATGAAACATTAAAAAATAACAGCAATGGTTACAAAATGGTATTTTAGACATTAAACAGGATTTAACGCTTTCAGATATTTCTTTTGTGTCCCACTCTCCAATCTGACTTACATTCATACGAGCAGACAGAGGAGTATGTTTGAAGTAAGTTTGGAGCAGAACACATTCTGTCTGTGTTGGTTTGAAATGCACAACACTATGTTGCCTTACAGGCCAAGGATTATCTTTGGATGACAGTTCTTTTGATCAGCGTCTTCTATGTTTAATAATGCATGTTTTAGCCATACGCCCTAACGGCTGCATTAGACTCTGACACTCAAGGTAAGCTCACTCCTTTTCATGAGATCAAAATGCTCATAGTTTTAGTTGTTTGATGTAAGGAATTCTTGACCTAGAATAAAGTTCCGCCACCAAACAGATTAAGTTTTCTACCTCTAGAACTAGTCACACTAGACTTTGAGCATGCAAAATTATGTAGAGCAATGCAAGGGATCAGGATATGATCAACTGAGGACTTCTGGTTTTAATAAATTATAAATCACAAATAATATTATACTCACAATGATAGAATAGACCGTCAACTCACTTTAGTGCAACAATAAAAACACGCAGCTTTGAAATATGTATTCTTTGAATTGAGCCAAAAGGATTTGGTCTTATATTAGTCACATGCTTTTCCATCATCTGGGTTCGCAGGTCAGAAGTACACTAAACTTAAACTTTGGTACGCAGCCGAAAGTGCATTTTCTTCGTATGAGCTTGTGTTTCCGGTCTCCTGCATTTGCGTGACTTTGAATGAGAGTGAAATTGCATGACCATGCCTTAAAGTTTTACATTAACAATTTTGAAAAACAAAAAACTAAAAATATATTAAAGATTTAACATTAAAATATCTAAACATCCTTAAAATTTGTGTAAAATAAAGATAGTATGGCATGGTAAAGAGCAAATTTTTTTTATTTTTTATTTAAATATAATTATTTTTATTAAAAGATAGTTTGTTAAAATAAGAAAACAACAAAATCACGCCTTAATATCTTTATCTAATTCAGTTTTGTAAATTCATCTTGTTTTAAGCATGTTATTTTTTTTATTTATTTATGTTTACAAAACTTTTGAAGTGAAGCGTTGAAAGTTTTCTCTATGTTAAACCATTTAAAAATAAAAATGTGTCTTAAGTAACCACAACAAGCGGCAGCACATTTTGTTGGTCACTTGGTTTCTATTTCTGTGGTGCCACACTGTCCTGACTGGCTGTAACTGTGCAATATTTTAGCATTCAGTTTTTTTTGTTTTTTTTTATCACTTTTCTGACAGTCCCACCCCAAAATAATGCCAGCCATTGGTCAATAAGTGTGTTTACATGCACAACAACATGTTGATGTAGCCAGTGATTTGAAAATAATCACCACAGGACACAAAACAATTTTTGGGGGGGTTTTATCTGATGGCTGTTAAAAAAAGAAAAGAACAGAACAGCGATCAATGGGGCCGTATATATATTTTAAAATAAAAATGATCTAGAGGCTAAAGTCAAAAGAAAATACAAACAGAGCATTAGCATTATATCATATATTGCATATATTTTTCACAGCATTTTATGCATTTAACACATCCTTAAATCACTCAAAGCAATTTTAACCAGGTTTTAAAGTAATGTATAACAGTTTAAAACCATATTATTCTCATTACATATATAACACGTATTACACTTACTGGAAAACACTCCCAGCTATAAATCATTAAATGCGATATGATTAATTCTAAATGTACATACCCTGTCCTCAATCGATTTTAATATACAACTGTTCAGAACACATATTAAATGCAATTTATGAGCATTTTGTATAAAATGTTATATTTATCCAAGTAATTCTGAAACAGTGAACAAAACCGAGAGCTCTCTTGCACAATATATCTTCTCATATGTGTAACAGGAGAGAGCAATGAAAAGCAAAAACTCTTAAAGGGGCCATGTCCAATTTAAGACTAGAGTTAAATTAAAGGAAATTTCTCCACTTGGCTACACTGATAACTACCTAAAATCTGCTCAACAACTGCATACTGTGTTTACATGAGATTTGAAATCATTGGGTTATTCTCTACTTAAAGTTTAAAAAGTCACACGCACAAGACTTGTGCACATCGGAGAAACCGGTAAGAACACCAGAAAATGTGTTTACATGGAGAACGAAATATAAGTAATGAGCAAAACAGATCTGCTTGTGTTGATCAATTTTGCTTAAACCCTTTATGGCCAAAACCAGATAAATGAAAACTGTTTAAGGCATTTATGTGAACACACACATTGTCAGCTTGATTACATTTTTAGAGGAATTCAACCTATGAAAAGTTTACTCTCAGTTGTGACTGCATATTAAGTTGGTAAAGGAGAAGGTGTTATAACATGGGAATAATTGCACACATAAGCTTCAAGAATCAGGGCTGCTAACATAAATATTAGCCCCAAATGGGTCCAGAGGGAATTCCCAAGCATCTCATTAATTGCTTTGAAATCGTGAATTGTCCTCTACCATCTGCAATATTGTGGAGGACACTTATATGTCTGCACAGCTTTTATTATAGGTGTTATACTGCAGGCCAAACACTATTATCCTCAAGTGTACTGTGAACATAATTCATTTTCACCACCATAACTCATACAATCCTATCAAAAGCTTCAGTCTGACTGAGGGACAGGGGGTGTTCCATACTGAGTAATCTCAGCAAATCCACACAGGACAAGAGAATCTGTACAACCAATACATTGCATGCATTTCAAGTGGTTGAATATAGAGTCATATTGTGAAGAGGCAGACACAGAGTGAAGATCCATGTGCAGAGTTTAATAGCAATCGTAGTTAAACAGGCAGAGGTCAAAACCAGGTAAGCAATACAAACAAATTAACACATCATAGATGTAAATAAATGGGTAATCCAAAGGACAGGCAATAATCAATGCAGGCAGTAGGTAAAAGACAATGCTCTGAAATGCAAGGCAATGGGTGAACTGGCAAGACTTCGCAGTGAAGCGAAGCTTGAGCAGTGATTATATACACAGAGAGTTTATGAGTGAATGGCAATCTGGTGTGAGAGTCAATGGTGGGAAGAAGGGGGTTCTGGGAAATGTAGTCCAGTTGGGTTAATACTCAGGGGAAGGAGATCTTGTATGAACAGATCTGGAAATGGTAGATATGCCCCTCCTTCTAATTAAAGTACCACCTTATTATGCATCAAAACTGATTCCTCTGCAAGCTGCAAGTGAAAATAAAAATCAACCAAAATTATTTTAATGTTATAAGTGAACAAATGTCACACAATTTAATTCAAACTTGATAATATATGCAAATCTGATGTAAAAAGTTTTCTGTCTGCAAGTTTATGTTTTATGTGAAAATATAAGAGATACTGATGTAGTGATGTTCTTCTGCTTCAAGTCCCAAAGAGATTCCAAAGATGTCAAGACAGCAAAAGCCCTGCTGACTTAAAGGAACATTTACCTTAGCCAATATTGGATTCCAAGGACTTTTAATGAGCTGCCAACCAATGTTGTCAATTTAGCAGTAAAGATTTGCTTTGCAGCTGTTATTTTAGGATCAGGCACACTTACAAGTTATTTTAGAGACTCTTGTTTTACAGTCTATTTTGTAGTTGCATTTTTGTGCCCTTTATATTTAACAATACTGTTTTGCACAAAATTATACCTTGAGACAGTGTTGTCTATTTGTCCAACCAAGACTCAGTCATAATAACATATGGCAAAATCATAAGAAATTTGATGGATTGCAAGTTAAAAACGTCTTTATGTAAAGAAAACATAAATGAACCAATGAACAATTTTATTAAGATTTTTTCTTAGTTTAAGCAAAACCAAACCTTAACCTAACCATAAAGTCTAACTTCTGAACCTTCCCATGATAATATGAAAATTACTGTTGTGTACTACAGAAAAAAAGAGAAACATCAGGGTTTTGAGTGTTCTTAAGGATTTTTCTTAAAGGCTTTATGAAATGGAAAATCTAATTTACCTTGATATAGAAGAGGTACAGTAACTGCATTAAAAAACACTGTAAATTTCAGAACTCAAAACTTTCTCCCCAGTCTAAAAAGAGCGTTTATAGTTCCCACCCTTTTGAAACATCTCTATCAATTCTGTGTGTTTGTGTCATCAAGAAACATTGCTCAGTTGTATGTACACACCCCAAAACATGTGTCATCGCACCTTTGGCCCCGCCAACTGGCATTATCATAAACAGAGAGGGAGAGAAACAGGCCTAGTGTGGCAAACTAATCCTGAACACCAAAGGGGACCCAGCTGGACTATTTTAAGATTTTTGCAAATAACATGCATTACACGGACGTCTTTGACCATTGTCATGTTTATCGCGTCATTTTTAAAAGACACGTTGTCAAGTTGCAACTCAGACGGAGATGTCATTCAGTTTCATTCAGCTGCTCTGCGTCTTGCTGTTTTTGTGCCCTTCTGCGCTATTTTTAATTGTTGGTGTATGTAAATAAGCACTAGCTGGACGTCTTTGATCTTTTGGATGCGTTTCTGACTATCTGCACCTCAGTGCAATGCATTGTGGATGTGCAAATATCAGCGTGGACTGCTTGTGAACCAGTCATAATATGATTCAAGTGTTGCAAAGGAACTGTTATTGAAGAATGCGACATATAAAAACACTTGAACTTGACTGCAAAATTGTGAGTAAACAGTTTCATTTATGAATATTTCATATGTCATGACAGTTTATGGTGTTGATGTGCTTGAGTGAACAGTTTAATATATTTGGATTCAATGTGTTTGATGTGCATTGTAAGTAAACCCTAAATTGTAGTTTTGTTATGTTGTGGAGAGCCAAATATGGCTGAATTTGAGGGTATGAACGATGTTTGCCAATCAGAACATTGGGCGTTTTCATTGAAGTTTAAAGGAGACGCTGAGGCCAAAACCGAGCGTTTGAGACAGGGGACAGAGACAGGGTGGAAAATGATCATTTACTGTATTATTAAAGAGCCCATATAACGCTAATTTACAATTTTATTTTGGGGTCTACTAGAATAGTTTAACATGCTTTAATGTAAAAAAAAAAGAAAAACACATTATTTTTCTCATACTGTACATTTCTTTTATCCGCTCTTCATACTCTGGCTGAAACAATTAGATTTACCTCCTGTCTCTTTAAAGCCCCCCTTTCTGAAAAGCCCAGTCTGCTCTGATTGGTCAGCTGGCCTAGTCTGTTGTGACTGGTCAACCGCGTTGAGTGTGTGTCGGAAATGTAATGCCCATTACCATAACCGAGTTTAAGCTCCCGAGTCTTCCTGAGCAGCTGTAAACACTACTGTAACTATGGTAACAGTCGTAACTATGGTAACGACTGTTACCATAGTTACTACTGTAACTATGGTAACAGTTGTTTTTTTTGCTGTAGCAGTTCGAGCCAGCCTAGCACTACCATGGACTGCAGACGTAAAATTACCATTTGTAAAAATAAATCCATCTCCACACTAGATCACTATCCATGATACTAAGAACGAAAAACAATTTGCATAATTCTACACAACTGTAGGTAAAAGTGGGCCCGCCGCTGATTTTAAAATCTATTTTAACAAAATAACATTAACAGGTTTGCAGAGGCCTACAGCAGTGCACTGGGTGTACACCATAGATACTGCACCAGTTGAAAACTCTGCATTTGAACTCTTGGTATCCACAAATGATCCTGAAACACCAGATTGTCCCAACAAAGTGAGAACTTCAGGAGTAGCCGACTTGAAAATCTGGCATTGGTTGTGGTTGTACTACTGAGGAATAGTGGAAAAAAAATATTTTGAACCATTTCATCTGCCTTTGGAAGTCCAAACAGTGAAGAAAACAGCATCTTCTCAACATGGCGCCAACACTAACCCAACTCATCCTGGCCTCGGCTATAACTACGTTTGTTTGAGGGTGGGCCAAAGTAGCCCTTAGGTGGGCATTATGCCAATGTGTTACATAGTGACATAGATACTTTACGGAAGAAATGGCTGGATTACAATCCAGCCATTTTTTTGAGTGGACTATGTGCTTTGCTACTTTGCAGACATTTTACATGCACAAAGAGCTATGCTACACACTAAAGGAAAGGTACAATTCCAAAAAGCATAATAGGACCTCTTTAAACTATTACACCTTTGGTGCAAAAAAACTTTACTGACATTATCAGTTGATCTCAGGGAAGATAATACAAATATTTACAAAAAAATCGCATTTTATGACCCCTTTAAATGTTTTGTCCATCTAATAACAGCTTGTATAATTTTATTATGGCATATTTTCTTTAAAAGTGTCCTAGTGCAATTATCAACATTCGCTATTATCCCGCAGTCAAACGTAAACAAGCATCTAAAACTGAAACCTACAGGGAACTAAAAGGCTGAGAGAACTTCAATAAAGAAACAGCTATAAGGACAGCACTGGTTATGAGTTTACCTGAAAAGTGTTGCTGAAAGTAGATAATATCCTTTTGATGTTCATTAAATTTTTTCCACCCTGCTGTTTTACACTTTTTGCCAAACTGGAGAACTAATGGCCAAGAGACATCATTTTCAAAGATATTACTGAAACTCTAAAAAGAGTTGTGGCTAGAGCACTTTCTCCCCACAGGATGTGGTTTAAATAATCGCATTGGTGTAATGGGATGTGTTGTGTTGATTAATGACCTTTCTCAGTGTACCAGAGGCTCGTACCTTTTGTGCATTTGTCCCAGGCTGCGGTTTACAGTTTCATGGTTCAACTCACAAAAGCAGTGTCCCAGATGGCTTTTAATGTCCTCTGAATTAAGAGTTTATAATGGGAGGCACTTTTAACTAATCGAATACTCTCCGTGGTCCACAAGGTTATTAAAATTGTTAATCATATAAAGCATCGAATTTTGCATGTGAGTTTGGGGGAGTTTTTGGGTTTCCTCTTAAGGACCTTATGAATTTGATGTTTGGATGGGACATATTGAAGGGCTCATCCCCTGTTTTTATAAATGTGGCAGCGGGGGCGTGATCAAGTGCCCGTCCGGAGAGAGAGAAGCGGTAAGGGCACTTACACCTGAGCTTAATTATGTCTAACACCTGTCTCTAATTACAGTGAGCATGGCGAGAGTGGCATAAAAAGAGCCACACTGCCAGCAGGAGAGAGAGAGTCTGGGTCTGGAAGCTAGTTTATTTTGAAGCCTGTTATAAAGTGAAAGCTTATTGTGAAGCTGGCGTGTTGTGGCGCCCAGTACCAATCAATAAAAGCCCACTAGCCTGGGTTGAAGGAACCTATTTTCCTGTGTCCTCCTTGAAGTTCTCACACTGGTGCCGAAACCCGGGAACAAATTTGAAGTACACCCCATGGAGTCCCTGCAGTTGGCCGAGATCCTTCAGTCCCTCGGCAGCCTCCATCAGTCCCACCAACAATCCCTAATTGAGCTTCGCCAAGACCAGGATCTTTGGTTCTTTAAAATCCTGCAAGCTCAAGCAGAGGACCGGCATGCAATCTGAAGCCTGCTTGGCCAGGAGAGAGCCCCGGCCGTGACCCCGGACAACCGCAGCCCCCTGCCCCCACCCATGAAAATGGGGGCGGAAGAGGCATTCCTAGACCTGTTTGAGTGGATGGCTGAGGTCTGGAGCTGGCGCGGGACCAATGGGCAGCCAGGCTCCTCCCACTCTTGTCCGGGGAAGCCCAGCTTGCTGCCCAACATCTGCCGGTGGCTAACCTCCTGGCCTATGATGACCTGAAGAAGGCAATTCTGCAGCGGGTGGGTCAAAGCCCGGAGCAATACTGGCAGCTCTTCTGGTCCCTGAAGATGGGGAAGTCTGTCCACCCATTTGCCTTTTCCCAGCGGTTCCGAGATGCATGCCGGAAGTGACTGCTGGCGGGGAACTGTGACGTTGTGGGAATCTTAGATCAGGTGGTACTGGAACAACTTATCCTTCGGTTGCAAAAGGGAATGGCGGAGTGTGTCCAATGCCATCGCCCGGCATCGCTGGAGGCGTACCCGAGGGCGGAAGAGCCCTCTTCTCTCTCTCTCTCTCTCCCCTGCTGACGGTGTGGCTCTTTTTATGCCGTTCTCCCGTGCTCAATTTAATTAGAGACAGCTCAGGTGTAAGTGCCCTTACCGCTTCTCTCTCTCCGGACAGCCACTTGACCACACCCTTGCTGTCACAATAACCAACTTGCTTTAGTAGTTTGTTGCAACTCAGATGCTTCTAATCAAATGCTTCTAGAGAGCATTTAATGTGGGTGGCCTGACTTCCCATTTTTCCTGGGACAGTCCAGTATTTAAGCTCTTTTTCTAGTGTCCCGACTTATTCTGAAAAAATCGTGTTTTGTCCCGTATTTCCCCTCTCCTAAAATGTCCCTATCACCTATGCGGCTTTCTCAGTCATGTGAGTATTCAAATCAAAGTCAGCCAAGGATATGGCTTGTAAAACATGTTATTTAAAGTACATGATTGGATTAAACTATCCAATCACAATCCCCTAACAATAGACGTCCAGTTAGTGAACTGATT
The DNA here is from genome assembly GCF_025860055.1 of Xyrauchen texanus. Classification (NCBI taxonomy): domain Eukaryota; kingdom Metazoa; phylum Chordata; class Actinopteri; order Cypriniformes; family Catostomidae; genus Xyrauchen; species Xyrauchen texanus. Next base: position 28,278,591 of record NC_068317.1, read on the forward strand.
GAAGAGTCAGTTTGAAAGAGCACACAGATGAAATTGCGATTGGAAAAATGTCAAGGAAGCATACATGTACATTTAATGAGAATCTTCAAAAAGAAGATTCGCATTTCCATCGCCCATAGAGGCTGCATCAACATTGCGCAGCATGTTCATACAAAAAGCATGTGGATGCTGCTAAAAATAAGTGTGCCATACCAAGTGTTCAGTGCTCAAGTTTGTGAAGCAAAGTTCATAATCTGACAAGGTGCATGCAAGTGAAGGACTTTTTGCTTATCATTCTGTTGTGCACAGCCATAGTTTTCGGTCGGCTGACTGCACTGCGAAATTGATCAAGAAATTGTTTTATCCGAAATTTTCTTCTGCCCACACCAAATCTGAAGCTGTCATATGCAACGTCCTCACTCCTTTGTCAGAGGAAGATGTTCAGAGTGATTTGGACAAGTGCTCGTTTGTCACATTGACTGTGGATGCATCCAATCACAAAGACATAAAATTATTCCCTGTGCTTATGCATTCCTTTAATCCACTAGACGTTATAAAAGTCAAGATAATTGAGTTTTCGCCTCTGGCAGGTGAGACGTCATATTTGCAAACTGACTTCATTTCTAATGTCATTGAAAAATATGACTTTGATCAAAAACGACTTTCCCTCTGTGCTGATAACACCAACACAAACTATGGTGGTGTTAAGAGAGCTGGTAAAGGCAATATTTGGAGAAAGCTGCAGTCAAAGCAAGGAAGGGAAATTTTGAGGATTGGCTGTAATAAACACATCATCCATAACACATTGCAAACAGCAGTGGATTGTCTTCCGATAGATTTAGAGAGTTTTGCTGTGAAGGTGTACAAATACTTCATATCTACACTGTGCGTGTGAAGGAGCTCAAAGACTTTTGTGATTTTGTGCAGCTGGACTATCAGAAATCACTGCAGCATGGAAACACGTGTTTCCTCTCTCTTGGTCCTCTTGAAAGAAATCTACACATTTTCAATGGTTGCGTGTATACTTTTTTCTCAAGAAGTTTCTAAGAGACACTTTCAGCAATCCTTGAACTAAACTTTGTATTGTCTTCGCACTCAAACAAACCGTGCACTTGAGATAGTAGAGCAAGACCACATATCAGCCACAGAAGTGGCTTTGCACAATCATGACCTGAGAAAAGTTTTGCAGGCCAGGTTGGAGGAATCATTCATACCCTCTGACATTAAAAAGCAGTTGGATGATCTGGTTGAAGCTGGTGACATGTGAGCGGATGATTTCTTTTGTACATTGAGAAACTTATATTCAGCATTGGTGCATTACCTCCAAAATTGGAGCCGCTCATTGGAGAACACAGAAAAACTTGAGTGGGCCATACTGAAAGACATACCAGCATGGAAAGACATTCAGAGCAACCTCGAACAATTCTTGGCACATACAAAAACATTTAACTTTTACACTCATGGAGAAAAATTCATGAACCAACAAACAATGTTATTACAGTTTACAATTTACTTAACCCAAACCAAGACCTAACCATAATGTCTAACCACTACCTAACCCCAAATACTGGACATTGGATTTGGAGGTGGTCTCAGAGATTTTAAAAAGATTTCCGTATCCTCATCGTCCAGATGGACACCTTTTAGAACTTTTAAACATTTGTCTGAATCGTGATTAATTAATTTTTAATCATATATTTTTTTGCAAATCCATGCATGGCTACGGGAAAGAAATTTGCCCCAGCCTATGTGAATATTTATACAGAGTGTCTATTTGCACCCCGGTGCCACACAGGACAGCTTTCTGCCCCTGATTTTTGTCTGGTGGAACCACAAAAATATATGACAGACTAGCCAATAGATATCGCTGCAGTGGCATGAGGTGTAACGATGGTGTGTGAATGTGTACTTTTGTCCTAGTGACTGTGTTTCGAATCCTCGATTTGTCCCACTCTTTTTCCCATCCGATTTCCTGTTTCCACTCTTAATATTTCCTTTAATAATACATAAAATAACAGATCAAACTGAATATAAATGTTGATTTCATTACAGTGATTTGGTCATGGTGAATGTCGAGGGGTGCAGAGAAGTGTTTGATCTCTCAATGGCACTCGTTCCTGCATGAAACCATGGTTACGGTAGTAAAACCAAGGTTATTTTTTTTAAGGTAAGGTTAAGGTTAGGTTTAGGGGTAGAGATTAAATAGTTTGTCCGTTTGACTCTAAATAAATACAAGTAACACACTGCAGTTATGCCACCAGGGTGCAATTAGTATTTACCATTATTTGCACCAGGGTTGGGGTGCAAATAATATTTTCCACTATTTGTAATGGGTGTAAATAGCATATCATTATTTGCACCAGGGTATAAAAAGCATCTGACACTATGTGCACCAGGGTACAATTAGTATCTACCATTATTTGCACTGGGGTGTAAAAAGAATATACCATTATTTGCACCAGGGTTGGGGTGCAAATAATATTTTCCACTTTTTGTAATGGGTGTAAATAGCATATCATTATTTGCACCAGGGTCCAAAAAGCATCTGACACTATGTGCACCAGGGTGCAATTAGTATCTACCATTATTTGCACCAGGGTTGGGGTGCAAATAATATCTGCCACTATTTGCACTGGGGTGTAAATAGAATATACCATTATTTGCGCCAGGGTGCCAAAAGCATCTGCCGTATTTAAATGACCCAATGGGACCATAATGTACCTAAGGTACAGTATCTTGATGACATATTTGGCATGTGGCACCATTCAAGAAAGGAATTTTTGGAGTTTAGGTAGATTTTATATCAGCATCATCCTGCTATTAAGTTAAAATGTAATTTGCAGCAAAATAGTTTATTTTTTTTCAGTAGATGATATTGGAAACAAACTTTACCAACAAAAGTGTTTTAGAGGAATCTAGTTACCTCCCAAAACATACGTGCTGTAGTCTAATTATATTTAAATTGATCTGGTTTAATCAGATATGCAACTAGAATAATGTTTACTGCTCTTAGGGGGTACAGAAATAATTTTCTTTGAAAGATAAAAACAAAGGTTAAGCAAATGGGGTATATGGAAGTGTCTAGGAAAAATGAGAAAGGTAAAGATATACAGTAATTCCATGTTCTCTGAGCAACAAGGTTCACACTATACAGAATTAAAATCCAACTTTCAAAGAGCACAACAAGAATGTGAATGTGAGTTCTAAAAAATGTATGTTATCTCAACTTATAGAAGAAATAGGAGTTTGAGGGACTTTTTAGTACATTAGACATTTGGTCATAAACAAGATCTTGTTTATGACCATTTTAAAACCTTTTGTTACATTTTAATACTTTTTTCTAAAAGAGGTTTCAAAATTGTATATAAAAGTTCACATTGAAAGATTTAAATATAGTATATGGTTAAATGTGGGATAATCTAATTAGTGGAGACTGGAAAAAGATTACAAGTTCTTTTAAGACATCATTTAGCTCCCATACAAAAAACCTAATCCTAAAGTGGTACTTTATGTACATTTGTCAAGGTCATGGTTTTCGGTATTTCTGTATGGCAGGTCTCCAGTCTAATTGAAGATGGACAACTCTGCAATGTAGGAATGAGAGGGGTCAATTGGGAGATTACATATACAAAATCTGGTGTGTCTGAATGAATGATGAGGTTCCTTTTTATTTATTTTGTAATTTAGTTTAATAAATGATTTTTTAATTATTATTATTATTGTTGTTGATTACTGTCTATTTTATTATTGTGATTTCTTCTGAATTGTAAGGAAATATGCCTGGTCCTAAATTTTTATTTTGAGCATATTTCATCTACCATTACAAACATAACCATACTTTTCATATTAGAATAACTTTTGAGTAACATTGTAAAACTTGTTAAGTGCAGAGTATTAAAGGTTATTGACATACATGAGTCATTTATATTGCATAAATAAATATAAAGTGATTAACCAAATATGTTTGGCTGATGTTTCCTTAAAATAATGAATTGGATAGGCTAGCTAAAATGTGATGCTTGTTTTGTATTGATTTGAAATTCAGTTTTTTGATTGGTTGGTCTCTATGGGACTGTTTAATTTGAGCCAAGTCATATAGTATCTTACAATTTTTATAAGTTATTTCAAATAAATAACAAGAGTCATGAGACTATGTTGTTCTCAGCTCTGTTTTGGAAAAAAACAATGCTAAGTGCAAATAATAAAATGCAACTAACCAGACTGCATAATAGGTCATATTATTTTTTATTTTGTTTTATTGTTTTTTATGGGAAGAGAAATTGCAGATATCTTTTGTTGTTGACATAAAAGACCGTGTCCAATCAAACTCTATAGTAATTTGGTGCAATTTCACTGCATAGAAAATTGTCAAATTAGGCAGGTGCAAACATGAAGGTTGCGTGATGCTATATTTTTGTGCCTTCTATATTTAATGTTGTTGTTGTTGTTGTTGTGCACAAAATTTCCCTCAGGTAAAATACTTGTCTATTTGTTGTCTTTAGGTATTAAGACATTCAGAGTTTTTATTTGATCATTATTTTTCCAAATCATAATCACAGCAAAAATTCTTCACTGATCAAAGCTGCTGATCCATCTGAAGAAGTCACCAGCAAATGTATCTGCTCTGCACACAGGCACATTTTAATCTGAATGTGGATCAAAGCTGGGACCTCTACAGATGTTTTAGAAAAGACATCTATAGGGAAGAAAAACATCATCCTCACAGACTTTGATACTGAACAGAATTTTTTTCAATTTACAGATCACAATTAGGGTGATCTGTGTCCCCTTTGGTCCAGTTGGACCCTGTTAATACTATTACCGTCCTACTTGTGCTTGTGCAACTGAAGTTTACAGGCATATATGCATTTAGAAGAAATATGTAAATTTGATTACCTAGAAGCAGTTATAATATTAATTATTAAAGCTGTTACTGTATGAACTGAATTTGAGTGCATTCAACAAAATGTATTAAGTTGAAACAACAACAGTTAAATTGCAAATCTGAGTTATCTTAACTTAAATAGTTAAGTACATTCAATATGAAAACCAACTGAGGGGATGAGTTTACTCAATCAGTTGAGTTCGATCAACTTATCAGGGTTTTCAATGTTGCACTAAATAATGTTAACATATGTTCCCACGTCTATCTGTCAGTTGATCACCAGCTTTCGGACGGACAGGCAGCAGCTAGTGAGACAGGGGAAATTCACTTCCAGCACATGTACAATCAGCACTGGTGCCCCCCCCCAGGGATGTGCACTCTCCCCACTACTCTTCTCCCTGTATACCAATGACTGCACCGCCAAGGACCCCCTCTGTCAAGTTCCTGAAGTTTGCAGACGACACTACTGTCATCCAAGATGAAGATGGGTCTGTATACAGAAGGGAGGTTGAATGGCTGGCTCACTGGTGCAGTTAAAACAACCTGGAGCTCATTTTAGCGTATCGTGGCCCGTATCATGGCCGACCCACCAGACCCCTCGGTTCTCCCGATGGCCAGTCCTCCCCTGATTGCGTCGGCCCACCGGGAAAATGCTAGCCCTTTTGATTGCTAGTCCAGCTCTGCTGGGTACTACCATCTCACAGAAACAGAAGTGGAGACCCACATTGACTCCATTGTGACAAAGGCCAAGCAGAGGTTATACTTCCTTCGCCAGCTGAGAAAGTTCAACCTGCCACAGGCGCTGCTGATACAGTTCTACTCAGCAGTCACTGAGTCTGTCCTCTGCACTTCAATAACTGTCTGGTTTGGTGCTGCTACAAAATCAGACATCAGAAGACTGCAAAGGACAGTTCGGACTGCTGAGAGGATTATTGGTTGCCCCCTGCCCTCCCTTCATAAACTGCACACTTCCAGAGTGAGGAAAAGGGCTGGAAAAACACAAAATATGTGAAAGCATACTTGGCAATAAAGCTCATTCTGATTCATATACAATCGTATGTGACGACGTTTCTCTGCCTTTCAAAGAGGTGTGCAATGATCCATGGGTATATTATATTACATGCTTTTAACGCACTGCTATTAGTTTGTCACTTAAGTCAGGAATTATGATGTTTTCATGACAGCAAATAAATCAGATTCCACTCTAAAATCTGCTCCTAATGCTGCATTGGATGCATGGATGTATTAAAGACTGACTGGAGGATATGCAACACAGCATTCATTCAAAAGTGTGATAATCTGTATGACTGAATAGATCCAGAAAGACTTCTACATCCATAAATCCTGTGGAAAATATTACAAATAAACCACAGACATGCATGCAAATCCAAAAGTGGCTTGGTCAAATGTGGTTCATTCATCCTTCGGGGTCTGCATCAGTCAGACCTATTTAGGAGAACATTTAAGTCATAAATGAATATGAGTTATCATAGAACTGTGTGAGCAGTTCAATAATATCCACTGGCACTGAATGACCAAAGGTGACACGAAAGAGTGATATTTTTCTGTGTGCAAATTTCCCAGATCCTATGAAATTTCAAAGTATCTTCAGAATTTTGAAGTGCAACAGTAATTTGTAAAATAAGTGACAAATGTTCTCTCATCATTTTCATGTACAAACATAAAGATTCAAAGGTTTTGTATATTCTTTCGGGTCTCAGACAACATGTCAAAGGACTATTCACAGACTACCTGCATATTGTACACAAAAATGGCATAAACTGGCTGAAATCACAAGCTCCAATCAGATTGGTTGGTTTTACGGAATTTCTAAGTAAATTTCAGGGTGCACATGATTTTATCAGTCCTTCAAAAAACAATATATAGTTGCTAGATTTGACAAGTGTGCAAGGTATAGTACATAGCATTAAATGGATGAGAAAAACAGGGTAGGTCTATCAAGTAGGGCTCATGTCAGATATGTGTTAAAGATGAAAAAGTCCATTCAGATGTACTAAGTACCAAATATTTAGAAATGTATCTCTGAAAACAACTTGTAAAATATACAGATTTGCTTGAGGAATTTGCAAAAAAAAGTCAAGATCCATAACATCTGTATTTTTTGTGCAACCTTTCAAACTCTGAACCTCAAATTTAGCAAAACATTTTTTTTCTCAGAAGCACCTAAAAACACCAGACGAATCAATAAAAAACTGTCAATGAACTACAGAATTCCATAATAGACAAAAATAGTTTAAAAAAAAATCACTTTTAAGTTCATAGTGTTAAAAGCAATCAATTTCTGATCTTTGAGCATATCTGAGGCTGAGACAAAAGTTAGCTTTAGTTTAAGTAACATGACAGCTCACAGAGGTCTGGGCTATGCTCCGATCCTAGAACAGCCCTGTTCCAAATCCATGTGACTTTATTTCTTCTGTGGGACACAAAAGATGTTAGGCAGAATGTTAGCTTTGGTGACCATTCACTTTCATTGTATGGAAACAATAAGCAATGAATCTGATTGGTGACTGGGCCTAACATTTCCTTTTGTGACTCACTGAGTAATGAATGTGTGCAAATTTGGATCAACATGAGTGAATGATGACGGATTTTTCAATTCTACTTGAATTATCCCTTTGAAACTTTGAAAGATCCTCAAGATGTTTTTTTGAAAATGTAGACAAAAGAGTTGAGTTCTCAAATACAGAGCCACTGACAAACATGCTTATGTGGTCTGCATTGCCGCATATTCTACTAACTGAATATATTGAATCAAAACCAATTAAAATGAACACCAAGAAGTTTGTTACACTAACACAGTAACAAGAGAGAGAGAGAGAGAGAGAGAGAGAGTCCTATATGTGACTGTTAAATCTTTCCGAAGACACGCTGGAGATGAATTGTCAACCTCCCATGGGAAGAACCCTGTGGTTCTACTGGTGATGGGTTCCCCCTGATCTCCGTATCTTCAAAGGTCACTCTCTGCATGGCTCTGTACTCATAAAAGAGACAAGATACAGATAAAAGACTAACTGAGTAATTAGAAGCAAAGGAATGACAGAGCCTGAGTGTGGGCGTCTTTATCCTCGTCGTATTATGTTTAATTTCATTGATACAGTTCAGAGAGAAACGAAAGACACAAGAAGAAAAGACTGAATTTTAAATTTGAACCAACAGAGGAGTGGGAGCAGTCCCAATCCGTCTCCGAAGCCCAGAGTGAATTTTTGATCATGGACTCAAGTTAATCAGGTTGGGCTCAGAGTGTTGAAGCCTTTTAACACAGGGACAGCACTCTAAGACAGTGGAAAACTTAAGTTCACTACAAAAAAAAACTATTGCATTTCTGAAATTGTGTGTATTTAGCAATACAATACTTCATGTATAGCTTAGAACTGTGGTTTCAAAATGGGTAAACTACAGTCAATCTACTCTTTAGTAAACTAGTGGTCCATCAATGTATTGCAGAGGCAGATAAATAGGACCTAAATGAAGCCCCAATCAAAAACAAATTTTGTATGTTTGTATTTTTATACTATTGCAAAGTTAATGTTTTTATGTGGAATTTTGAATGAATATAATGCTACATAAAATTGTATATATTTTTTAGCAATTTTATGTACGTCACAGTAAATTGAGATATGTCAAATATACTGTATTTCTGCATTATATCGGCCTTTCATCCACCCATTTCTCTAGATACCGACATCAGACATTAAAAAAACCATATCAGTCGATCTCTACTTCAAACCTTCTAACAAATGTAGCTAACTACAATTAAACAATTTGAGTGGAAAATGTCTTCATATTTAAATACTGTATATAATAATGAGATATTTAATGGAACCAGAAACAATGACTGAAGTATTTCAATCTGAATTGTGTTCATCTGAATTCTAGACAAGTGACATTTAACAAAATGTAAGATTTGTGTAGCATAATTTGTAAATTTGTCTTTTAAATTTTTGGAGGTGGAATAAGCTGTACATTTTTAGATTATAATTGCTTGTACAAGATTTAAGTATTTCATATTCTTTCTTATAAAGCCTGTTTGATTTAACACTTAATGTAACATTAACATTTTTAACTACAAAACATGTACATACACGTATTTAAGGTGGCCGTTATAATCATGCTTAAGTAAGCATTAATTTAGGTATTAATTCATGAATAAATTTACACTTCTTACAGTGTTAGCAGCATTGTTTGAGTGAACTATTCCTTTAAAGAGGTCACGAAATGAAGTAGGGGTGGGCGATATGACCAACATTTTATTTCACGATATGAGTCATTTTATATTATCATAATGATATATATCACGATAAAGTACAATTCTGTTAAAAAATCTATTAAATTTGGTGAATATATTATATAAACATAGTGTAAAGTCTATTTTAAATAATCAAATCAGTGAATTAAATACTTCCAAATATTTCCTCTTATGTAATTTTCTCTTCATTTGGAAATTGACAATAGTCAAAGTAAAAAACAAAATGCATGTATATTTAATAGCATGTGTAGAATATAAAAAAGTTGAATTGATTTCTGTGATATTCTCAGTTGACTTTTAGTTTGTGTACTTTTATTTTGAAATTCCTGTTCAGTTCCTGTTACCTAGTCTTGTAATATCCTGTTTTCCCTCAATGTTTATGTATCTGGTTTTCATTGGTTCATTGTTTGATTACTTTGATTCAGTTCTAGTTTGTCATTGATTTTAGTTAATTGTCTTGTTATCTTGTTTTAGAGTTCTGTTTGTTTATTGGCCTTGTTACCCATGTCTTATGTATTCAAACCCTCATGTTTGCCTTTGCCACTGGTCAGGTATTGTACGTGTAACCCTGTTGTTCTGCCATAGTTTAGTCTAGCCTGTATTCTTGTTACCCTGCTATAGTTTTAGTCTAGCCTGCGTACATGTAACCTTGTTGTCAAGCCAAAGTTTAGTCCAGTCATTATACATGTACCTTGTAGACTTGTTCTAGTCAAGTCAGAGTACTTGTAACCTCATAGTTTGGTTTGGTTTGGTTTTGTTTTGCTTAGTCTTAGTCGTAGCCATGGTCATGTTATGTCAAGTCTAGTTTAGTTAAGTCTATGGTTCCTTGTTTTGTTTCATTCACTGGTTTCACGTTTTATGAATAAACTGCACTTGGGTTCATCTTCACTTCGTCATCATCGTCTCAGCCTGTTTCAGCAACATCATTACAATTTCAGAATGCTCTTGAGTAGTGAAGGGAAATCAATGCCACTCACATACACTGTTTCTGTGTCTATGTGTTTGAAGACAGAGTCTGAAGAATTCAATGCTAATGCTATGTTCTCTCAGAAATACCTTTAAGTTTTCCTTCAACAATGAGTCCAGCCCAGGAGCCCTCACAACCCCCTAATCAACAATGAGTCCAGCCCAGGAGCCCTCACAACCCCCTAACTGAGGCCCTGTCAATGATGCCTATTTTACCTTATCACTTCCATAGCCCCACCCAGCAGTGGTGAGCATTGAGATGGTACATCAGTCAAGAGCAGAGAGACAGTCATTACACTGGACATTTACTGTCAAGATACTCTCTATCTTAAAGGAGAAGCAGCAACAAACGTTTCAGGCAGAGGGTCAGAATGAGGGTGGAAAACTATCATGTTTTACAAATCAGGGGTGGACTGGGAAGAAAATTCAGAAACTTGGGGGGTCCTTTTCTGCATATTGCTGCCAACTTCCGCATATCCCGGCACCGTTTTGTGTGCGTTCTGCATAATGCAGCGGCCAATGCAGCCCCATTTCATGGCCGGCCCACCAGGATCTCTTAATGGCCTGTCCAGGCTTGTTACAAATACATGACATTAATAATATTAGAAGTGAACCTCAAGCAACATATCACAAACCTGTCATGAACTGAAGTAAGTGGTGTTGCTACTTGTAGTTTGTAATTCTGTTAGCACTGAACCCTATCCTTTTCTCATGGTTATCTTACTGTATATTTAGCAGGACACTTATTCAACTGAAAGAGTTATGAGTGCAATACACATTTGTTCAGATCGGTTTACTGGTTTGAATAAAACTACTGCAAACACACTAATCTGCCACAAAGAAACAAAACTTTCTTATTCTATTGATGGCATTGCAATCCTTTACTTTTATGCTTGCATTTATCTTGGTTCCCAAAAGAATCATTACAACCATCCAAGATTCTTCTTGCAAGTTGCTTTGGTACACAAAGGTCCTCTTAGGACGACTTTTAAATTTAAATGAGTTGAAGAATTGAGTTTAAGTTCTTGGCTGAAAGTTTTACCGGTAGTTCTTTTTTGGTGCTCAGGGCCCTGTTTAAATGTTTCTGTTTTAATAAAGCAATATGCTGACAACAGTAACCTAAAAACTGTAAAGAGTCTTTAAACCACATTTTATTTGAGAATCTATGAATACATTCCATGCTGTTAGTTTCCACCAGGAATCTGTTGAGGACTCACGTTGAGTCTTCTGGGACACACAGAGACATGAGAGAAAGCGTGCTGTTGTCTTTTAAACTTGAACACTGAAATGACTTTGAACTAAAGGCCAAGAGATGAACTTCAGCCTGTGTAGCTGACCTTTTGGACAAATCCAAAAGGTCATTGAGGTCATTTTTTTCCACAAAGTTTTCATGGAAAAAAGTGCAGAACCAAGACAAAGCATGATGTGGTGTAGGCTGTTATAGAGGATGTTATAACCTTGTTTTGTACTCTGCATGTTTTATTGCACTGCAGTCTCGCAAGAGAAACATTGTTGTAGCAACGTTTATCTGTGCATCACAAAAATGTCCAACCTGATCTCATAGAATCACTTTAGTATATCTACAGTACATTTTTTTCCCCACTGATTTTTGTGTGGCTCATTTTTTTGGTTTCGCAGAAATTTCCTGGTAAAATACACACTTGAGGCACTAAAACAATGATTAATTTACTTTCACACAAATCTTAAGTAAATGGCAGATTATCAGTTTGTAAATAGATATTGGAGTGGTGGTGGCATAGTGGGCTAAAGCACATAACTGTTAATCAGAAGGTCACTGGTTCGAACCCCACAGCCACCACCAGTGTGTCCTTGAGCAAGGCACTTAACTCCAGGTTGCTCCGGGGGGATTGTCCCTGTAATAAGTGCACCGTAAGTCACTTTAGATAAAAGTGTCTGCCAAAAAAATGTATCTATTTGTGCAGAAGCTCAGCTGAGCATTGCACTTGCGATGCACAGGACCAGAGGAAGAGTCCAGAAGAGCACAAGAGTTGAGGTGAGTCAAAAGTGTCATGGAAGCATCACAAAAGGATGTGTGGTTGCTTCAGCAATTAAATTTTGCATCTAAAATTAGCTTTTTATGTCACTTAATGTCATTTTGAATAAAGGCAGAGCCAGAGGGCCAGAGCAAAGGGTTGGTGGCTTAAGGGTAAACATCACCACAAATGTAAGCGCAGCATAGTTCTAGCAGGAAGACTAGCAGCTGTACATCATCGCACCATTAGCTGGGTAATTCCCAGCCAATCACATGTAAGCCGTTGCTTTATAAGTCTGCTCACAATCACATTGCTGTTTCAGTGTGCTAACACGGCAACCTCCACCACCCCACCACCACCAGTTGAGTCCCGTCCTGCACTGGGGTAGGCTCCTCGCCCCTGCCTCCTATCTCCGGCAGGACATGACGGTTCCGAGTACAACTTCTTCGGACCACCAGACGGGGCCTGCGCCAAAGAGATACATTACATTTCTGTTTTATATTCATCAAATAAATGTCATCTTAAATCTCACTCACGTCTGCAAGTCTTCCTGATAGAATGATGTTTCCTAGTGAGAATACATTTATTGCAGTGATGTACAGTCTCTAAACAAATAATGGTGTAGCAAACAACCAAAGACTCAGTCTCAAATATTGCCTTCATAACTTCACTCAGAGACTGTCAAAGAATTAGACGTAATTACATGTTATCGTTGACAGAAAATACTTGATGTAAAATGTGCAGTTAAGCACCTGAGACAATCTAGAACATAATTACAGGATGCAATGTGCTGACAGAAACAACTGACGGCACAACCAAGTCAGCATAATATGGTTTCACATACAAGTTCTTGACATTAAAGGAAATAACATTTGTACATTTCAAATTAATTTGTCACCCTACAATTTTTTTTTAAATTACAATTAAAATAGTTGTAAACAGAATATAAACAAAGTGTACATTTGCATGTGTGTGGGTGTGTGTGTGTTTAAAAAGGTTACAAACTGGGGTATTATGCTATAAACATGCTTTATGAGGACATTTCTTGTGTCCCGTAATTCGAATCGCTTAAAAGACATACTAAACGATGTTTTTTTGAAAATGTAAAAATGTGTGTGTGCTTTGCGTGTGTGTGTGTGTGTGTGTGTGTTTGTGTGTACATTGAAGCACACCTTTACACACCTTAACACTCAAAATCTGCTCACCATAACTATAACTTGATGGGTCAATTACATGAGAAGATGGTCGGTGGTGTTGTACAGAGATATTTTATATGACATTCCTACAGAACACTTTAAAATACTCATAAGAAATTTTAGCATCTCTTTTGGCAACCTTTAAATCCACTTCGCTATCTAATTACACTTCGATATAAACACCACAGATATCTATATATAAACAGCTAGACCAGATGATCAAAGACACAATTTTCAATCAACCATCATACAACCAAATCCGGTGGTGTCCAAAGTCTGGCCCGCGAGAGATTTTAGAAATAGAGAAAATCTGGTTAAATGGACAAATTATTGGAGAAATGTATAAATTATTGTAAATTCATATTCTGGACACTGGATATCACTATCATATACAGTCACTATTCACAGTGCATCGTCTCCACTAGTGGGTTCTGTGTTGTCGCATCCACTGGCGGAGTTCAACAGGAGTTTGGAATGCACCTTATTTCCAAGGATGAAGTACCACACAGAAAGAATTATGAATTTATTAAAGGATTGGCATAATGTTATATACATTACTCATGTACTTTTTCTTGTTAAAATATCCAGATACAGTTGAAGTCAGAAGTTTACATACACTTAGGTTGAAGTTATTAAAACTAAATTAAAATCTTTTTTAACAGATTTAACATAAGCAAACTATAGTTTTGGCAAGTCGTTAAGGACATCTACTTTGCACATAATTGTAATAGTAATTTTTCCAACAATTGTTTACAGACACGTAAACAACCCCAGTGGGTCAGAAGTTTACATACACGTTAAGTTAACTGTGCCTATAAGCAGATTGGAAAATTCTAGAAAATTATGTCAAGCCTTTAGACAATTAGCTTCTGATATGAGGTGTACTGAATTGGAGGTGTACCTGTGGATATATTTAAATCATACCTTCAAACTCAGTGCCTCTTTGCTTGACATCATGGGAAAATCAAAAGAAATTAGCCAAGACTTCAGAAAAAAATAATTGTGGACCTCCACAAGTCTGTTTCATCCTTGGGAGCAATTTCCAAACACCTGAAGGTACCACGTTCATCTGTATACACCATGGGACCATGCAGCCATCATACCGCTCAGGAAGGAAACACATTCTGTCTCCTAGAGATGAACGTAGTTGGGTACAAAAATTGCAAATCAATCCCAGAACAACAGCAAAGGACCTTGTGAAGATGCTGGAAAAAACAGGTAGACAAGTATCTATATCCACAGTAAAACAAGTCCTATATCGACATAAATTGAAAGGCACAGCAAGAAAGAAGCCACTGCCCCAAAATTGCCATAAAAAGGGCACATGGGGGTAAATATCTTACTTTTTGGAGAAATGTCCTCTAGTCTAATGAAAGAAAAATGTTACTGTTTGTCCATAATGACCATTGATATGTTTGGAGGAAAAAGGGTGAGGCCTGCGAGCCAAATAACAAAATCCCAACTGTGAAGCATGGGGTGGCAGCATCATGTTGTGGGGGTGCTTTGCTGCATAAGGGACTGGTGCACTTCACAAAATAGATGGCATCAAGAGTAAAGAAGATTATGTGGATATATTGAAGCAACATCTCAAGACATCAGTCAGGAAGTTAAAGCTACATTTACATTTATGCATTTGGCAGACGCTTTTATCCAAAGTGACTTACAGTGCACTTATTACAGGGACAATCCCCCCGGAGCAACTTGGAGTTAAGTGCCTTGGTCAAGGACACAATGGTGGTGGCTGTGGGGATAGAACCAGCAACCTTCTGATTATCAGTTTACCAGTTATGTGGTTTAGACCACTACACCACCACCACTCAGTTACATATGGGTCTTCCAAATGGACAATGACCCCAAGCATACCTCCAAAGTTGTGGTAAAATGGCTTAAGTCAAGGTATTGGAGTGGCCAACTTACATTTCAAAAGTAACCCTTCCAACCCTGAATATAGGGCAGGACTTTATATTATATATCAGTAATTGATTGGATTGTGAAAAGTAGTCTCAATGTGACAGGAGGTTGGAGGACAGGGGTTGAAAAATAAGAGGGTTTGATAACGGCAGCTCTCTAGGTCGTTTCAGAGGCAGAGCAAGCTACTCTATTGTCTTGAAAGATTACAATACAGACATCTTGTTCTTTGGAATAGCATGCACCAATTAATTGTTCACAGTAACAACAATAATACAGCAAAATGGGTTAAATATGACTACATGTTGATTTTAAAGTCACAAACTTGCATGCTGACTTATCATTTGGCTCCTGTTGAACCACAAAATCAAAACCCTTTTGTATGTTTCTTTAGTACAAATAGACTTCAAAATGATGATACTTTTAAATCCTAGAATGGAGTAAAAGCTATTGGTATTAATTGAATTCTCATTGTAAGATATTAGAGCTCAAATTATGAGCTTTATAGAGCTGAAATACTGAGAAGCAAAAGTATTGTACTCCACAGGCCAAAGGAATACAGATTAGGGAATTAGCTGCTCCGGTCCAAAGCTCTGACTCAGCACTTTCTGCTATAACACCGTAATAAGAACTGCCCATTTATTTTTCAAATCAATCATGTGAAAACAAAAGCTTTATCCCTGCAGAATAAATAGTTTAGTGGCACATACGCTGTCAAATGGCGGCTTTCTTGTTCGTTTTAATTCCATTACAGCGGTAGTTGAGAGAAGGACAAGGCGTACAAGTTTAATTGGAAGTGAGTTGAATGATAGGAGATCTGCTACCCTTAGCATTTCCCAAACACCTGCCTCCTCATTATGACTGAAGAACTGTGAGAGAATCAATCATCAAATGAGCCAGGTGTACACGGATAGAGTCTGTGTCAAGTTTGGACGGCTGCGTCCTCCAGAGGTCGCATTTATTAGCCACATACATCATAGAGGTTGTCTCATTTCAGAAAAGCGCGTAGGACACTTCAAATGCAGCCTTCAAATGCGACCTTCTTTCACGGGAATTCGGAGGATGCATGAGGTGTAGTCCTTGGTGGGCACTCACAACCCACAATTCTTTGCTTCGAAGGAACTGTCTAAAAAAAGATGCCAATTTGCCCGTAAATATGATGTTCAAAGGCAAGGAATGTTAATTCCCAAATTGAAGTATCTCAGTAGATGGATGTAGAGTATATAATATATATAATAAATATTAATATATAATTAAAATAAAGTATTAGACTAAAAGTACCCCTGTAAAATCAAATTTTTGTCCTCTAGACATCATTATAACTCTCCTAAAATGTACCTCATGCATTCCCTTCCAGAGGGACTTTGTTCCCTTCTCACTCAAAGCGCTCACACATGTTAAGTAGATTTATGCTACATTTCAATGCTTTTTAAAATTATTAAAAGTTTACTTGAATACTTGACACTGCTGTTGAAAACATCAAGCACTTAATCTGTGTATTTGTTCTTTTGTTTTCATTTATTCTATTGCTAGTCATTTGTTTCTATGTTCATACATTATTATTGACTGTTTATTGTCTTGAAAAATTACTTGAGAACTTGACACAATGTTTACTGAAATAAATGAGTTTTCAAGCATTTTGTTCAAAATTCGAATTGTTATCAATATTGGTATTCAGAATTTTCAATTTGCTTTATATAAAAGCACATGGACATTATGGCTGCATCTGAAACCAGGAAAATGCAACCTCCAGAGGCTGTATATGAAGGTAGGAAGGGACCAAAGCACGTCCAAATCCTATGTTCACATCCTGTCTACTGAGATCCCTTCACCTGATCGATTTCTGAAGGCAGCATATGTGTCCTTTGCAGCCTATCAAATCCAATAATCCTGTGCGTGCGGATCCCCAGTGGTTGAACTAAAGAAAGAAAATGGCGGCCGAAGAGGTAGCCAGTTTGTATAGAGTCTACTTTTTTATTCCAATTCTAGCAAGAAAGTAGCAATGTAGTTATTAAATATATGATTGGTTATCACCAAAACTCTCTTGAATTTGTTCAAGATTAATAGTCCGTAGTGGTTCGGTTGAATTGAATGAATGCTGGTATCCTAGCAACAATGTGACAGTACTGCCTCGGAAGCCTGTCTGAAACAAGTTTATGGAGTGACCTTCATACACAAATGCTGTCTGTTAAGTTATTGACTGATAGGTCAGCGAAGCAACTAGGTATATACCCAATAAATACCCAAATTAGTTCGACACTCATCCAATGGATTCAAAATCAGAACTGAATCAAATCGAGAACTTGTGAATTAGAATATAGCTGAATTGCCACAGGGACAAGACTATCATATCCTAGAGACCTGGGGCTGGGTTCCTTTGGTTTGGGCCAATAAGTAGCCACCCAGAACACCCTAAAACCAAATAACAATGAGTTATAAAGACTCCAAACACCTTAGCAACCACATAGCACTGCCCTGGCAACCACTCCAACAACACCGTAGCAGCAATGCAAAGGCAAACGCCACTCAAATTTTCTTTAGAAAAAAAATATTGTTTCAAAATGTAAAATCCCAACCTGCAGACTGATCGCCAAAGTCCAAATGTCTAGATTGATGTTGAACAACAATTTATTTTTTTATTTTTTTATCAGACTAAGAGAAAATATCGTCTTGAGAGTGGAATGATGGAGAGAGAGGCAGATCTCGGGGTTGAAACTTTCATGGATTGCACTCCTCAAACCATCCTAGTCTATAACAAATGAGAGAGTTCATGTCTTGAATTAGGCATCCAGCAAGAGGTAGCGCCCTTCTGTCTGCAGAGATGACAGTTAGGATGTTCTTCTGAGGGACTTAGGCCCCATTAGGGCTCAGATTGATATTGTTTGCGATGGCAGGAAATCTTTAAGCTTGGGTCCATGTTCGGGTGGGCTATCAATCAAGTTGAGTCCACTAGATTGAGCAAGGTCTACTTTGCAGGAGAGAACCAGAGGGGGAGAAAATGCACCGATACTTAGGTCCATGGAAGGTCCATTCAGAGGTCATCTAAAGGATATGTTGTGGAACTAGGAAATTCTCCATATCCTTGACAGCTGGTCAATATATAGAGTGGGGAAACATTCAGTCAACTATGACATTGTAGAGTGAATTTTGAAAAAGCAGTTTATGAACCCCTGATCTGTGTAAATGACAACACAACTGGGCACCAAAGCGCATTAAAGGATAATTTGGTTTGAGTTAAAATTAAAGGGCTTTAATGCACAGAAACAAGCTAACACCTGCAAAGTTTGCTTTGCTGGTCTTTAAATAATGTATATCCTTGATGTAGCATAAAGATTACCATATTTTCCAGAAATAAAGTTACATCTGACTATAAGTCACACTGGGTCAAAACCGTGTTGTTGAGAGAAAAAACACATAAAGCCTTATTCGGTATTATATGGGGATGTGGGGTAATGTAATAATTACTAGAACATCTCAGTAATTTTAATCCCGTTCGAACTGGTCATGTCAGCAATTGTTCCAGACTTTTTACGGTGTGAGCGCTCCCACGCCGGTAAAAATTGCGGTGTGTTTTATCTACAATACCATGCCCTGTAAAAATAACCCCAGGTAATATTATATATATATATATATGCGCACACACACACACACACACTCTTGTTGTGTTTCCATGTTTTATGGGGACTTTCCATAGACATAATGGTTTTTATACTGTACAAACTTTATATTCTATCCCCTAAACCTAACCCTACCCCTAAACCTAACCCTCACAGAAAACTTTCTGCATTTTTACATTTTCAAAAAACATAATTTAGTATGATTTATAAGCTGTTTTCCTCATGGGGACCGACAAAATGTCCCCACAAGGTCAAAAATTTCGGGTTTTACTATCCTTATGGGGACATTTGGTCCCCACAAAGTGATAAATACACGCTCACACACACACACACACACACACACACACACACACACACACACACACACATATACCGATGAGCCAAAACATTATGACCACCTGCCTAATATGTTGTTGGTCCACCACATGCCGAAAAAACAGCGCTGTCCTAATGAAGCATGTACTGAAGTGACCCTGAAGTTGTCCTGTGGTATCTGGCATCATGATATTAGCTGCAGATCCTTCAAGTCCTGTAAGTTGCGAGATGGAGCCGCAGTGGATCTGACTTGTTGGTCCAGCACATCCCACAGATGCTCAATATGATTGAGATCTGGAGAATTTAGAGGCCAGGGCAACACCTTGAACTCTTTATGGCCCTGTCACACTGCACACATTTCCAAACAATGTGTGCAGTGTGACAGGGCCATCAGGGAATACCACTGCCATGAAGGGGTGTACCTGGCCTGCAACAATGTTTAGGTAGGTGGCACGTGTAAAATGATGTTCGTGTGTTGAACTCTGTTTGAGGCATCCTCCACATCCAAAGCAGTTGGTGCCTGATCTGCAGCTGCCATTCAAGTTTTGTATGTGTGACTTGATTTGGCGGGAGTCACAGAATTCTCCCTAGCCAATCATGTTGATAGATGAAAATAAAATCAGGACAGGGAAGAAGCGAACAAAGATGGTGGGAAAATTGCGCATTAAAAGTACAGTTACAGCACTTAAAATGTACTCAAGAAAAAGTAAAAGTATACAAAATTTAAACTACTTAAAAACCTTTGGAAAAAGTAGTTAATTACAGTACTGTGAGTATTTGTAATTAGTTACTTTACACCCCTGTTGGTAGGTCCTCACCACTGCTGACCAGGAGCACCCCACAAGTCTTGCAGTTTCACAGATCCTCAGACCCAGTAATCTGGCCATAACGATTTGGCCCTTGTCAAAGTCGCTTATGTCTTTACTCCTGCCCATTTCTCCTGCATTCAACATGCTGACTACGAGAACTGATTGTTCGCTAACCATCTAATCTACCTAGACCTTGAAATGATCACCGTTATTCGCTTCACTTTTGGGTGGTCATATTGTTTTAGGTCATCAGTGTATTTTTTTAGGGTCCCTTTCTTTTGTGTAGAAGTCGGTTTTGTGCTTGGAGCCAGATGAGTGCTGGATTCCATCTCTAAGATTACATTATCTAGTGTTGCAGACTGTTTGTTGTTGCTGTTGAATAGCGGAAGAGACGCCATTACTGTCTGAGGCAAGGGTCTCGGGAGTGCGTATAAACGTCACATCCTTTGCATTTTCCCGCCGAAAGCGACCCGCTCCCTTCGCATGAAAATCAGTCTACTGGCTTTAATAGGCAAACTAGGAAGTCCGGGAAGTCCTAAGTTGGGTTACAAGCCGTTCACGCATTGGCAAAGACAATTGTTACATATTGCACCTGTAACCTATTACATATAATATTTTCACCTGCTGTGAGAGCTTACAATTTTCTGCCCACTTCTCCTGCATTATTTGTGTTTTATTTTTGTGTTTGCAGGTGTATGTGTGGGCATGGCCTGAACTGATGGTGAGTGAAGGTTTGGTGAGTGACAGCGATGTGGTGGGTGTGTTGTGGGGAGCCAGACGCTCCATTTGCAGCAGGAGTGTAATTGGACTGAAAGACATGTTTGTTGAAGATAACGCACTACAATACAACAGCCTCATGCTGTCTGACCTCATTCGTCTGCCATCTCTCTAAATCTATCAGCTCATTTGGATGCACAAACACCTGAAGGGAGGGAAAAAAAGAGTGTGCTTGTGTGTGTATCAGTGCCAAAGGATTCACCTAATTACTGCAATGCATCATTCTTTCTCCTCAAGGAAGTTTGCACAATTTGCAGGCCAATTAATATGGTCCGTCTTTGTTTTCAACCTCATTTCTGAGGTTTGTAACCCTGAACGAAAACAAGTGTTTCAGGTTTGCACTGCATGTTACCACATATCGAGAAAAAATCAGCCTTGACAGTATTACACCACTTTGATTGGCAGTGAATTACTTTTGCTGTTCACTAATGAGCCTAAGGGGAGTTCACATAGAATGCATTCTTGTGTAAAAAAAAAGCAATATGAAGATAAATGGCAAAAAAGCAGCAAAATATGGCATAACGGTCAAACATGACTGTCTAGTCTCTAGAACATCTTTAGAAGAAGATTCCACATATACAGGTTTGTATGCAAAAGAAAGTTCTACCAAGTTCCACTATGCCCAAATGTTTACCAGCAGAAATACTGCTTTTTAAGATCTGACCACAAGAGAATACCCTGCCTATCAGCATACTTCCTTTCAGTTGATCTAAATTGTCTCACAAACTTGTGATCAGACAGGATTCAGACTTGCCAAAAGTTTTCATGGCCGCTGGTTTTCTCGTCTGTTCCACGTCTGTTTTTATTCTCCATTCTGCCTGCAGTTTCACGTTCTCTGCTCCCCCCTCGCTGTCTTTTTTTCTCTCTTATTAGTGCTCCTTCTGTCTTTTACTACATCAACTTTTCATGATGCCGGTCCTCTGAGGTTTGGCCCCACACATGATCTTTTCTCAGGCCCATGCAGAATTTATGTGCAGGCGGGCCGAGCACGCATCCGCCTTCGGCCCTTGTCTTTGATGTGTTCGTCCATTCTCAGCCTCATGCTCAAAGGCCCTTGAAAACGTGTAATTGATTCCTGGCAGTGATTCTAATCATCAAATGCGTGTTAAAATACTGAAAAACTTCAGTAAAACACTGAAAAACTTTTCTGTTTAACCTTGAACTAAACCAAAAAGGTGGTTGTCTTGGTGCAATAAATGCAAAATCTGTTGCGACCACTATTATTATTGCTCATACAACCCTACAACATGTTCACATGAGAAATCAACATGTTGCTTCCGAAAGTACATCTACCCTAAAATCATTCTGCCAAATTACGACAAATGGCATCTCCCATCAGACATTATTGGATCAATTCAAAAGTCATTGAGTTTTTCTCTAGTGCTATGAACAACGCATTGTACAAGCAACCTCCAAGACATGGATTCTGGTCTCCTGGAAACCAGAAAGTAATCGTTCACATACAATGGTGAGTGTGATTCGGAGGCGCGTTTTCATTCTAAAATGTACTTTGGGGTTGGGGTTTGGATTAGGGCACATGGTTAATAAAATATGCATTCTAGTTGGCTGTATAATATAATTTACAACTAAAAACATCCGTTTTACATGATACATATGATACAGGAGTATCATATGTATCATGAACATTGAACAAATAAATATAAATTGAGTAACCAAATTAGTTCACTGACGTTTCTTTCTTAAATAAAGTGTTGGATAGGAGACTAGCTAAAATTGTATGCCTGTAATGTATCAATTTGAAATTCTGTTTGTTGATTGGTTTGTCTCTATGGGAATAGACGTCTTCCTTTTCATACGAGCCAAATCGTAAAATGTTTTATTTTTATTTTCATGATGTAAATCACCCATAACACCATAGCAACCACCTGGTAACATCCTAACAACTGCAAAGCAACGTGCTTAAAACTACGCAGAACACTTTAACCATGGCATACACTGAGGTAGCGACTTTTGCATTTACAAGCACTACTCATGTTTTCTTCAGAAAACGTAAAAATCTAGTTATCCTCATTATAAAAATTAAGTTCCTGATGTATGACAGTCTGTACCAGCTACAGGATAGTGGGTGAATTTTAAAGACCATTACACTGATGAGCGTTTTGTAGGAAATAACTGTTATGTTCATCTTATCAGACTTCATCTCTTCCCCTGTTAAACTTGGGTTTGTTTGATTTGAGCAATTTCTGGTTGAGACTGGGGTGGATCTAGACATTTTTTCAAGGGGTAACACAAAGACTATTAGGGGTGACAACGCCAAAGATAGAGCCCATGCCTACTTCTTATGGATTAAGGTACCAATCTCTATTAAATCTCTAATAAACACATTACAAAATTCTAAATGTTCCTTAGCTTGACATATAGAACTGGCAGTCTGAACTAAAAGTCACCTTATGCAGGCCAAATTGTTTTATTTTGTTAAGTGTACCCATGGACGGTGAGTGCATGCATATCCCATGTTATTCTGCTTATAAAGTCCTGTAGACCTATTTGTGACAGCTGGAATAAGCCATTTGAATGCAAAAATTAACACAAAGTTAGGCCTAATCAAATAAAAACTGTATGACAATTGTGCTGTGTGGGGCAGTGTTGCAAAACCCGTGATTGTTTTGGATATTCTGCAAGTTCCGTCATCGGCAACAAATACATCATAAAACTGTCCAATCAGGTTGTAGCTTTTTCCTGATGCCAATGCCAGTGTGAACGCTAAGCAAACCAGGACTAAATGTATCATTTTCTTTTTTGGTCTGGAAAAAGAGGACCGAGAGAGCCAAACTACAAGTGTGTAAACACCCTAAAAGATTTTTTTAAATTAACTGTTTTGATAAACAGTCCTTCTGAACGATTCAAGCACTCAAATAAATATTTCACATCATAGAGTAATTTCATCTCTACAACTGCTACTATCAATCTTGGGATTTAGTTTTTCAGTAGATGAACTCATATATAAGCACTTTAATAAAGAACATGACTGACTGGTCTGGTGGACTGACTGGTCTTTTTAGAGCTGCATAGACTAGTTTACTACAACTAATGTAGTCGATGCTGTCAGCTTAGTCGACTAGTCGCTCTCCACATGATTTATAAAAGGTGTCTGTAGGAAAAACAGCAGGTGTGAAGTACAGAGGTGGTCCTGTCTCGTGTATCTGTTGATTGCCCGTGTGTTGGGTGTGCGGTCGCCTTCCAGAATTGCAGCACATCAGCTGGTCTTCCACGCAGGATATCTCATCTCTGCCCGTATGTCTAGAGTCAAGTCTGCTCAGCTCTGTTGGCCATTGTTTTGCATCTCACCAGCTTCAACAGAGGATTCTATGAATCTGTTCCTGACTTCCACAATGCACACACATCCTAGGAACACACTCTTCATGGATTGCCCCTTGTGCTACTACGATGTGCACACCACTGGAGATTCCTCAACCCGTTACTGCTCATTATTACTGTTAATAAATGCTTTGAACTGGGTCTGTTTGTATCACTATCATTCTTTACACCTACAGGACCCTACACACTGTCTAGTTGTCTATCTGATGCCTGATGACATTTTTGGTATGTTGATTTGTTGGCAATACATATCATTTCGCCAAAATATAACTTTTTATATATAACAAACCAATATTTCATCTAAATCTGTACATCAGATATGTGGAACACATTTTGTTTTTCAATTCCAACGGAAAAGGGCACGAGCTGCGGAAAAAAAGGCTGACACTAAACGACACTAATAACAGCCACAACAACACTCATCTTAACATTCAAAATAACACATTCCGATGGCAGATCACCAGTCAAAACACACACAGATAAGATTAAATAAAAACTCCTACTCAAGAACTGGAGATGTTTCAACTGGATTATACAATAGCTGACAAAAACTATTTTAAAAAGTGTTGAGGACATGTCTCATCCATCTGCACCCATAAATGAAAGCGATGATTCAGTGATGACTTAGAAACAACTGAGATATGAATCTTTTCATTGTTGTGGTGTTTGCGGATCAACCTGTGCGTGAGTGCTCAAACACTGTACACACGCTGCAGCTGCACAGCACGTCCATGATTGGCCACTGATGTAATCTATCACACGATTGGGTGCTGATGTAATCTGTCAAGCAATTGGCAGCTGATGTACTCTATCATGCACTTGGCCACTGCTGTGGTCACTCACTCAATGTGGTGTTGTGGGCTCAGTTAAAGCAGTCCAAAATGAATAAACCCCTAAACAATGTACAATTATTTTTTTATACATCGGGATACTAATGCTGGTGTGGCAGATGGGTTGGCAATGCTTTTTCTT
Organism: Xyrauchen texanus; assembly: GCF_025860055.1. Taxonomy (NCBI): domain Eukaryota; kingdom Metazoa; phylum Chordata; class Actinopteri; order Cypriniformes; family Catostomidae; genus Xyrauchen; species Xyrauchen texanus. Next base: position 28,303,615 of record NC_068317.1, read on the forward strand.
AGGCCACCTAGGTAGATCTACCCATGGGTTCAGACCAAGTGCTGTGTGACATTCTTATATAGGGATAAAACTATGCAGAAATAAAGTGCAGCAAGAGGGTGCAGACAGAGAAAGTGTTATAGCCAACTATGTACAGTCAGTTAATTGACAATCTTCTCTGAACGTTATTGCAAATTTGAGGTGAAAAATATTTTCTTCAAAGTTACAGGCAACCTGTCCATTTGCACGTATGTCAAAGTCATGCTATTGTGCTCAAACAAGCAATGGAATTCATAGCTATCTACAGTATGTATGTCAGTGTTTGCTGTACAGTCTAGTTCCGAAAGTAAAAATCTAATTCCCATAGGGGATTTTGTTTTTATTTATAATAACTTGTAAATCTTAAAGGGTTAGTTCGCCCAAAAATGAAAAGTCTCTCATCACTTACTCACCCTCATTATATCTCAGGTGTGTGTGACTTTAACAATTTTTGAATAAAATGTAAAACATATTTCAGCTCATTAGGTCTCTAAAATGTAAGTGGATGGCATACCTGCCAACACTCCCGATTTTACCGGGTTTCTCCCGTTTTTCGTAGACGTAGGGTTGCCACCCATCCCGTAAAATATGGAATCGTCCCATATTTAAATATGATGTGTGCCATATCAAATAAGTATGTGAATCAATCAATATCAATATCAGAGTGTGAACTGTCCGGTACGCTGGTCAGAATGGAGTCACGGCAAAATCTTTCCAAACATTTTTGATATGGCGGGTAAAGGGGTCATCTGAAAAGTCCACTCATTGTGCTGAAACTGTGAATTTTCTTATAAAAAACAGATGGATTCATAAATGATGTACAAAATTACACAGATCCAACAATATATGAATACTATCACTGAGTCATAAAGACAAGAAGGTGAAGGAAAAAATTAAATAAATAAAAGACTGATAAAAATAAAAAAATACATATGAACTAACACGGATGTACACGGATCAGCCACAACATTAAAACCACCTGCCTAATATTGTGTAAGCATATACTGTATTAATATACTATTAATATTGTAATAGCATTCTGAGATGATATTCTTCTCACCACAATTTTACAGGGCGGTTGTCTGAGTTACTGTGGACTTTGTCAGTTCAAACCAGTCTGGCCATTCTCTGTTGACCTCTCTCATCAACAAGAGGTTTCCATCCACAGAAATGCCGCTCAATGGATGTTTTTTTGTTTTTGGCACCATTCAGAGTAAATCCTAGAGACTGTTGTGTGTGAAAATCCCAGGAGATCAGCAATTATAGAAATACTCAAACCAGCCCGTCTGGCACCAACAATCATCCATGTGATTATCTAATCAGCCTGTGGCAGCAGTGCAGTGCATAAAATCGTGCATATATGTGTCAGGAGCCCCCGGCATGACGTACACTCCCCTTTCCCTGGGGAGGGGCATGCCTTCCACACCTTCTGCTGGCAGGCCATCCCCGTCTACCTGGATGAGGGAGGGGACAAGGGGAGGGAAACCAAAAAAAAAAGTGTGACACCTACACACCGTAATGGCGATCGTGCCAAATTAACAAAACATTTTAAAAAGAGAGGGAAAAGCCAACACGGAGCGGCAGTGGAAGAGAGAGAGAAAAATAAACACTTACTCGCCGGTTCTCCGATACACCATAACTTGGTCGTGATTCCGCACACCCGGCCCCTAATCAGGCTAATCAAGCCTCAGAGATGGATAAAGGCTGACTGGAAGCTGCAGTGCGACAGAGAGAAAACCCTAAAACAACAACAAAAATGATTTCAACCCCTTAACAAGTCATGAATTTAATTGCTTTTATAAAATTAAAAGCTTCACATTTCTGCCTTTAAACCCTCCAAAAATTAGCCCCATTCACTTCCGTTGTTCAGTAAAGTGTCTCACTGTAACACAGTATTGTGCTGCCTGCTTCAGCCTGTCTGCGGGGGATTGTGCTGTAGTGCACACTCTTAAAGACACCTCTGCTTAAATCTCCCCTCGACAAAAAGGGCACCTTTAGTTTAGTGAGCGAAAGGGCAGGGACTTGTGCCCCTGTAGCCCCTGTTCTGTGCACGTCAGTGACCTGTGGCTTTGAAAGGGGTCATACTGTATAATGGAAAACAGTTTTTTCTGAGTTCAGTGCACTATGTAGAGACATACTTTAACTTTGACAACTCAACTCAACTCATAACTAAAGCAAGAACGTTTACTGAGATTAAGCTGCAAATACATAAACATTCTGGTGCTCAGAGGTGGCCAGAAGCTGCTAATCATTCTTTCTAAATAAGAAAATCTGATAATCCTTACCTGAAAATAACTTTGGTCTCCATGTCCATCCACTATGCAAACCCATAGATCAATTAACTCAAATCAGTCCGGCTGCATTATGGAACCAAACAAAAGTAAAGAAAATAATTTTCCATAATTAGCAGTAAGCTGCTTAGCATAGTAAAAGTGAAGCCTTTTCAATTCCATCTGCCACATTAGATGTGCCTACACAACACTGGGTCAATTTTTAGATCAATTTACATATGCATGTATCTCTTTGTTTGCATTTGAATATGATTTAATGATGCTTTACATATGCAGGTATTTCAGATTCACTTTGACAGTTGGTGAAAACCAAAGACTTATAAATAATTAATAAATTCACCCATGCTGGACGAGTTTGAAAAACTCCAAAGTATGAAAAGATAAAAAATGTATAGCCCAGGGTATGGAAACTAGAACGAAACTATTTGTATGTTCACTATACTGTCAAAAGTAATTTATCGTTGCAATGCTGCAATCCTTTTATATATTCAATAAATGTTGACGTCGAGGCCTAAACTGTAAATATGTATATTTACAGTATATAAATATTTTATTCTCTGTGCAAGACAAGGTTACCAGTTTGTTGGTTCAGGACCTTAGGGTTAGGGTTAGTTTTTCCATATTTTTTGAAAAACAAATAATTTTGACACCTGATTAGGTAAGTAGCTAAATGGACTAGTTTATAAAGAGATATATTGCTAAAGACACAATAAAGGTCTCAGGTTCCTAGTTATTGGCAAGCTGGGTTTCAACATCATAGGACTCACATGTACTCTCAGTACAGAACCAATGGAATGAACAGCAGCAATTAACATATCTTAAGGATAGTTCACCCAAAATTAAAAATGATCTCATCATTTACTCACCTTCATGTCATCTCAGAAGTGTATGGCTTTCTATCTCTGCTGAACACATACAAAGGTTTTTTAGAAGACTATTTCTTGGACTTTTGATCCATGCAATGCAAGTGAATGGTGGCCAACATTTTTAAGCTCCAAAATGCACATAAACACAACATAAAAGTTATCCAGTTCAGCTAGTAAGTACAGTGCAATATTTAAGTCCTTTTTTAGTGTCACTCTGCACTTTTACTTTTAAACTCTTCTTCTTTTATTTTTGGTGATTCACTTTCTTTGAGCATATCGCCAATTGCTGGGCAGGGAGGACAATTGATGATAAAACTGACTTAAATATTTATCTGTTTCTCCCCCACATCTATCGTGTCGCTTCAGAAGATATGGATTTAACCACTGGAGTCTTACAGATTACTTTTATGCTGTGTTTATGTGCATTTTGGAACTTCAAATTTTGGCCACCATTTACTTGCATTGTATGGACCAAAAGAGCTGAAATATTCTTATAAAAAAATCTTCATTTGCGTTCAGCAGAGAAAGAAAGCATACACATCTGAGATGGCATGAAGGTAAGTAAATGATGAGAACATTGTCATATTTGGGTGAACCATCCCTTTTAGTAGACCGTCAAAGGCAACACATGAGACCACAGCAAGGTAGACACAGCGGTCTACATCCCTTATGCATATAAGGTGTTTTTCCATCTGTCTGTTCTGATTTTCAGTTGTTGTTTTTTTAAATGTACATACACTACATGGAGTCATTCACTATGGTGCTGCATCCATTGTATTTTAAGCATCTCGTGCAGGAGCGCTGTGTTTTCAGACCCATGTCAGGTTTAAAAGAATGTCTTTTGAACGTCGTTTAAAGCATGATATTGGCGACCTTTGGACAATAATTTCCATTTCTCAAAATGTAACTTTACAAAAGTTATTCATTGTAGGTACCGTACTTCACACATAAATATGTGTGATAAATATGGATGTCACAAAAAAAACCATGCCAATCAGCAGGTAGAGTGAACAAAATTTACAGCGTGATGGCAAAAGAAAGAATATTTTACTCAAGCTGTGAGCTTGCAGTTTGAAAGGAATGTGATACAATAAAATATATGTTTACAATGAAATAATGACAACACATAATTTTAACCATTAAATTATGAATGAAATCTTAAAAAAGAGACAGTTTGTTACCACAATATTAGGCCATACACAGTATAATTAGTATAATTTATGTGGTAGTTTCAAATGTTTGCAAAAAATTAGCATTCTGTAGGATTCATAGAACCATGGTTACGTCAGTAACCAGCATTCTATTATAATGTTTCAGACCGCCAGAGACGGTTTAACATAGTGGTAAGTGCTGCAGAAAGCCCAGCACTGAGCCCATAGGACACTCAAATGGATTAAGAGCCCGATCAGCACACATTGAAACTAACAAGACACACAGCCTTAATCTTTCCGGGGTTACATAGCACCCTGTTCATCTGGGACAATAGGTTCCTCAGAATCGGCAATGATTTCAGTTGACCAGTGGTGAGGGCTAACAGGAGACTGAAACAAGGCATTGCTGGACATCAGGCTGGTATTAGGAGAAGCCTGTGGTGCCTCTCCTGTACACAATTCAGGATGACCCAGAGAAGTGGGGGAAAAGGATACAGCAGAATATTTAGCCACTCCAATCCCCTTGTTCCTTCTGTGACGCAAACCACAGCGGACAATGTGTTTTCGTCATGGTGGCAAAGAGGTCCATTGATGCTGTCCCGTATATTTCGCAAATCAACTGAACAACTGCTCTGTGGAGACACGATTCCCCCAGCTTTGGACCAGAGTGGGAGAGTGAATCCATCATGATGTTGCTGTAACCGGGAAGGTGCCTTCCTGACAAATCCTGTTTGAAGTGTCTCAGAGTAAGAAGTACTGCCCACAGCTCCAGAAGGTTGATGTGACACACTGCTAGCCATGTACTCCACCTGCCCTGTATGCCCCGATGTTGCCACAGTCCTCCCCATCCTGTGAGGGAAGCATCTGTTGTTACCACCTCCCTGCGTGCATGTGCACACCCTGTCGAAGAAACCTTTCATGTCACCAGAGCACGTCTTTATGTCTGCATTCTGGGCTAGGGCAGTGGATTTTGTGTCTGAGGGCCTCATCCGGGGACACTGCCAATAAATACATGACTCTAATGAAGGCATGTTACCAAGGCCTCTTTCCTTGGCCTCAGCCATTGCCGCTAGTGTACGCCTGGTTGATGGAGCTGCCCGAAAGGCAGAAAAAAACTACCTCAATAATGTCAGGACAGCTTGGCATTAGAAAATCCTCATCTGTAAGACTGGACAGCGCAAGAGATTCGAGGGGCCCAGCACAGGTGAGGGTGGGTCCAAATTCAACCTGGCTAGTGCCATGTTAAGTCTGTCCTGTAATGAATCATGAATCAATTGATGATTCAACAACATGGAGGTTTGAGTCCTCGTCACTATGTGAGAGGGAATGTAGAGATGGCATGTCATCCAAAAGAGGGTAGTGGTCCTGTTCAACTGCAACTATGGATTCTGAGGCAGCCAGGGACACAGTGTCAAAGTCTTCCCTGGATACCTGGGCAAGGGAGAGATAGGGCTGCACACACCACAACCCTCACACACATCCTGTTTGATGGCAGGAAGAGAGATTGCCAATAAGGCCTGAAGACCTTGAACAGTGTTTGCGAGCTCAGCTACTTGGTGGGCCAACACAGCAGAGGAGGCCTGTTTATTTTTTAAGGACCCTTTAGCCTTACCTGCTGGGCATTTGTTGCTAAAATGAAGAGCTGAATTCCTGGTTGGTGGAGGGATGTGTAACGGGAGCCAGCTGGTAGATAGCTGTGCAGTGTGTAAACCTCACTCTCCTGACCTCAAGAGGTGCACTAGCGACTGATGCTAGGGCTGTAGCCTTTAGCATCCTTGTTAGAGCACCCGCCTCCCACGCCGGAGACGTTGGTTCGAGTCCCGTACAGAGCGGGTAGAACAAGAGCGTCACAATGGTGCCGTGACCCGGATGGGAGTGAGGTTTAGGGGGGTGAGTGTAATGGGAGCCAGCTGGTAGATAGCTGTGCAGTGTGTAAACCTCACTCTGCTGACCTCAAGAGGTGCACTAGCGACTGATGCTAGAGGCTGTAGCCTTTAGCATCCTTGTTAGAGCACCCACCTCCCACACCGGAGATGTTGGTTCGAGTCCTGTACAGAGCGGGTAGAACTAGAGCGTCACAGATGCACTACAAATCAGGGTCCAACTTTGAAAGTTGATGCTTCCTTACTTCCAGTGGCATTAAACTACACTCAGAGCAGGGATCTACTAAGCATCTCTTAGGTGTTCAATGCCCATACAGATATCCAATTTGCAATGTTTAAATCCTATGTTTTCCAGAGACACAGCTATAGTGGGGAGCAACGGCTAACCCAAAATCTGTGAACGCTCGAGCGAGACCTCTACAGCGAGAATGATAAAGAGGCAGACCATGACTTGAAAGGAAACATACAGTATATGGCTTCCGACACATCATCAATCAGGGTCACATGTGACAAAACAATTTGAAATTCTCAATATTATGCGTGAGCGCTGGACTCCTTTCACTATGTTAAATCGTCTCTGGTGGTCTGGAACAATGAAATAGAAACACTGTTGTTTATGTAATGTAAAAATCTTGCTTCAGAGAGAGCTCTTTCTTCTCTTTTAACCAAATGTTCACAAAATCATCTCAGCTGTTCCTCTGTAAAATAAATTAAAGCTGTGAAATTATATGATTTGGTGGAAGAAATATTCAAACATCAATATTAAACCATGTTTCAAATCTGTCATATATTGTTTTTTCTATCACTTTAAATGTACAGTATGAGAGGCCCTTTATTGTATTTTACATTTCACTTACTTTTCTTTATTGAGTGCTATTTTGCTGAACACAATCATCGTGACATCCTTCTGTACTCACTCTTGCTTTAGGTTGGTCAAGGGGCATCCTGAACTTATGAGTACTAGAATGGGAATCTAAATTAATTATATTTCAGTCTAAGCTGAACCTTCAAAGTTGAAATGAGTTCCCACTTGTGGTGACTCTATCAATATGTAAATCAGAAAATAGAATGACCAGCTGAAAATGCTGTACTGCACTGATAACTCAAAAGAGGTCCAGATATTATACTGATGCTCTGTGATAGAGGTGTCTTTCAGATCTTCCAAGTTTCAGTACTTAATTTATGCATTATGATGATATGAGAAAGTACCACACTGTTACATATATCATATTCAATCAGTAAGAATGGAGGAGACTGGAATGCATTATTCACAGAAGTATGATGGCAAGCCATATAAGCATGACATGCTGAATATTTAATGTGCAATATTCCTTACAGTAGGCTATTCTGAACATGCTATGCAGGGAATTCACTTCAAATGTATTGTGCCATTTATTTGTGCATGCTGGATGTTATTTTATTGTAGCACCCGATTCACTAAAGAAATCATGTAAATCTGGTAACGATGCAAATACACAACAAAAATCTGTGTTCATAGCAATTTGAATGATATATTTCCCCATTTTGCAGGCCAGGTCAGATCTTAGAACTTGGTTGTGTAGATGCAGAAAACTATTGTTGTCTGGCATACTTCAAGAATAACTCTAAGAATAAGGTTTTTGCAATGAAGTAGGCCTACTGCAGGCAAAAGCACAGCTGTTTAGTGAATTTGCAAGAGGCAATAGTCTTTGCATTAAATAAAGAGTTGTTATCCAGTGGATATTGTGTATAATCACTCATAAATGAAAAGTAATACCATCCCTATTTACGCAGACTGGATCGATGACATCGACTTACTCTATTATGATGCAATTAACAAAGAACTACACAGAGTCAAGGCTAGATTCAAATAACCACAGATTTAAAAAGAGAAATCCAGCATAATGCAGAAAAGCAGTAATTTTAAGAAGAATCCATGATCTTTGTTCACCTATGTCAGATGCATATAAATGCAAATAATAATAATTAGTTGCAGTATCTCACTGGAGACAGATCACACATGCGCTAGTGTCTTCGGTGCCACAAAAACAGGGTTCAGCGAAACTAAAAGTACGCAAATAAAAAATTAATGATTGTTTCAAGACAGATTGGCCTGTAGATCAGACAAATGAATGTGAATATAACTGTTCTGCTTATCTTATCAGGCTAAATTTGGCACTCTGTCTAATTCAATACTCCTAGAAAATAGGGCAGTATGTTTCCCTTCTATCAGGGTTTATTAAAGGTCGTACTGTAGGCAATGACTGCAGGGGTTGTTAAGTGCCAAAGGTTTTGTGATTATTGTGCGTCTGAAAGTCGCTAATCTGCATTCAGCCATAGAATAATTATAATGTTCAGTCATTGTATAAATTGCTTAATTAATACTTTGAATCGTTCACACATGGCTAGAGATGTAATTTAAACTTGAAAAAACCTGAGACAGAAGATTGCTGTCTGTGAGGTGTGATAATATATTACTGAACGTTTTTGTTTAAAGAGGACCTATTGTGCTTTTTGGGTTTTTACCTTTCCTTAGTGTGTAATATAGCTGTTTGTGCATGTAAAAGGTCTGCAAAGTTACAAAGCACAAAGTCCAAACCAAAGGGAGTTACAATCTCCCACAGAAAACACTGCTCCTGAACTGCCTGAAACGCCTGGTTTGCAGTCCAGCCATTACTTCTATGACTTAGCTATGTCACTATATAATGGCACTTTTCCACTGCACGTTACGGTTCGACTCACCTCAACTCTACTCGCTTTACTTTTCTGAGCTTGCATTTCCATTGCGGTTTAGTGCCACCTCAACATGGGTGGGATTATAGGCTGATCGTCCTAGTTGCGCCACTTCTACTGCCGCGACATCATCTTAAACATGACACAAACTGACCAAAACAATAATATGACTGCTAGCTGTTAGCTACTAGCTCATTGTGCTGCGTAAAGCAGTTATAGCATGGTGATTTTACACAAGTGTAACAGTTAAATTAGCCTGGTTGTTTTAGAAGCAAGCTTTCCAGTAGCTGGTCAACTAAATAAAGTGAAGCTTTCAAGCAGAGCATAGAGTTAACATAACAAAACATACCATCCTCCATCGTGCCTGCGAACAGGGCACTCTCCCTCCCATTGCTCGCCGGTTTAGAGAGCGTCCATTTGGTCGAACCACTTCCACTTTTCCTTGATGGTTCTGTAGTCTCTTTTACGTTTTTTTTTTTTAGTTTTCCCTACACTGTTGGTAGGTCCGGTGGTAGCCGTGTGCGGCCAACAGTTAGAGACACTTGCTGAGAGACTTGGACGTCTGCACCTCGTTTATTGACCACAGCGTGGTTTTGCGCACAGCCATTTATTTTTTCGCAATTCGAAAGCCACGTGAACAAATGCTACTGTTATCGCTGTTGCTAACTTTAAAACTAGTGGGTTGATGTTGCATGTCGGAAATTCAGTGATGCTGGTAGTGACGATTCTCCCTGACCAAACAGTGATCTGCAGGATTTTGACATCACATTTAGTATTGGCTCGGCTCGCTTGGAACCTCGACCGAAGTGGTACTAAAAAAGTATCAGGTACCAGGTACTATCCACAGTGGAACACCCCAAAAAAGCAAGCTGAGTCTAGTTGAGTCGAGTTGTACCATGCAGTAGAAAATCCCCATAACACATTTGTATCATGCCTGCCTATTGGCTACTTTAAGCTGAAACTTGGTTATGGTTAGGGGCATTACAGTTCCAACACACGCACTAAGCAGTTTACCTATCACAACCAGACTGGGCCAGCTGACCAATCAGAGCAGACTGGGCTTTTCGGAAAGGGGGGCTTTAAAGAGACTGGAGTAAAACAGAGCGTTTCATACAGAGGGTGAAAAGAGCAATGTACAGTGTGAGAAAATAATGTGTTTTTTGAACATTAAAGCATGTAAACCTACTCTAGTAGACCCCCAAAATAAAATATGATCCTGTAAATAAGTATAATACAGGCTCTTTAAAACAGCTGTGGACAGACATAGAAATTTCACAATAATGCTTAAAATGAAAGGGCGAAAAGCAAACTAATATAATGAGACATCATGGGACTAAATCCCTTGTTATATTCTTTCTTCCTTTTTTATTATTTACCTTATTATTATTTACCTGAAAAGAAGGATCGCGTCTGTCTCTTAGTTGTGAAGTTATTATCCAAATGCTTTTCTAGTATTGGTTTGACAGAAGCCAGTGCTACTTTTCCGAGTGATATTTCTCACAATGCACAGCAAAAATGTTTTATTGAGGCTGCATCTGCCATGTGCTACCTTTATCCCCAGTGACCCCTTCGGAGTTTCAGAGGTACTTAAATTCATGAAATCTTCAAATGTTGACTGAAACAGCCAGACAAACAACTGTTGCCTGTTTACTTGGCATTCACCCGTACTTAGTCCAATATAAAGTTTTTCGTGTGTTTGTGAGTGGAAATATCTTTGTTTGTCTCCAGTCTATAAAGGTAGGATCGCTTCACTACCTCTACTGTCTTTCATCTCTCATTGCATATTTATATTTGATTTGATCTGAATATGATTCAGAAAGTTTCTTATGGGCTCTGTTCCAAAACCTAGTGAGCTGCCTTTGTAGGGAGCATTTTAAGGCATTCTTTTGACATGTAGCCTTGTTCCAAAAAGTACTGTAGGCAGCATAATTATGTTGTCTTTTAAAATACTTTGCATTGGCTAAATTCTGAGGCAGCATTGTAACACTCACAGAGAAGGCAACCCATAACCGCACATTTCCACATGCGCATTGTGAGCGAAGGTGAGCAAGCATTTTCAATGCATTCCTATTGAAGTTGAACACCACGCTTTCGTGGTGGATTGTTGGATTGACAGCGGTGCGGAGAAAGAGTTGAGGGCAGTCGGGAGCATCAAAAATTGGAGAATTCTCAGCTTTATTCAAATGAAGAACGAAGAATGGCGGGCGGCAGCCAATGACTGTTTGATAGAAGCAGTGATGTCTGACATAAGCACTTAAAATATGCCTTTAATGCTGGAGTTTCTGCTGGATTCAGTGCTTTAATCACATCATCGTGTATATTTCTGACTTCAAACAGACTTTAAATGAAGATTGCACGCAATAATAGTGGCAATACTTTGGCCTGGTAAACAAAAGTGTAATAAATAAACACTGGTTGTACAGCTTCATATGGTGAACAAAATAAAGAATATATTATATAATTAAATAATAATAATAATTAAATAGGCCTGTCCGAGGCATATTTCATATACAGAAACGATAAATGCAAGAGAGTTACATTTTAAAATGAGTTTTGAGACACTTCCGGCGTAAGCCACGCCCACATCCGGTTCTAACCAAATACAGAGCAAGATACAGATAATTTTGTTATTGTAACAGATACAGATAATAGTTTCGCTGCACACCCCTACAAAACAAAAAAAACATTGATAAAAAATAGTTTAATCTTATTAATAATTGACTATTTTACCCAATATTTGTGTGTGCTTTATATAAAAACAATCTTAGTCATTAACAAAACCAACCAGCTATTTTTTATAAGCTATTGTTAAAAATCAGTTCTCCTATGAATACAAATAAATTTGATTTTAAATCCATGACCCAACTGTTGCGCTCTATTGAAATTAAATGTGAGTTCTGTCTCCTGCAAGTTTCACGAATGTCACACTGAGGTGCTGCCTATGTAGCGTGTTCCAAGTCGATCACTTATGAGGCTCTATCTCACTTAAGATGCTGCCTTAGAAGGCTCACTAGGTTTTGCATCCAAGCCATGCATAACTTTTTGCATAAAATCTTGTGTTGACAACAAAGCAGCTGAAGGCTCTAAGTGCAGTAGATGGAATTTAATTCACATATATTCAAAGCACAGTTCTCTCTTCATCAGAATCAAAACATTCTGACAATGAATGAATAAAAAAATAAGTTAAATGATAACTGTATAAAATACACGTAAGCCAAAACCCCACTAGAGCCCTTTCAGAAAAAGTGAAAAGACAGCAAGAGAGAAAAAAATTATAAGAGCGTTGATTAAATTAAATCCTGGGCTGATTATGGCAGACTGGGTTTGCATGGATGAAAAACCAGGATCCAGCAGGAATACTAACAAAGTCCACAGGAAAAGCCAAAACAATATACTTTCTATAGCTGCAATACAGTAGATTCAAGCATTGATCATGACCAATAAGAGGATGTTCCACCAAACATTCACTGATATAAGCATGACAAGCTAGGAAACTAGTGATTAATAATAGTATGTTGTTGTTTTTTTCATTATGGGCACTTTTATGACCCTGGGATTGATATTTATTGAAACAGACTGCAACTTTTTTCTTTTGGTTACAGGAAGGTGATGTTAAAACTGTCTGAAACTTTTTTTTTATAATGTCTTCATCATTTATATTTTTTTATCTACTGTAGCTATGAAATTAGACTTAACAAGACAAAGAAGCATTTTTTTTCCAAAAGGATCATTGTACCACTGTCATTTCCTTTACACTATTTGTTGTGTATATGATAACATAAGGGATAATTCATACTTTTAAAAAGAAATAAATAAATAAACAAATAAATAAATAATATGATAGAATTAAAAAATTACAGCAGTCATAATATTTTTCTGAAAGTTCATTCAATTTTAAAATTCCATTTTAATTTCCGTCTAATTCAAAATGATAATTTCTGTACCCTGTCGATTCAAATTGAAGAAGTTCACTGCAATTTAAAAGGCATTATCAAATCAATTATGGATTGGGACACAACCCTACAAGAAACACCTATAAATAAAATCTGGATCCACTCTTAAGAACCAGACAAGTTCAGTTTTGGTGTTTCTTTATTTCTCTTCAGTTATGCTGTGTTGGCAGGACTGAACATGTTCCAAGCTGCCTGAGACAGCAGGGCATTGTTTACACAAATGGATCAGACAGGAAATGTGGACAGCAGCAGTAAACATCAGCCATGGCCTGGATTTACTGTATTAATGTCAGATGGAGGAAAAATACCCTGATGTAATCTGGAGCAGCAGCCCTGAATCACATGGATTCCGTGGATTTATTTTGTCTCCTCCTTTTGTCCACGGCGACTCCCATTATTTTAGGATCACTAACTAAGATTGAGTTGAATCCTTGAGATTGAAAAGAAATTGCCCCAGATCAAGCACATCATTTTGGACTGGAAGTAGGGTGTAGGATGAGTTGCCGTAAATGTCTAAATTCTGATCATCAAATTCAAATCACGATAATAAAATTAATGATCATCAATCATGCAAATCTTTTCTCCAGAGGAACGGATATTTTATCCACCCAATGTTTTAGCAGTCTGGATTTTGGACGAAGGCCTATATTTTGCATTAATTTTCTCAAGACATTTCAGAACATCCCTTGAAACATATTACAGAAATAAAAATGGGGGAGATTGCCACCATTGCCATTTCCATGGTAACAGCGTCTTTTGTGATTGGAGGATCTCACTACAGGATTATGGGTAGTGTAGTAATTCACTGGGAATTCACTAATTAAAAGTTGAAATGTTGAAAATGTATTTAAAGCACAAGCTGACAGTTTGCATATACCATTGTTTAAAGGTCCCCTGACATGCTTCTTTTTGTAGGCTTTGATATAGGCCTTAGTGGTCCCTAGTACTGTATCTGAAATCTCTTTTACAAAATTCAGCCTTGGTACAGAATTATAGCCACTACAAGCCAACCCATAATGAGCTTTCCTTCAGACGTGCCGTTTCGGTGTCTGTAGCTTTAAATGCTAATGAGGAGGCGAAAGGCAGGGCAAGGTGTAGTGTTCTAGTATGCAGAGATCTGAAACGTCTGTAATTTTGTAAACATATCACCAACAGGAGAACGGATATCCAAATAACAAAGAAGTGTACAACACTTGCGTTACAGTGTGTGTATTCACACATATACCTGATGCTATCTACCTTTACATTAGCAACAGTAACTCGGCTGTTAGCTGCATAGCTAATGTTACAGCCACATTCTACGTGTAACAAGCTAGGTAACCATAAATAGTAAAGCAACACAATTATATATAATTAGTTGACTTACTTGTCCGAGGTTTGTAGGTGAGCCAAAGAGAGTTGGTACTGATCCAGACTTCAGTTTCAGACGTTCAGCATGCCAAGCTCTGAACTGACCCATGTTTTGAAAACAGTCGTCTGTGAAATGTTTGGCGCAGACATACAAAAATTTGGTGTGTTGTGTCGGTGAATTCCCAGAGTAAATGAAATTTATCCATTGATCCTTCTGGGGATTGGATGAAGGAAGTAAAAAAAGACTTCTGTGATCATTTGTGCATTCAATTATTGAGCAACTTTTGTGCATCGATCAGTCACACGCCATGATATCTCTCGAGGATAAACTAAAATCGTGCGCGCGCGTTCGTACTTCCTAGCTCGTTTTCTCATGGGCGGGTCAAATTCTCTGGGCGGGCAAAGCAGAGAAGGGGGAGGTAACTTTCCCCTGTATGACGTCATATAGGGGAGATTCAAGATCAGCCCGTCTGAGATCTCATTTTCTCACAGGCAGAGAAAGATAGCCAAAGCTCGGTTTACACCGACTGAAATTTCTAGACACGAGGGGACCAAATACAGGCTAGGGGAACTAATATTAATGTTAAAAAACCTCAGAAAGTGAAAATTTCATGTCAGGGGACCTTTAACAAAAACAACCCCAAAGGGGGGAAACACAGTCCAGGGCGACAAACACATTGATGGGATGAAGTATGAAAACTGACAGACATCCACAAAGCAGGGAACATGACTGACAGGGACCAAACAGAGAACGAACACACAGCAAACATTCCACATGGTAAAGACAACAAACTGGCACCAGACAGAGCACAAAGGGAGATTAAATAAGGAAGCAAACAAGGAGGGTAACAAGGGAGGCAGGTGGAACTAATAACAAGTTGACAGGGCAAACAAGGGGACAGTCTGTCTTTTTCCCTCAAGAACAAAGCCACACACTCACACAAGCAACAGACACAAACAATAGACATGAGTGCATGCTGCCAGGATGACATAAGAGCAACATGCACTCATGCTAAAAACAACTACACAAGAGAACACATGATAAGACCAAAAAGGCAAGACATGTATTCTCACACAAGACACAGGCCAGACAAGACATGAATGCACATGGTCCGAGACAAAACACAAGTGTCTGGACTCAGCCACAAAGTCAATAAAACCAAAACAACCGAAGTGGCTGAATCCAGACACAAGACAAAAACAAACAACACATAAGTGTCAGGGCTCTGCCACAAAAGTCAACAAAACAATACTAAGGGCACAACCCTGACACTGCTCTGAAAAGGGGAGGACATCAGAGAGCTTCTTTCAAGAGTTCAGGGATAAAGGAGATTTTAGTCTTGAGACTTGGAAATGCACACACCTTCACATTGCAAGAAACTGAGCAATACGTTTTTAGAACAGGCTCCATTTCATCTGTTCATGCTCCTTTAATTACTGAACATTATCGGTTCCAATACCACTCCTGTACTGCATAAAAATGCATGAGACATTACCAGCACAGGCATATGTACGAAAAGTGTCAATGATCATCCTGCTCTCGTTACCTCTCAGCTATTATCACTCTCAGGCATTAACGATTATTTCTGCTGAATAAATACTGTGTCGAGGGAGGAGCCACAAGGTGCATTTTCCTACAAATTAGTCAGGAAAAGATCTGCCCCCTTCCACACAAGTGACAGTGTAATCGATATTTCTTACTTGTTTTAACATTTAAAGATGAGCTTCGGACACAATTTGGCAGTTTGGTATTCAGCGATCTGTCTTTTGAAACAATCTTCAGTTGCAGTTCTGTAACAAAGTGTCTTGGCAAGATTTTTTTGTGTTGAATGAAATGCCAATGCAGGGAGTGCAGAGTGAAAGATTGTGTGGTTAAGGATTAGGAGACTCATAAATGCAGCCCAGTATCCAGGCCCTGTAACGTGAGAGTGTGTAGAAGCCCTGTAAAAAGGTGCTTCTTGATGTCAGTAAGTGCCAGTGAGGTACTGCGGTACATCCAGAGAGGGAACACAAAGACACAGAGATTTGAGCGCTTTTTTCTGAGATCTAAGAGCAAACGATGGATGCTTTAAATTTTAAAAAGCAAACCGCATCACAGTGCAATACTCAAGCTGGGAATGTTTGGAAATGTTGCAATGTGTAATGTATTATTAGTGATGTGGGAGAGGCTAATGGATATGTGTGAGTGTTTTCAGTATAGCCCTTATTTGTAGCTTCTATGCTACTATGCTACCAAAAGCTACTATGATGGAGAATTCAGCTGTTGTCTAGACAATAATAGGCTATTTATATCAAGTCTAGACAATAGAATGATCTCTCAATGATTCTGAACTGGTTTTGCCTGAGGACCCAGGTCTTGTTCTTCTTTCTTTCTTTCTTTCTTTCTTTCTTTCTTTCTTTCTTTCTTTCTTTCTATCTATCTATCTATCTATCTATCATCTATCTATCATCTATCTATCTATCTATCATCTATCTATCTATCTATCTATCTATCTATCTATCTATCTATCTATCTATCTATCTATCTATCTATCTGTCTGTCTGTCTGTCTGTCTGTCTGTCTGTCGGTCCGTCTGTCCGTCCATGTCTGTCTGTCCGTCCGTCCGTCCGTATCTGTCTGTTTGTCTTTATCTATCTATCTGTCTGTCTGTCTGTCTGTCTGTCTGTCTATCTTTCTTTCTGTCTGTCTGTCTGTCCGTCCATATCTGTCTGTCGGTCTGTCTGTCGGTCCGTCTGTCCATCCATGTCTGTCTGTCCGTCCGTCTGTCCGTCCATATCTGTCTGTCCGTATCTGTCTGTTTGTCTTTATCTATCTATCTATCTATCTATCTATCTATCTATCTATCTATCTATCTATCTATCTGTATGTCTGTCTGTCTGTCTATTTCTATCTATCTATCTATCTATCTATCTATCTATCTATCTATCTATATATCTGTCTGTCTTTCTGCCTGTCTGTCTGTCTGACTCTATATATCTATCTGTCTGTCTGTCTGTCTCTGTCTATCTATCTATATGTCTGTCTGTCTCTATCTATCTATCTATCTATCTATCTATCTATCTATCTATCTATCTATCTATCTATCTGTTGGTCTCTATCTATCTATCTATTTATCTGTCTGTCTGTCTGTCTCTATCGATCTGTCTGTCTCTATCTATCTGTCTGTCTGTCTCTATCTATCTATCTGTCTGTCTGTCTGTCTGTCTCTATCTATCTGTCTGTCTGTCTGTCTGTCTGTCTGTCTCTATCCATCTATCTGTCTGTCTGTCTGTCTGTCTAGAGGCATATTGGATTAATTTCACATACTTCCTACCTCCTCTCAACCATCATCTGTGTAGGCAGGTGTTAATTTAGGTCTTATGGAAATTGTTGAAGCAAACCTCATGAGTTTCCTGTGTTATTGTAAAGCACTGACCTGAAGCTTTAGCGGCATTATGCAGCATTATTACTGAGCATTAGCATTTTATGATTCACAGTACATTATTCATTGGTACAGAGCAATATTCTGAAATATTAGCAATATTTGATTACATTATTAAGGACCATGAGTTGTATTGTATACATTAGCAATACACATTATGATAGAGAATTACAATTTTGATGATGATGATTTTCTTAATTTGCAAAATGTCCATTTAAAAGTGTAAAGTTCTCTCTTTCTTATCACATAGCATGCAGGAAAATTAATAGAGCGATCGATTTTGCCACCTAATTTCTCATTAAAACGCTTACAAATTAATTATTTTTAACATTAAGAAAAACGCTCTCCGTTTAAACAACAGAACTTAATTGACAGTTTCTTATTTGCCCATTGGGTGTCTTCTGACACACTGTGACAGAGTGCTCATTATTGACTCATTAATGGAAAACTTAATTACCTCATTCACAGTGCCGCCATTCATATCTGTGTTTCCCTTAAAATGCTTCTGAACATTTTTGTACTCTCTAAATTGTTCGTTTAACTTCTGCTTAAATAAAAGCAGTGGCTGATGAACATAGCTATGCTTTTTTACATCTCAATGAAGTGGTAATTGGCTGTTTGTGTCTCAGAAAATGTAGCCGCTGCAGCTAACCACAGAGACAAAGTGCAATGAATTGCTATACATAGTAAATGTGTAGTCTTTTGTCTTTGTTTGCACATTGTTAAACCCTTTTTTTA
The DNA here is from genome assembly GCF_025860055.1 of Xyrauchen texanus. Taxonomy (NCBI): domain Eukaryota; kingdom Metazoa; phylum Chordata; class Actinopteri; order Cypriniformes; family Catostomidae; genus Xyrauchen; species Xyrauchen texanus. The sequence goes on from NC_068317.1 coordinate 28,321,999, forward strand.
TTGGGATTTATTTATTTTTTCAGTCCTGTCAACCAATTTCCACCATTAGTGGTCACTTTCACAATATCAAAACATTAGGGAATTATATATCATTATTAAAGACATATATCATTATGATTAGAGCATCACTGATTTGCATAATCACATGTAACTCTCATATATTTTCTCATAGAGAAAAATCATTATGATCATCAGTGACAGTCTTGATTATGCTTATATTTCTTATTGACATGTATGTGTCATAATAATAATTAAACTGGCCCATCAGCTTAATCAGAAATCAGAAAAAGAGGGTGTGAAGAGAATAAAAACCTCAGTTTTTGGAATTTGAAAATTATGCACATTAAATCATGAAGGCCAGTGTTTGGCTGATATTTTATTTTTATTTTTATTTTTATTATTTTTTTCATCCATTCTAGATTGAGTGCATTAACATGCACAATCTTACACTAATGATGCTTAATTAAGCAGACGACATGTAAGGTCATGCGAAGGCCTTAAACGGCTTTCCTTTATCAGGTTAGGTCATAAACGGTTTAAGAAAAAAAAGATTTTTGCCCATTACTGATTTTGCAGATTTTACAGGGCATTTTAACACCTTAATCACCGTTCTTTATGGCTTATCCAAACTGCGCATGCCTGTTTATGTTTTGATAAAAAAAGTAGAAAGTTTCCAGATGATTTCAAGTCTTTTTATAAGCTGATCTTCGTAGTTATCAGCATATTGGTGTGCATGAAAAGCTGCAAATATACTGTAATTTCTATTGCTTAAGCCTTCTTTACACTGCAAATGTGGCACAGAAAGTGCATCTAAAGTGGCATTTAGGACTATTTAATGTTGCTCAGAGGTGGAATAAATGCATTTACTGTACACTGCAATTCCAATTCCATAAATAATGTTATAAGTTTAATGTGTTAAATATACAGTTATCAAAATAAAAATGAAAAAATTAAATAAAAATGAAAAAATGCAATTATACTTTTAAAAATGACAGGAGTGGTGGTGGTGTAGTGGGCTAAAGCACATAACTGTTAATCAGCAAATAACTGTTAATCAGAAGGTTGCTGGTTCAATCCCCACAGCCACCACCACTGTGTCCTTGAGCAAGGCACTTAACTCCAGGTTGCTCTGGGGGGGATTGTCCCTGTAATAAGTGCACTGTAAGTCGCTTTGGATAAAAGCGTCTGCCAAATGCATAAATGTAAATGTAAATATGAAACTAAATTATTTAATGTATGCTCTGTCATGATGACAAAATAGCTCAAGTCTGCTCTGTTGCTGCATTTAATTAACAGAACCAAAGCAGCAACAGAACAGCTTTTGATACTAGGGGCTGAGGTAGGTTCGAGCAGGCATAATTTAGTCTGGCTTTTAAGCAGCATTGCATCTTTGCATTTTGAGCAGACACGGAGTAGCCTTATCTCGGCTGTGTAAAGACACCTTTAGAAAAGTAATTGCCCACCTCTCCTAAATAAGCTGCATGATTTGAAGTATCATTCATGTGCACATCATAAATAGTGCAGGGAATGTTACATATGAAAGTTGAATGCTTATGGTTAGAGGTCTGTTCAAATCCCTGATATTAAAGGAACATTCTGGGTTCAATGCAAGTGAAGATCAATAGACAGCATTTGTGGAATAATGCTGATTACCACAAAAATCAATTTTGTGTTCTCCATCCTTTTCTTTAACAAAAGCAAAAATTATTTAAACTGGGTTACTGCAAAGTCTCTCTAGCAAGTCAGTCCACTGCCGGCCATATTTGAAATGCTCTCGGGAGGCTATTTCCAGTCATGGCAGTGCAGCTCCCATCTACTTGACTGGAGAAAGGCCCAGATCTTAAAAACGTTTAGTCAAGATTATACTGGAATCATAAGTTGTTATTCTTTACCTCATATTACGCAAAAAAAAAATTATAATAAAAATAATGCGTTTTTCCCACATGCATGTTCTAGAGTTGATACAGGTGATGTCTGTATGTAAAAGGTGGTTGGCTCTTTTAACTGTAAGGCGGGACTTAATTTCTACATCCTTTTGGACCTTTGGGCACTCTGATCTCCTTCATTTTAATAGAAGTGGCCCATCTCTGCTAAATCATCTCTGGTTACAGTGAGGCACTTACAATGGACAGAAAAAGAAAAAGAGAAGGTAGAGTTTGAATGAAGGCAGAAATAGAGATACCCACATATTTATTACCTTTTTTTAATTGCCCTACTGAGTGCATGCACATATGCAATTGGTCATTGATGCAGCATGCCTAGAAGCTCACCTTTGCCATCTACAGGCTGCTAAAAAAGACTTTCCAATGATCATACCAAAATAATTATTTTGACACTGTCAGGATTCAACCAAAAATATACTGAGGAGTGGGTGATTCTCACGAAACCTGTCAGGAAAATACCCTGGTCCTTCTTTACTCCAAAAAATTAAAAGAAACGAATATGAAATTATTGAAAATGAAGCCTATTTTCTTATTTTCCCCCCAATTTTCATTACCAAAGCATAAAGAAAAACATGTTCATTATGATATTCTAATTTCCGCAATGTGAAAAAATAAATATTATTTAAGTTCTAAAGTATTCGTTCATCGTAGTAGGACTCACTTGGCACTGCCTTGCATATTTGCTGGTTTTAATTTAGAAAATGACTGTAGGACAGCAACTTTTTACTGTAATAGACTATGAAATGACAGTGTTACGGTAATGAGAATCATTATTCTAAACAAATGGGATAGCAAAAGTAAAACATCTGGGCGCATTGCGGAAATTGGAATTTGGGGGTAAGCTGGACATAGTTGTACTGAAAATAAAGTCACATTTGCAACAACTCTCAAGAGTCCTGGATGTAGACTTCATTTACTTTATGTAAAATATTTACATTTACATTTATGCATTTAGCAGACGCTTTTATACAAAGCAACTTACAGAGCCCTTATTACAGGGACAATCCCCCCGGAGCAGCCTGGAGTTAAGTGCCTTGCTCAAGGACACAGTGGTGGTGGCTGTGGGGATCGAACCAGCGACCTTCTGATTACAAGTTATGCGCTTAGCCCACTACGCCACCACCACTCCAAATATAGTGTCAAATCTCACTCTGATCAATCAAGGCCATAATCAGTAGTTCAATTCTCCCATCCCAAAGAGATTTAAAGGGATAGTTCACCCAAAAATTTCATTCTCTCATCATTTTCTCACCTTCATGCCATCACAGATGTGTATGACTTTCTTTCTTCAGCAGAACTCAAACAAAGATTTTTACCTTTTTGCCTGCAATGGCATTTAAAAAGCATATAGGGTAGACTGTGAATTTGCCTTCCATAAAATTCACATAGGCTTCAGTTAAAGCAGACATTAATGCAGAAGGGTGCACATTATCTGGACGTTTGTTTCAGATGCATGTGGTCTTGAAGGTAAATGCTTCTAAATGTTTATTGATTTTTCACTCTGGGAACATTTAAGGGTTTGAATTTACACATTTATGCCGGAAGCCTTTCAAACAGGTTAAGTCCCAAGAACAAGTGAGAAAATAATGTAAATAAATACCAGTTAATGTATTGTTAGCTTTAGTTTATATAGATTATCCACCAATTCTTTTGAATTTCTATTTATTATTTTCTATTTCAAGAAATGAAATAATCAGTCACTGACACCTTTGGTAACAACACTACAAATGTGTCTTCAAATGCAAGATCTTTATTTAAAAAACAAACAAACAAATAAGAAACTCCACAGAAATATGTTTTACCTTATGTAGGCTAACAGGATGAACTTCCATGAATGTAATGTACATTGTTGTCTACACATACAGCATAAACAAGCTATGCCAATAACAGTCAGTGAGACATTCTATAGTGTACAATATATCTAAATCCCTTAAATAAGGTTTAAACCATTTGAGGAGGAAGAGAGGCAGCTAAGGATATTCAAAATTATGCTTGACAAAACATTACATGGAAAAAAGTTACAAGCAAGTCAACCAGGTTGCTACTGAATGTGAGAAGACAAATGTGTTCATAATTGAAGGATGTTAAACAATGTTACAAAAAAGAGCAGTTGCCATGGAGATGGAGACTGTAGAATTCTTTATTCTACTGCCATCTAGTGGCAATAAACCTAGTTGTCCTGCATGACTGCTTTCATTGAAGAATGATTTGAGTTTTGTGCATTTCATTTGTGTCTGGACATTGTCTCCTCAGGACATCAGAGTCATTTATATATATTTATAATGATATTCAGGCCCTATAAATACAATATAATTATGAGGCGTCATCTTTATCATTTCAAAAACAAATATGGATATTGCAATTATTTTCTTTTTTAACATTTGCATTTTATTTTTAAATCTAAATAAACTGAATAATTACATCAACAAGTATAAAATCATATACAATGTGGTTTTTCAACATTATATATTGCTACTGAGCTTTTACACTATATACTGTATGTCGACATAAACTTTGATGTAACATTTTGTAATTAGCTAAATGTAATATTTATGTAAAGCTGGTGATACAGTTAACTGAACCAAAACATATATTGGTTCACTCGCACTGTATGGTGACTAAACATGCTCATTTAATGTCCTCGTGAAATGCTGTATTTGCTCAAATGTTCAGTACACAACCACAGCTCAGTAGTATGGGTACTGACTCCTACTATATTTTATATATAGGTCATTGGTTAAAATCACAAGGTGTACTGAAAAAGTCAAAGTCATCAAAACTAATTCAGTTTAACTCTATAAAACCAATGAAACCAACACATTTGTTTCATTTCAATCCATTTTAATCAACAATACTGTAAAACAGAAAAATAAATAAAAATCAGAAGTGAAACTCATATTTGCATAGGCAGCGTGGAGTGATTCTGTTAGTCCCAGAATAGAACAGAACTGTTACCAGATGTTAACTGTCCCAACGGGAGTTAAATTAGTTTTAGGTGCATAAATAAATTATTCTCTGTGTACTGTACCTGTAATGGGAATTCAGTTACTGCATCATTCCCAGGAGAGCAGGGCTTGGGGAAGCACCATGATTTTCTGACTTTAAAACAGATTGTTTAAGAGTATAATAATGTTGATCATACAGCTCTCAGTACTGAGGTTTGGGTGGCTATTTTAACTAATTCACCAACTCTCCACACTTTCTACAATGATCACTCACCTCTCATATGTTCGGTATGTACAGCTTGCCAAATGCCCCTGTTAACCAGAACAAAGAGGCAGCAAAACACTGAACACTTCACTACAGAGACATCTAAAAATAAACAAATGGATTCACATGGACTATTAACACTTATTCTTTTGTCCTGTTTTTATATCTTAATTTCAACATTAATTGTGCTGTAACAATTAATTGTATTACAAATGTATTAACATTATAGTCCAATAACAGTTAAAAATACAACCAGTCATAAAATGTGGAATTTGTTCATGCTTTAAGGAAAATTCCACATTCAAGTTAAGCTCAATTGACTGAATTTGTGGCATAATGTAAAGTATCATTTAAAATACTTAAATAAATGAAAATTAAAAAAATCGAGGTTACAGTGAGGCACTTACAATAGAAGTGAATGTAGCCAATTTTTGGAGGGCTTAAAGACAACAAATATTGAGCTTTAAAGTTATTTAAATATATTTTTTTTTTTTTGCAGGATTACATGATTTACGGTTTTATGCCGTCATGACAGCAAAGTTTGCTAAAATAAAATATATAACATTTATAATTAGATATTACATAATAATAATGATGATAATAATAATAAAAACTATTATAATTATTATTATTATTATATTTTCTATTTGAAAGCTAAATATATTATCATTATTATTATTATATTTTTTATTTGAAAACTAAATATATTATCATTATTATTATTATTATTATATTTTTTATTTGAAAGCTAAATATATTATCATTATTATAATTTGTATTTTATTTTTTATTTGAAAGCTAAATATATTATCATTATTATTATTTTTATTTTAATTTTTATTTGAAAGCTAAATATATTATCATTATTATTATTATTATTATATTTTTATTTGAAAGCTAAATATATGATCATTATTATTATTATTATTATATTTTTGAAAGATAAATATATTATCATTATTATTATTATTATATATTTTTGAAAGATAAATATATTATCATTATTATTATTATTATTATATTTTTTGAAAGGTAAATATATTATCATTATTATTATTATTATTATTATTATTATATTTTTTATTTGAAAGCTAAATATATTATCATTATTATTATTATTATATATTTTTTGAAAGCTAAATATATTATCATTATTATTATTATTCTTTATTTTTATTTGAAAGCTAAATATATTATCATTATTATTATTATTATATATTTTTTTTGAAAGGTAAATATATTTTCATTATTATTATTATTATTATTATTATTATTATATTTTTATTTGAAAGCTAAATATATTATCATTATTATTATTATTATATGTTTTATTTGAAAGCTAAATATATTATCATTATTATTATTATTATTATATTTTTTATTTGAAAGCTAAATATATTTATCATTATTATTATTATTATTATATTTTTATTTGAAAGCTAAATATATTATCATTATTATTATTTTATTTTTATTTGAAAGCTAAATATATTATCATTATTATTATTATTATTATATTTTTTATTTGAAAGCTAAATATATTTTCATTATTATTATTATTATTATTATTATTATTATTATATTTTTTATTTGAAAGCTAAATATATTTTCATTATTATTATTATTATATTTTTATTTGAAAGCTAAATATATTATCATTATTATTATTATTTTATTTTTTATTTGAAAGTTAAATATATTATCATTATTATTATTATTATTATATATTTTTTTAAAGCTAAATATATTATCATTATTATTATTATTATTATATTTTTTATTTGAAAGCTAAATATATTATAATTATTATTATTATTATATTTTCTATTTGAATGCTAAATATATTATCATTATTATTATATTTTCAATTTGAAAGCTAACTATATTATTTTATAATTATTATTATATTTTCTATTTCAAAGCTAAATATATTATTATTATTATTGAAGATTGGCTGCCTAAGTTAACAGTGCAGTGACAAAGTTTTTATATGTAGAGTACTAACAGAAACATGAAAATATGCTAAATATGTTGTAAAAAAAAATCTTTTGCAGCTTTAACAAGTCATAAATGTTGAGCTGTACAAACAAATATTTTGAGAAAAATATTCAACTACATTGAAATACAACTAAATTGTATTTATTTTATTTATTAATTTATTAAATTATTGTTTCCAAATATCTATTCATGATTTAAATGCTCAGAAAAAATAGCTTGTTATCCTGACAACACCATAACATTTATATTATTCATATTATCTAATTACAAAACAAAGTAAAGTGAATGAAATCAGCACATAATCAAAATACATGCCGTATCAAAAGTCTCTTGGGTTTGTATGCATTTGTTTATTAAACACATCCTTTATTCTTCTACCCTGTTCTCCCCTTTCAGTACTTCTTTACATGTCAAATGTTACTTTTCAATAAGGATCCTGTCGGATGACTTTTAGCCTTTGATCTCTAATTTTAAAGGGACACATTGATCTTTGACTGCATGGAAATGCCTCCCGTGCAGCTCAGTTAGAAAAAGATTTACATTGACAAGATCATTTGCATTGGCAGACCAGGTTCCGATGCTTTATCCATCTTTATAATCGTGCTAGTTTCACATTTCATAAGAACTACTCTTCATGACAGTACAATTAGCAGACACAACAATGTTTTTCTACATTGCCATCTGCACATTTACTCTTTGTGTTCAAGGTAGGTTTCATTATATTATGGATTATTTTATATATAGACCGCATATTTGCTTTCAAGAGAGATTTCTCACTGGTCGCTATCTATCTTTCAATGACAGGCACAGATGGGCAAGTGACAGTAACTCAGACTCCTGAAGTCAAAATCTCTCAAAGTGGTGAAACGGTCAAAATAAACTGCATAACTAACTCACCTGTTGCTGACTGTACTCTCTGGAGAAACTGTGTGTTCTGGTACCAGCAAAAACCTGGACAAGCCCCCAAACTCCTCATTTATCTCATAAGCAAACTTCATTCAAATGTTCCAGCTAGATTTAGTGGCAGTGGTGCTCACACCGACTTCACTCTGACCATCAGTGGAGTCCAGAAAGAAGATGAAGGAGAATATTACTGTATGACTGCACACAAGATAGATAACAAGTATGTGTTCACACATTGATAAAGAGTCGTACAAAAACCTCCCTGAGTCAAATTCACAATGACTGCACTGATGCACACTGCAGGTGCTGATGGGGAAGCAGCGAAAGGGCACATTGACAGGTTCTCGAACAATGAAGGAGATATTGACAAAATTCAGATTGTTTAGTTCATTGTGTCTTTTCCTTTTAGTGTGATTGAAAAGTGAGCGGCACGAATTTGCTGCTAAATATCATTGTTGTAGACTGGTGTTTATTATGTACTCTGCATTATATTGGTCTAGTCATTAAATGTATTTGTATTTATAAAAATTACAGATCATTGAAGGATGGCACTGTACATGTGCCATTAAAAATTATAACAGGTTTATAATCTCATTAGGACATTCACTATATATATATATATATATATATACACACACACACACACACACACACACACACACACTCTCGTTAGAATATAATAATACAATATATTATTATATTATTAATATACTATTTGTTTAGATATATATTATTTGTTTAAATACATGTGTAATGTAATGTATATATAATTACATTAAACAATAATTGTTTTAAAGTAATATAATAATAATACCACTAATAATAATAATTATTATTATTATTAATATTATTATTATTATTATTGTGCAGCATACACATAGAAAGCTGCGTCTCCACATTCATGTTATATAATTATATTTGTACACACACACACAAACTTAAAACTCATATGGTAAAAATCTGGCAGCTGTAGAAATTTACTGTAAAAAAATACATGACCATTATATATCATATTAGATATAATTTTGGTACATGTATAATTTACAGTTCACTGTATCACTACCGTTTATATCCGTGTATCTACACCGTATCTAAAATTACATGCATTGTCTTGTTAAACATAGTAAAAAATTAAAAAACCAGTAACTTTTAAGTGTAAAAATAAAATAAAATACAAAATTCTGCATTTTACAGTAAAATGCATGTATTGTTAAATTATAAAATGTCACTGTACATAGTAAGGTGTTGTTATCCAATTAACTAATGTTTCTTTTACTGTTGCATTTTTCCCCCTCATTAAAATCATGAAAAAAAATTACAGCAACTGGTTGTTTTATTACATGACAATACTGGAGAAGCAGATTTATTTTGCTAATCATTGGGTTCCTTGAGCTGTAGAAAAATAAATTGGGAACATGGTCTGTTTTTATCAGCAGGAGCGAATGGTACGTATTTTTACGACCTGAATTTGTGAGCTTTTGAGTTAAACAGATTTGTCAAGTCAAGTGTTTTATTGAGCACATGCAAAGTTTATTAATCTCACCTGGCTGAAATTAACTTTCTCATTGTTTTATTTTCCTATAGTCATGATATTTATCTCCATTACTTATCATTATTAGAAAAATGCACGTCAAAAAATAAGTTTCATATGTATTATTACAATAATCTTTTAATCTTTAAGTCCACACAGCTAAAAATGAGCTATTATTGCCTACTACTATTAATAAATATAGTAGTATTTACAAATGTCTGTTGTTCCCATTAAGATGATTTTCATATGAAGTGCACAATTTGCATTTTCATTTTTAGAGGAATAGGAGTGTATATAGCCTGATGTTAACCTAACAACTATTACAACATATTGACTACTACTACTATAATTACTATACTGATTACTACAACATAATGGTATTTATTCTCACCACCACTCTCTGGACACTGATTCTTTTTGTGCAAGGTAACAAATTAAAAGATTTCTTCCAATATTACTTGTTATATTGTATTGATTTGTTCTTTGGTTACTCCATTTGCTCTGTTCAGAACATCTTGCTTAATATCGTTATTATCATCAACAGACTCCAGTGCACAAGTCAGTGCGATTCAGACGCCATCCGTGCAGATTATTGAACCAGGCAAAAGAGTTGAAATAACGTGTAAAACCAGTCTTAATGTTGGCGAATGGTGTAATGATAAACACTGTCTAAGTTGGTACCTCAAGAATCCAGGGGAAGCTCCTAAACTCCTCATCTTTGGAGCAACTGTCCGATATACCTCTATCCCATCTCGATTTAGTGGAAGTGGATCCGGTAGAAGTTTCCAGCTTATCATCAGTGGGGTCCAACCTGAAGATGCAGGAAATTATTACTGTTTTGGTGACTTTGGTGGTCATAAATACACACAGTGATACAAAGCCATACCAAAACTGTCTTCATTGGAACTGTACAGTGAGTGAACTGCACTGGGACCGAATGCAGGTGCTGAAAGATAGGATGTGAAACAGCATGCATCAATAACGCACTATAAACATTTCCTGGCTTTCAAACAGACTATAGGAATGTGGTAATTTATTGCTCTGTAGACATACAGTATAGGCATATAGGAGGTTTAGGATGCCTTCTTCATTGGTCAGAACCCTCTCAGTCACCTCTCAGTGCCCATCTTCTAGTGCTCACTGACCCACTAAGCACATCACCCAGGGACCATCTGAAATGCAGAAACACAGTAGACATTTAAAAAAATAAAAATAAACTCATAGATAAAATTTAACTCTTTTTTTTTCTGTCATTTTAAGTGGAGAGTCTCTTTTACACCATGGTTCTTTGATCACATAATCCCAATCTCAGATCACTGGTAAACAATTAGAAGCAGCACACTGTGTTTTACACTAATTTATCATTTCGATTCTACGCATCTTCTAATAACATTTAAAGTTTTTTGTGTGTGTGTAACTTCTCCACATTATAAAGAAAGCTGCATTTGATGAGACTCTCATAGATTGTTGTTGTCTTTGAGCGCTTGTTTGTTCTATTCTCTCACCTCTGGACAAATTACAGGATTCAATGGCGTTGGCCTCTCTTCCTTTCGACATCTCTTCCATCAGGTATCCCAGAAACCTAAATGCGTATATGCTGCCTGCTTATCTTTCATTACAGTTGAAGTCAGACAATCCTAATTTTGAAAGTTTAATTTGCCGAAGTTAGCAGTGAGTTGCCATCAGAGCATGTGTCTATCACTGAATTAGATCCACCGCAATGCATTTGAATCGAGTAAAACTATGAATTCACAATTTTGTGAGTTCAAAGTCTTATGATCAGGGGCGTAACAAGAGGTGGGACAGGGTGGGCAGTCGCCCTAATGCCTGGGATGAGAGGGGGCCCACAACCTGAGGGGTAATGAAAAACAACTAAAGCCCCCCAAGGAGGGGGTCCGACATTTACTTTGCACTGGGGCCCGCAAGATCCAAGTTATGCCACTGCTTATGATTAAAGGTTTCGTTTCAATCAGCACCCTAGTTCACCAGTCAGGGCACTGACCACGGAGTCCCAAACGCAAAATGGTTCCAGTGCTCAGAACTTTCAGCACCCTAAAATTTCTCAGAATGCACTGTAAAAACCAGGGCTCATCAATGCTCATCAGTGCAACCACGTTATTGTGGCACAGGTGATTGAGACATAAGTGTCCAAATGTTCAGTGGATCAGCACCCTTGCCAGTGCCAGAATTTGTGTTCACGCATACACTGATTCATGACATAGGGACCAAGGGAGCTGATTGAGATGCACCCAAAGTCACCACACACTGAATTCAACACTTATTGCTACAGTAACATGAAGCAAACTTACCCTGCTTTTTCTCGTGACAGGTGATGCTCCAATTAAATTTTCGGCAATGAGCAAAGGTCATCAAGTTGAGTTCCAACAAGGTCTCTCTATTAACCATCACATCTAGATCTGGACTGGGCACATTACAGTAGATGTAATACTCAAGGCAGAATGTGGCACCTTGCACTGCCTGTCGCATCAATTTCCGTGCCACCAGCTCAGGAAGTCGACATCTGTGGTGATTGATTAAGTCTTTCAGGCTCTCCCATTGCTCTCCCAGGTGTTCATATATAAAGAGGTATGACACGGGGAGGACTACGATCCTGCCATGGGGGGATTGCATGTGGATTTTGTTGTTTCAGTGCCTTCTGCACAGCCATTGTGGTATATTGATGGTGGACATGTACAGTCAAGAGAAAAGTGCTCGACCAAAAAGAGAATTCCACATATCATTTTTATGTTGATGTACTTTATTACTTTATTGTGGATATGATCAATAAAATGTTGTCATGCACTAATTTCATTCTGGTTCTTTAATTTATAAGCAAGGCTTCGCTTATTAATTTGAGTAATGACTAGCCTATGCTACCAATAAATATATTATTCTAATCGGCACTAAATCAATTAAGTATATACAGTATTCAGTCTTGACAAAATACCCAAAGATGAGGCTGTATGCATCTGGCTGGGAATGAATCTGATGATGACCTATAAATAGTACAAAGTCACAAGAGTTATTTTCCCAAGCATAGGTAAACTATTAATAAGGACCCTGCAAACTTCGATTACAAAAGTGGACATTGATCTGTCAGGAATCACAGTTCACAAATAACAATGAAAGAGAAAACAGGAAACAAGGTGAAAACAGTAAGAGTGCTCTCTTCTTTTGCCAGTCAGATTTACGTTTTCCCTCGTAGACCCTTTCTGGGTGTCCGTGTCCCAGCTTCTGTCCTACTTCATATTGGGTGCTAAACAAAACCTGAAAACCCCCAATAAATGTCGCTATTTATGTCCTGACTATACATTGTGATCAGTTGCCACTTTGGTGAATAAAAGTACCAATTTATTTTTCCATAAGTGCAAAATCTGCACATTATTGCAAACTTTTGGCCACCAGAGTATAACTACACAGCAACAATGTTGGTGATTAGCACATTTATCAAATAAAAACAAAAATGTCCAAACGCTTCCTGATAATAGACCTAGAGATTTTCCTCATTGTTTTTTTGAACAGTAGTGGTTTGTGATCGCACCGTTCTCAGTAGGCAAAAGATCTCTTCAACTGTCTTTACAACGCTGCTGAACGCTCCTTTATATAGCCTACATGCGATGACGTCATCATGCATTTACGCACAAGATTCCACATGAGGTCATAAAGGACCTCGACATGCGTTAGTCCACGAATCTCATTTAGGGATGAAGCACGAGACTATTTGTACAGTTTGTGATTATATAATTATCACCAGATCTCAACCCAATAGAGCATCTTTGGGATGTGGTGGAACGGGAGCTTCGTGCTCTGGATGTGCATCCCACAAATCTCCATCAACTGCAAGATGCTATCCTATCAATATGGGCCAACATTTCTAAAGAATGCTTTCAGCACCTTGTTGAATCAATGCCACGTAGAATTAAGGCAGTTCTTAAGGCGAAAGGGGGTCAAACACAGTATTAGTATGGTGTTCCTAATAATCCTTTAGGTGAGTGTATATATATAGAGTCAAATTTTACTATTAAATCTGAGATTAACTGCGATTAACATTTTTTGGTCTACTGACAGCCGTAATAAGTATATGTTGAAATTAATATTTACTAAGATTAACAAATGCTTAAAAAGTATTGTTCATTGTTAGTTCATGTTAACTAATGTTAACAAATAGAACCTTATTGTATAGTGTTACCACTAACTTAAACAGCTGACTAAAGCCGATCAAAGCTCTACCTGGTCATGGTGGCAAGCTGTGAAATGCCATGGTCAGTCAGCTGAGTGTAATCGGTTAGATCGAGCTCTAACAGCAAAGTTTGTCTGCAGAGAAACAAGAGTCCACTATCTGTAACAGAGTGTCTGCCAGGTAGCGTCAACTGGTTAAGCCTCAGGCCTGCAAAAGATATCAAACTATATGGTAAGAGTTCCTAGTTTGATGATAAAGCAGCCAAGAGAGCCTTTTGTACTTCCAAAATACTGCAAATATTGTAAACATACTGTAAACAAACCCCCTCCAGTGCAATTCCTTTCTTAGTTCAACCAAAAATGAAAATTCTGTCCTCATTTACTCACCCTCATTTCGTTCCAAACCTGTATGACTTAACACACATTCAAACACCAAAAGCTTAAATATGCAGAAGTGTAAATGAGATTTGAGAGCTAAACTGAAGAGCAGATTTTCAGTGAATAACTTTTATGGTGCTTTTTAGTCCATGTGATTACCATCTGCGACTGGTATGCCAGCCAGACTGAGAGCTGACAGGCTGGGGTGGGTTGCTAGGCACTGGAGAGAATTTTCCTGCACACCTGTGCCATCTAGGTGAAGCGTCTGCAGGTTTCGGAGCTCTGCGAGTGCAGACACATCACGCAAGCTAAATATACCATAGAGGGATGCAATAGAACAGAGTATAGTGCACTCTATTTAAACGCCACATTGTTGCAGTATAAACATAACCTTAAAAGCAAGTGCTGTAAATGCCCCACCACTTTAAGATTGCAAAAGCTGACAGGTGGGAAATGCAGCTTTTAAGGGGGAATTTGTTTGGCGTAGACATACTGACTATTGCTGGGTATACATCCACACATCCAGATATTTGTGTATTACCTTGGTGTGTTTGATGCTGAGAATTCGTAACTGCGGTACACATGTGGTCAGCGCTGCCAATGTGCTCTCAGTGATGGCTGTTTGATTCAGACTGAGCTAGCAGAGCACAGAGGAGCCCGATTGCAGAAACATCAACAGACCTGTGTCGCTTACTTTAGTCTGGTCCAAAGCCAGGAAAGTGAGATTGAATAGTCCTGAGAAAAGACAGATAGGAATAAATAATTTGTCCCATGATAATCGTTTGGATGTGGTTTCTGTTATGTTGTCTCACCTGCGATATGCTGCAGGCAGCTGTCTGTTAGCTTGCTACAGGAGGACAGGTTGAGATGCTGCAGTTTTGAGAGTTTGGACAATACACAAAGACCAGCATCTGAAAAAAAAAATTATGAATTCTCACCATTACGTGTATAACATTAAGGAATTTATTTGTGGGGTTTTTTTTATTTATTTTTTATAAAATTCAACTGATTACAACAAAGCTTGTAATACTGTATTTGTAGGCCTATTAAATGGATAGTTCATCGAAAAATGAAAATTACCTTATCATTTACTCACCCTCATGCCATCCCAGATATGTATGACTTTCTTTCATCTGCTGAATACAAATGAAGATATTTTGAAAAATATCTCAGCTCTGTAGTCCACGCAATGCAAGTGAATGGTGATCAGACCTTTGTAACTCCAAATATCACATAAAGGAAACATAAAATTAATCCATAAGACTCCAGTGGTTAAATCCATGTCTTCAGAAGCGATATGATAGGTGTGGGTGAGAAACAGAACAATATTTAAGTCCTTTTTTACTATAAATCTCCAATTTAACTTTCACTTTCAGATGTGTAAATTAAACTAAACAGGCATCACATGTGACATTCAGATATGTGAAAGTACAGATTTACAGTAAAAAAGGACTTAAATATTGTTCTGTTTGTCATTAAGAACTATTATATTGCTTCAGAAGATATATATTTAACCACTGGAGTTTTATAGATTACATTTATGCTGCCTTTATGTGATTTTTGGAGCTACAAAAGTCTGATCACCATTCACTTGCATTGTGAGGACAACAGGGCTGAAATACTCTTCTAAAAATCTTAATTTGTGTTCTGCAGAAGAAAGAAAGTCACAAACATTTGGGATGGCAAGAGGGTGAGTAATGTGAAATGTCAGAGTACTTTAGTATGGTGTTCCGTCCGCATCGGCAGAAAAATGCACATTCAAGAACAGTTATCAGAACTAAAAGTCATGAAAATCAGTTTTGGTGTTTTGTTTTTTAAAATGGAACCAGTTCTCTTCTAATAACTGAAATGTTACCATAATAACAATATACATTTCTGTATATTCCTCACTCAAAGCTATCATATGGCTACAGAAGACTTGGATTAAAGCACTGGTAGCATGGACTGCTTTTAAGGTGCTTTATAATGGGTCGTTTTTGGAGATTGAAAGCCCCAGAACACATTTACTTTTGTTGTATGGAATAGAACGGATACAGAATTCATCTTTATATCTCATTTTCTGATGCACAGAAGAATGTTGAAATATAGTACTGGTTTGGAATGGCATGAGGGTAATTTATAACTGAGTTTTTGAGTCTTTGCTAAGAAATTCTCAAATAATAGAACAAGATGAACACACAAACACACACACACCTGTGATGAGTGGCGAGTTGACAAAACTGAGATGTTTGAGGCAGGAAAAGGCCCTCAGTTGCCGTAGCAGCTCATTGGTGGTGTACGGGTAGCAGTTTAGGACAAACTTCTGCAGCGGGCAGCCAAAGAAAAGTTCCAGTGTACGTGGTCGGAGGAGACGCTCACGGGCCATGTGAGCCAACAACTGTTCAGCCAGCTCTGGGGCCAAACACGCCAGACTACTGCTGTACTGCATGCTGGGAGCTGAGAAATGCACACTCGTGGTTAATGGAATTTCTTGAAGGAATATTCCAGGTTCCTTCAAGAATGTATTTAACCTGGAAGCACTTATATAATTTGGTAAACAATATTTATTCTCTTTCTGACCTGTCATGAGGTTAACGGTGGCCCTGGTTGCCATGGAGCAAAGAGAGGCCACGCCCCGGGTCTTGAAGGCTTTTTTGGGGGGTGAGGGCTGCCCATGTGTCCCCTGCTGCTCATCATGACGGGCTGCTCTCTGTAAACGCTGCACTGCAGCTTGACCAGCAGCCCCTCGTAATGCACGGCCCTCCTCAGGGTCTGCTGCTGGATTAACAGGCTCCACATCCCTTTAGCACACAACCAATAAGATTCACATTCACAAATCCACTCACTGGTTCATTTATTGTTCAAATAAGTTTGCTTCAACCTAAGAAAATTTAAACAATAGACAATTTTATCTGGATCACTCCTCGGTTTCACATATTTTGCCTGCATATAGCACCTGGTTCAGTTGGACTGTGGGTGGATTGTCAATCGGATGCAGGGTTTAGCATGCAGTGGAAATGATGCTTAAACAAACCTACACACTTATCAAAATTCAAGAATATAATTATTTTAATGATGCAAAAATTACACAAATTTAAAGAACAATAAATGACGCATCAAGGAAGACTCCATGAAATCGCTTCCTATTGAATTTGAAAGTTTGGAGGGGACATTTACTGTAGGGCCCTATGATTTCCAGGATGTAGAAATGCTGACAGACTCTTGGAATCCAGTCATATAAACAAAATTAACTGTACAACACATTAGATTCATAGAGTTAGACATATTTGGGCTAAAATGTATGTATAGATCCACAATTAATAAATTAAAATTGTAAATACAGTACATATCTATATGTGCTGCTAACTTTAGAGTGCTCTACTCTCTGTTATCTCACACACACAAGAGCGAACATTATGATCATGATGATGTGTTTTCAATGTATGAGCGGCCGGCATCACATTTATTTTGAAGCGTGTATCACTTGCAGATCATACAGTTTATTTATTCAATTACATCACAGATGTTTGCAGTTTTACTATCACAAAAGGACATATCACAATTTTACGTTGATTCATTGTGCATTCAAACATTAATTTCATTCCAAGTATGTCATGTTCCATGAAGGTCTGCGTTATATAATAACGCGATCTGTCCGTCCGCGTTTTCTGCATACTACATGTGGTAACTGCGGTATAAGCAGACTCTGATCGTTTAATTATATATAAACAAAAAGATTCACATTCACATCACGAGGTGTGAAAGCCGAATCACCATGCTACCAACTGAGGGTGTGAATTGGTTTTTAAAATAAATCTGTATTCCGACCACCGTCATTGTTGAAAGTTTATAACTCAAATGTTTTTCTGGTTAATACAACAGCAATGTTGGAACGAAAAAATAATATATTTTTTTTCTACAGTCAGCATATTAATCCTCAAACTATTTAATCAGAGCTAAATATCAGAGATTAGAGATGACAGCAGATTAGCAGAGAAAGTATATGACAGGGATTCGTTCATGACAGTTAACCGATGATGTCGTTTCACAATGAGCAGCCACCGGTAGTGACAAAACAATACAAATGTGTATTTGACTCTTATCCCAAAACCCCAAATGTTACCATGATTTTGTATGTCACAAAAACCTTGTTAGCAACACAGTCAAACAGTTATATTATACCAAAACATTTTCCAAGATAAATAATTATTTTCCAGGACATTTAGGTATTTTTCAAATTTTCCATTATTGGAAAACTGCATTGCAAATTTCCAGGTTTTCCAGGATGCGTTGGAACCCTGTGAAAGGCCTTCAATCAGATTTATTCCAAAAAAAAAAGCTTGATTAAACCATAAAATTGCAGATATTATGACAGAAATATATTACTACTGTTTAGTCAAATTTATATTTAATGTAATACTAATATAAATAACTATATTTAGTATATAATACTCTGTTTTACACCACTTTTTATAAAGTAAATTAAAATTAAATTAAAATTACTCGAGTGTTGTTTTTTGGAATGTGCAGAGAAAAGATGCATTTTGATATTTGATAAATTTGAAAACAAAATCATTTTCATTTGATTTTCAAGTTCTGTGAATTAATTTGATTCTACACCCTTTTGATGATAAAATGTTATTGAACTTTAAAACATGGAATTCAGAAAAAATGTTATGGAACATAAAGAATTAAGGGGAAAAAACAAAAATCAAACAAATGAAATTTAGGGGGAAAAAAATTATTCAAAGAGCCCTAGACATATCAATACATGTTATTGGTCCTCTTTAAAAATGTCCTTGAAATAGCCTAGTTTACATCACAGCCATGAACCATGATGTGATACTTGATACAGTATGACTAGTCAGATGCAGGTGGTATTAGAGGGAGGGACTTTTTAAAAATGTGGATATGCTATGAGTGCAAAATAAGTTTTTAGGTCAACTTTTAGAAGTGTACTAGCATTAGATGGCCTCAGAGCTAACAGACATGGACTTAAAGCCACAAAGTCCAATTCTAATTTCAGACTTAATTCTTACCTGAGTCTATTGCCTTGTTCTGGCCAGTGATGTCTCGGCTCCAGCCCCCCTCTCACCCTGTTCTCAAAGAAGAAGGGCAAACGAGGCAGTCCTGCCAAAGTAAGAGAAAGAACAAGTTCTCTTTACAATTCTATACAATGTGGATGGAGTATTCTTAATATTGCATTTTCATTTTTACTGAAAATATGTTTAACCCCTCCGAAAGATACACAATTTATTCTATCTTACTCAAAAATGTGGTACAAGCGACATGATTACCACACCTTTTAACCATGATAGAGATTGAATAGAGAATAAAGGGACTGCACTCACCAATAAAAAAAATGCAAATACTAGTCGATGAAATATTTTAAAGATGAGAATGACTAGAAAAAGTTATATTGACTATAGAAGTTCCATAACTTCAAATATTTCTTTTTTAAAGATTTTTTTTAATTTCCATGAATTTTAAAATACACATTTCTAGGTTTTCCATTACCATGGGGACCTGATTTAGACTGCAAGCTATGTAAAATATTTATTTTTAAGAACAATTAAGATTTATTTGAACAATCCAAAAGGCACATCAAGTAATTACACATAAATTCAAACTAGTTAATAGCAAATTAAGCAAGCATCTAATTACACAGTCTCAATATGAAAACAGTTGCCTTTGAAAGAACAGAGGAGAATTACCATATATTAGCATATTCACAGGACGGTGTGCTAAATCAATGCAGCTGCAGATAATTCAAGTCCCTTGCAAATATATTAACGTATGAACACCACTGTCAATTCACAGCATCTTAAAATTAGGTCCAAAGCACTTCTTTAGTCTGTGGCAGCATCTGAAATCTCCAGATTTAATTTCCCAATGGAAAGAGTCGATACGGTTCAGGATATGTAGTTCTGCTAAGCCTTGCCGGTTGCAGGTTGTGTCATTGGAAATAGTTGAAATGGTTTTTACTTATAAACAGGGTCTAAACTGGGACAAGCAAGGGCATTCACCTCTTTCCCAATCTGCCCGAGTTCCCCACACTTTGGTCAATCACTAAGGAAACACGCGTTGTCCTATGTGGGACTATCGAACAAAGATCTATGACTCTGACTTGAGTATAGAAATAGCAAATCTGAAACGGCAGCAATATTGATATTTCTGAAATCAATAACCCAATGTTTCATGATCTGTGACACGAAAGCATGTCTCTGTCACTCCGACAAAAGCCATGTGAATATTTACAGCTAAAATAACTTTGGTTGAACATTTATTTAAATTTTTGCCATTTTCCAAATTTTTCCAGGCAATACTAGCAGTAAACCATGACCAAACCATTCCAATGAAACCATAATTTTTAGTCTCTTTCTAATTTGTGGAGTTATGAACAGTGAGTTTCAGCGAGAGCACACAAACCTGCAGTTCTCTGGATGTTCTTTATGATTATCTGGATCACAAAGGGATAGTTCCCCCAAAAATAACAATTCTCTCATCATCTGTTCACCCTCATGCCATCCCACATGTGGATGACTTTCTTCTTCTGCTGAACACAAACAAAGATTTTAAGAAGAATATCTCTAATTCCTAACTATAAATTCCCCATCCTGCCCAGCAGGTGGAGATATACATGAAGTGGAGATTTATAGTAAAAAATGACTTAAATGTTTATCTGTTTCTCACCCACGCTTAACATATCTCTTCTGAAGACATGGATTTAACCACTGGAGTCGTACGGATTATTTTATGCTGATTTTATATCCTTTTTGGACCTTCTGAATTCTGGTCACCATTTGCTTGCATTGTGCGGACCAGGAGAGCTGAGATATTCTTCTAAAAATCTTTGTTTGTGTTCTGCTGAAGAAAGTCGTACACATCTGGGATGTAATGAGGGCGTGTAAATGTGTAACATTTTGGGGGAATAATCCTTCAATTTAGATGGCGAGCCCTTAATGAAATTTGGCAGACAGTCTATACATTATCATTCCTATAAAAAAAAAAGTTTTTTTTAGACCCAAAGATGATAACCTAATTCATCTTAGTAAGTAGACGGTAATGCCTGGGCAAGAAACACTCACACTTTCTTCAGAAAATGTAAAAATCTAGTCAAAATTAAAATGGTATTTACCATTGAAATCATAAGGAGGTAAAACAATTTCTTCCGGTTGCTCCTCGTTTTCCAAAGGTTCTTCATCTTCAGCATCACCTTGCACCAGTTTCTGGCCTTGTCCTATTAGGTTGGGGAAAAAGTATACAATTTTTTTTTTTTTAACAAAAGATCACTTGAATTTTCAAATGACAAGAACAGTTGTGTAGAGTAGTGCAATCAACTGATTTTACAGTACTTCAGAGTTTTACATTGTACATCAAGCGGAGACCCAACACAATGGCAAACCCATTACCAGTTTTTAAAGGTGCACTCAGTAAGATTTTTGTTTATGCAGAATGCAAAAACGCTTTCTGCCTCCCATGCCACTGTAGAAATTTGCAATTTGCAGACAGCCATGAATAATGTATTTCATGAATAAAAGCATCCAATTACAGGGGATTATTGAGATAAAGCCTCATTGTAACCCATATTTGAGTTTTTTAAAGAAAAGAAGCATGTCAAAATCAATTTTTGTGGCAATCAACATTATGCCACAAATGCTGAATGAGCTTAACTTCAATTGAACCTGGCATATTCCTTTAAAAAGTGATAAACACATCATCCTAAATAAGAATTTGACTGTGTTCCATGGACTTATTTATTGTTTTACTCACCATTTTGCAAATTGATTGGGGTATTGTTGTGCAAATGTGTTATCCGTACTATAAATTGGTTTTGTTTTTAACTCTCATTTTAACATATTCTTATATATTTATTCAAAGATATGTGAGGGATAATTTTATTTAAAATAATGGTTTGTTCCAATTAGCAAAGGCGGAAAAATTGTGTATTTAAATTAGCCGCCACTGGGGGAGAGGAAAAAAGATGGTCAACAAGTGTTTGAGCACAGTTATACTCTACCTCAATTGTTTAGGGAGGAGAGTAGGTACTGCTGTTAGTACCAAAAACCGTTTTGTATATATAATAGTTTTTAGACAGTTTTTTTTATGTAAACTTATTTTTGATTGCTTTTAAACACTATTTATTTGCTTCACGCATAACACAGCACTAGACTTGTGCTAGTGCTTGGAAGTGTAATCCAGCCTGAAATCACCAAGGAGACTGCTGTAAAAAGGGGGTATATTTTGGTCGGTTCTCACCCAAAACCGATTCGATTCCTTCAGAAGACTTAATGAAACAACTGGAGGTTGTTTCATTAATGTGCTTTTTGGAACTTCAGAGATCTGGCCGGCATTCACTTGCATTTTATGGACCTTCAGAGCTGAAATATTTTTCTAAATAACTTAATTTATGTTCTGCATAAGAAAGAAAGTCATGCACATCTGGGAAGGCATGAGGGCACCGGGTGAGTAAATGTTGTGAGAATTAAAATTTTTGGGTGAACTACTCCTTTATGTAGTCTTACCCCAGTAGTGAGAAGGTCCTGGGAGTGGAGGTCCGACACCAGGGATCCCAGCATACCCCACTGCTTCCTCCCACAGCTGATGGGGCAGGGGTGGGGGTACCACCATGTCCTCTAAAGCTCTGCCCTCCTCTTGGGACAGCTCATTGGGTGGCCCCACTGGCTCTTCATGTAATTCTGCTTCTGGCTGCACTACAACAGCCAATCGGGAGGCCGGACTGGGCGGGTCCTGGGGCATTTTGGGGGGAGTGGTCTGTATGCATAGTGCAGCATTGGGGGTCAGTCCCAAAGACCGGAGGGAGCAGGCCAACTCAGCTTCGCCGAAGCGCTTATGAGGAAATCCTTGCAGGAGGGAGAAGGCAGGTAGTGTAGGGTGGTGACTGGCAATGTATTCAACAACTTGGCTTAGAGGAGTGTCTGAAAGGAAATGTTCATGCATAGATTCCACAGAGGGAAGACGAATCTACAACATCAGACACAAACAAATCAAACAGGTTAGACTTTAAACCAAATAACTGTGCAGTTTATTTATGTACCTGGCAGCAATAGTTGTAAGAAAATGCATACACTATGGTTCCCATCCTTTTTGACCAATGAAATTCCATGATTTTTCCAGCTGTTTGTGACTGCTGGATATAGATTTTTAAAAATAATTTTGATTTTGACCTATTCATTGACTCAAAAGACCAATTTGCTTATAAATCAGACATCAATATAACTTGCCAGCAGGTTTTTCTACAGAAGAGCAATAACGAACGCAAGAACCCTGAAACTGTTATCAGTTACCATGAGGGTGCAGTGGTTGTCCACGTCTGTATCCACACGTCCACCAAGTCTCTGTCCCTGTCCACTGGATGGAGAGGTCTCTGCAGTGGCTTCAGAATGGGCCTTCTCTTGCTGACTGCGCCGGTCCTCCGCTATCCTCTTCAACACCAACTCACGCTCCTTATAACAAAGCAAACACTTAAAGGGATAGTTCACCCAAAAATGAAAATTCTGTCATCATTTACTCTAAATCCATGCAATTTCTTCTTTTGTGGAGCACAAAAAAGGATGTTAGGCAGAATGTCCACGCAGCTTTTTTCTAATCAACGAAAATGAATGGGGACTGGGGCTGTCATGCTTAAAAATGAAAACAAATTCAAACCTCATAAAACCTGAGAGAGAGAGCAGGGTGCTGGTGTTATGGATCATGGATGTGGCCAAAGACATGCAAGCCAATGATGTTTGACGTCAGACATAACGTGATGTGTCTAATGGGTCCGTATTTTATGTGAAAGCTACAGAGAATGGAAAGATCTTCAGTGAATAACAACTTACATTTCTGAATATTGGATTTTAGTGCAACATTTTGGAATATAACACAAGTCATATGGACTGCTTTACTGAAACTTTTAAGGTGCTTTTTTGCCATTTTTCAGTCCCCATTCAATTACATTACCCATGCATTATTTATACAGTATATACACACACACATATATATATATAAAATAGTGGCCAAGAGTGTAATCTATTTATTGGCCGGTGGATTTTTTTTGTGGCCAATGCCAATGGGCTGATATAATGCTGACATGTAAATGATATTACACAATTTAATATGATAGTAAATAACATTTACATCCATTTGCAAGAAATTAAATTCACTTTTATTTTGCATTATATTTACTCAAAATAAAAAATTAAAAAGATTTAGATGGTCCAGATTATACTGGTTTCAAATGATCAAATTTTAGTAATTTGTTCACACAAACAAATTGTTAAAATGTACAAGGAAGACTGAAATAATAACAGCGCCACAGTAGTTTCAAAAAAGGATAGAATAAAATGAATTACAAACAGCGCACTGTGATTATGACATTAATAGTGGCGAATCATATAGTGTACTTAAAATGATAGTTCACCAAAAAATTACAATTAATTCATTATTTACTCACTTTCACCTTGTTCTAATCCTTTAAAGGTTAAAAATTACCTTCAACTTTTTTTTTTGTTTTTACATTCAATGGCAGTGGATGGTGACCGCCTCACCTTCAAGCTTCAAAAAGGACAGAAGTCTAATAAATTATTCAATGCATATCAATAAGGTTTGTGAGAAACAAACTGTAATCTTATTTACTATTTAGTGAAAATCTTGACCAGATTTTTGCGTTTTGAATTAAAAGTTGCTCGCTTGCTCTCTCGTGCAAATTTGCACAAGCTTGTAAGGTTTGTGAATTAAATCTTTAAAAGATATTCAATCGTTTTGTTTAAATGGTATACTGTATTATACAAGTTTTATTTCCATGTCGTTTACCCGTTTCAGATGGCTCTTTCACATGCAAGCAGGCTTTTCTTGGTGCCATCATGGCTGGCAAAACTTACCGTCCAAGCGGGAAAATGTATTGTATTGTATTTAAAAATGCCGAATATTGTTCCACCACTATTTTTTTTTCTTTCTTCAAAAAACCAAAAACTTTTCTTCACATTCTTGACCTTTTCTGTCCCACAGAGGAAGTCCCAGAACTTGCATTTCCTGGGTGAACTATTCCGTTACCATTTGTTGAAATACATTGTGCGTGAAACTTATCAGAGGTTTACCTGTTTTTTCTGTCTCCTTTCTGCCCGTGCCTCCTGGGCTACTCGCAGTCTCTGCTGCTCATGGAAGTTACTCTTGTCCTGTTTGATCAGAGTTTCCAGGGGTGGATGTTCATTTCCTTTGGGAGTGTTGATGGAGGGGGGTGCCAAAACCAATGAAGGACCTCCAAAAAAAATAAACAGCCTTCCTCTGTATTACATTATTATAAGAATCCAGTATTAGCGTAAGTGTACTCCTAATAATCCACTGTATACTGCATAAAGTCACATGACTTCTGAGTCATGTTTGAGGCTATTTGTAATCACATTTTCCTTCCCAGCAGAAGTTTGACCCTCTTGTGAAAAAGAAGTGGACCTATGCCATCCAAAAACACTGAGTAAACCAACTAACTGTACTGAAGGTTTGTGGCATTTGTTTTTTTACCTGTTGTTTCAGACTGTGAGTTGTTGGAGCACTGATTATCTTTGGGAGGGTTGAATGCAGAGAACGCCGTCTCTAGTGGCTGTGAAGACTGCTTGACTAGTTTATGTCGTGGACTTCCACCCTGTAAAAGCCTTCAGAGCAAATGGGCGAACAAATGAGAGAATGTTCTGCCAGATTATAAAACACAATGCTATCTAATAACATTGTTATTGTGCCCTGCAGGCACTGAATTAAACTAGAAAGGGGAGTATGTAGCATACTGTACATACAAAAGGCAAGCTATCTCATAAACCGTTGTTTACAGATCAAAATGGATTAAATCGCAATGTTGACTTGACAAATGATACAAGTTGAAATGGCAATATACAGTATTAATATCGGAAACATGTTTAAAAATTGCTTTCAACAGAATGCTCTTGAATAGTTTTGATTTTCAAGCATTTATACAATGCAGGGTATACAGATTTCAACCATTAACATAGATTGAGTGCCTTCAATCAGAATGATATAACCGATACAAACTTATTCCCACCAGCTAAAGGTAATTTTAGGTACATTTACATTTACATTTATTCATTTGGCAGACGCTTTTGTCCAAAGCGACTTACAAAAGAGGAAAACGAATAATCTTAAGGAGACAGTGGTAGGATATAAAAAGCAAAAATATGTATGTGACGTCTTGAAAAGTATTTACCATTCAGCTGCTCCTGGTACAGAAAAGAAACCTGCTTGCATCGCCACTTGAATCTGATCTTCACTGAAACCCATCTCAGTAAGGGTTCTCATGAACCCCCCCAATAGTCTAAAACAAATAAAAAAATAGTTAGTCTTAAAATCAAATAGTTAGAATGCCATCAAACTTCAATATTTTAATGTACATAATAACTTATGGAAGTTATTATACATTGTTACAAAAAGTAAAACTAACAGTTGATGTAAACATGTGGTGCATCTATTGGTGCCGTGTTTGACAATTTATATAAAACAATTTTATTCCATTTTATTCTTAAATTACATAAACTTCCATTCCTAGAATTATTTGAGCAACAATATCATGCTTTTACTTAAATGTTTATTTTTTTGTTTTTTACTTATATCTATCAGATCATGTTACAAACATGTCCAAAGTGAGTGGGCCAAGGTATAACTCTAAAACTACATATAAAGAACAGTTTAAACCACTCAGCATACAAAAAAGTGTTGTTTAGGTGGGGGTTTCTATGACTATTACACATATACACTTCACAAGCTCATGCAAATGCATGCAGCTAAAGTATCTAAATTCACTAACGTTTTGGATGGAAGTCCCAACAGACTTCCCTGATGCTTAAAGGGCCACTGCACATTTCCTTGCAATTTTAAAGTATTAGAGTAACAATGACTGTGTAACACAAAGCTTTAACAAGCACAAACTGACGCTTAAGCATGCTGCCGGTCTCTGGAAACAGTTTATCATGTTTTATCCAAGTCCGACAGGCTAATACTGCAATGCAATAAGCTTTACAATGTTAGCTTACCGATGTGGAGTCCATATTTGTAATAAATATCCTCCAAAATGCTAAATAGCTGGCTTTGTTGACACTTTGCAGAATCTGTTATTGAGTGTCCGCACAGAGTGGTGACGAAAGTGCTTGGCCGCTTGCGTCACATGTTCCGTCCTGGACAATACGCTCGACGCTGATTGGATGACTGACAGTTGGGAACGTCCTTCAAAGACAGCCGCGGTCGCGGTAAACCTTTCATGCTGTTAATCACAGCTCGTGCAAGTGTTTGGTGACGGCGCGTCTCCACCCAAGAGAAGTTCAAAAAAACGTACTACTTCATTATTCGTTACACAGGTTTAGAGAAATAAGAAAGCCGTCGTTTGTCTTGTAAAGCAACAATTCCCTTTTTGCTGAGGTTTTATTTTTATTTGTGGCATGCAGTAAGCATTTTGGCCGGCAGATGTCATTGGTCATGTTGAATGTTAACTTTGGGACGTAAGATTCATTTGAGCGATTCGATTCGTTTGGATGGTTCGTTTAAACGAACCGTTTAAAACGATTCAGAAATATTTTTCTCATCGTGCAGCATTTTGTTTCATTTTTCTAGTAAACAACAAATTGCTGTTTATCGCGTTATGTTTGATTAATATAGTCCATACTCCATTTTTATTGTTTGGTATTGATTTAACAACAGGCTATGAATTTCAATCAGTGTTGATGGCATTTGTTATCAATGGCATGAATTAACACGAATCAATGAAAAGGCTTTGAGGAATAGAAGTACATTTTGTTCAATGAATTTGGGTGTACTGCTGTGTACCTTTAGTGTTTATTATTCGATCGATGAAAGATGAAAATACATCACAACAACATTACCATTAGACAAAAAAACTGATAAACAACTGTTGTGAAATTAGATTAGATATTCCTTGCGACCTCATTTTCATGTTTTGAAATTAAATATGGTGTCTACCTTCAAGGTCCATTGTTTACAGCACAATAAACAATGATGTTCCAATATTATAAATAATATCAATCAACACTGTTAATTATCAATATATTAATAATTATTATTATTCACGATATTTCTAACGTTCCCACCTCACAGTTTTACTCCGAGTCACACTTTACTGTTTGCGAATCGGTTCGACCGGATCATCAAAAAGAATCAGAACAAATAAACTCGTTTGCGAATCGGACGTCATCTTAAATGTGCATGGCAAGCTGTTTTGACATTTATTCCTTAAAACTTACTAGCACCTATTTTTATTTTACTAGTACGTTTAGTGACTAGAAACTATTAAGTACTAGTATTTATTCAAAGTACTAGTACTTATTCAATAGATACTAGTACTCATTCTAGTACTTTTTCAATAGATACTAGTACTTATTCAATATATACTAGTACTTATTAAATATATACTAGTACTTATTTATTAGATACTTCTTCATTATTCATTATATACTAGTGCTTATTCATTAGATAGTACTCATTCATTAGATACTAGTACTTATTCATTAGATACTAGTACTTGTTCATTAGATAGTAGTACTCGTTCATTAGATACTAGTACTCATTCACTAGATACTAGTACTCATTCACTAGATACTAGTACTCATTCATTAGATACTAGTACTCGTTCACTAGATACTAGTACTTATTCACTAGATACTAGTACTCGTTCATTAGATACTAGTACTCATTCACTAGATACTAGTACTCGTTCATTAGATACTAGTACTCGTTCACTAAATACTAGTACTCATTCATTAGATACTAGTACTCGTTCACTAGATACTAGTACTCATTCATTAGATACTAGTACTTGTTCACTAGATACTAGTACTCGTTCACTAGATACTAGTACTCATTCATTAGATACTAGTACTCATTCACTAGATAACTAGTACTCATTCTAGTACTTATTCGTTAGATACTAGTACATATTCTAGTACTTATTCATTAGATACTAGTACTCATTCACTAGATACTAGTACTCATTCATTAGATACTAGTACTCGTTCACTAGATACTAGTACTCATTCACTAGATACTAGTACTTGTTCACTAGATACTAGTACTTATTCACTAGATACTAGTACTCATTCACTAGATACTAGTATTTGTTCACTAGATACTAGTACTTGTTCACTAGATACTAGTACTTGTTCACTAGATACTAGTACTTGTTCAGTAGATACTAGTACTTATTCACTAGATACTAGTACGTATTCATTAGATACTGGTACTCATTCATTAGATACTAGTACTTATTCACTAGATACTAGTACTCATTCACTAGATACTAGTACTCGTTCACTAGATACTAGTACTTGTTCACTAGATACTAGTACTCATTCATTAGATACTAGTACTCATTCACTAGATACTAGTACTTGTTCACTAGATACTAGTACTCATTCATTAGATACTAGTACTTATTCACTAGATACTAGTACTCATTCTAGTACTTATTCGTTAGATACTAGTACTCATTCTAGTACTTATTCATTAGATACTAGTACTCATTCATTAGATACTAGTACTCATTCACTAGATACTAGTACTCATTCATTAGATACTAGTACTCGTTCACTAGATACTAGTACTTGTTCACTAGATACTAGTACTTGTTCACTATATACTAGTACTTATTCACTAGATACTAGTACTCATTCACTAGATACTAGTACTTGTTCACTAGATACTAGTACTTGTTCACTAGATACTAGTACTTATTCACCAGATACTAGTACGTATTCATTAGATACTGGTACTCATTCACTAGATACTAGTACTTGTTCACTAGATACTAGTACTTGTTCACTAGATACTAGTACTTATTCACTAGATACTAGTACTTGTTCACTAGATACTAGTACTTATTCACTAGATCCGAGTACTCATTCACTAGATACTAGTACTCATTCTAGTACTTATTCATTAGATACTAGTACTCATTCATTAGATACTAGTACTCATTCACTAGATACTAGTACTCATTCATTAGATACTAGTACTCGTTCACTAGATACTAGTACTTGTTCACTAGATACTAGTACTTGTTCACTAGATACTAGTACTCATTCACTAGATACTAGTACTCATTCTAGTACTTATTCATTAGATACTAGTGCTTATTCACTAGATACTAGTACTCATTCATTAGATACTAGTACTCGTTCACTAGATACTAGTACTTGTTCACTAGATACTAGTACTTATTCACTAGATACTAGTACTCATTCACTAGATACTAGTACTTGTTCACTAGATACTAGTACTTATTCACTAGATACTAGTACGTATTCATTAGATACTGGTACTCATTCACTAGATACTAGTACTTGTTCACTAGATACTAGTACTTGTTCACTAGATACTAGTAATTATTCACTAGATACTAGTACTTGTTCACTAGATACTAGTACTCATTCACTAGATACTAGTACTTATTCACTAGATACTAGTACTTATTCATTAGATACTGGTACTCATTCATTAGATACTAGTACTTGTTCACTAGATACTAGTATTTGTTCACTAGATACTAGTACTTGTTCACTAGATACTAGTACTTGTTCACTAGATACTAGTACTTATTCACTAGATACTAGTACTTGTTCACTAGATACTAGTACTTACTCACTAGATACGAGTACTCATTCACTAGATACTAGTACTCATTCTAGTACTTATTCGTTAGATACTAGTACATATTCATTAGATACTAGTAAACATTTTTTATTCTACTCTACTGTCACAATTCTGACTAGTCATTGTATTTGCCGGGGGGAAAAACAATGGTTACTTGTAAGATATGAAATGTTACTAGAAACAATAGGAAAGAACACTAGTATCTAAATAATAAGTACTAGTATCTAATAAATTAGCACTAGTAACTATCAGAATACATACTAGTCAGAAGTGAACAGTTGATAAAAACAGAATAAGTACTAGTATCTGGAATTTGGAGATATCTCCAATAACAAAAGGAACTAGTAAGAATGTGGATGGAGATATCTTCGTTCAAACTGATCATTGCATAAACATGAGAACCTTTCAGCTATTAACATATCTGTGGTATTTTACATGGATTTACCACATCTATATTACCATATAGATCGAAATGGATCATTTTAATGTGATTATAGCTAACCTGCTGTAGGAATGTTAGCATAGCATCAATGAAAGCACAATTTGTTTCATCAGTTATATCATGTAACATATACTGTAGTACCCCGTTGGAATGAAGGGCAAAACTCAACTGACGTTTGATTTGAAAATATGGATGTGAAATAATTATAAGAATCATCAAATTAAACGTTCTGAATGGAGAATGGGGAGACACTTCAAAATAAGATTCCGTTTACTTGTGCAGGGATAAAGTGGTGCATTCAAACCAGTGGGGATTTCTTTAAGACTGCAAGGGAAGCTAAGCTTCCCCTATAATGTCAAAAAAATAATGGTCAAATATGTACTATTGTGTAAACAATTTATTGACTAAAAATGCGTTAGAACACGTTCATCTCGAAGACGAGTTCGTTCAGAATCAGCTACATTACATATAGCAGGTCGGCTGACTCGATTTACTTCTCATACATTCCCGTAGCGTCAGTGCATTTCCCTGTTGAAGCCGAGCGTCCATTGACTTCAATGGGGCTGCTCTGAACAGTTTCTTTCAGTGCTCGAAAATAGGCGGTCATTGGATAAATGCTGCGATTATGTCCGCCCACGGACGCTCAGCGTCTCTGGGGGTGAATGAGGAGTGGGCTGGCCGGACTCCGGGCTTCAGCGTGATGATTGGAGGATCTGTCGAAAGACTGCATCTCCTTTTGATTGACAGCGAATCTGTACTATAAGAGGTCACTGAAGCTATTTCACGCTCAGTCCCATCGTGGATTTCTCAAGTGTAGTCGAAAGACAAACTGCTGCAACCTATTTCTTTATATTTGTTTGGCGAAATTGCTAGTCAATTTGCATAATACATTTCACACAATTATACACCACATTCCTTGTTTCAGTTTTACCAAGTTTAATATATTTTGTTTTAGAGCGTTCGTTCGTTAGTTCGTTCGTTCATTCATTCATACAGTAGGCTAGGCTAGCGTCGTGCGGGTGAAACTGCGCTGCGATGGCAGGCGGTGCTAATATTGTCGACCTGATTTTGGCGAAGCCATTTGAAAGTTTTCCTTACGAGGAAAAAATTAGAATTAAACAGCAGGGCAGATCAACACCTAAGATTGATTTAGTGCAAAAAATAGGGTAAATAAGTTTATAATGTAGGCCGAAAATGAGCTTCCCCTCTTTGAAAGACCAGCAGCCGCCACTGATTCAAACAAAAATATATAAACACAATGTGGCATATTGTAAATGTCTAAAACGAATCTTTCCCTATGAGTCTTTTGCATTGCATGTTCTATATAATTTTTTTTTAAGAAATTCCATTACATATTTTCATGGTTAAGGTTGCATTAATTGTCAAGTGATATTGTGGGATTTCTGTTTATGTACTAAATATAATTCCCAAAATAAAAGCAAATTGTGTTGCAGTTTAGCCCTCCCTGCATTTGAAATCACGTTTGTAAAAGTAAAAACAATATTTGGGTTAATATAGCATTGAATGAAGCAACATAAAATGCCAGACCATAATGTAACAGTGTGGGTACATACCAAATTGTACACTAACCACTGTTAGTGTAATCATAATAATCCTAATACTAATTATTATTATTATAATTATTAATATTATTATTATTTCTATTGTGGATTGTATTTGCACTTGGTATAAATAGCATCTGCCACACAGCAGTGCAATTTACACTCAAATAGTCTGGTGGAAACACAGAAATTTAAGACAAATTGCGCCTGTGTGTCGTCTTAATGGTGAAGATTTGTTTTTATGAAGCAGATTTATTTTTGTTGCCATGTAAACCCTTAAAAAAACAATACAAAACAAGTACAAGGGAATGCATTATCATAATGCACTAACAGCCTTATACAACACATTTTACATGTCTGCATCACTTATCCACCAAATACAGACATATACTGTATACATCTTAAATCTTTTTACAAAAGAAGAGATGTCTTGCCAGCTTTACAACTATTCTTTAGAGAAATAAAACATTTTTATAAAGAAGTTTATGAAATTTTACTTTTCCCCATCCTGTTTCCTGTCTCTACACTTTATAATTCCTTTAATACTACTTATAATAAATAAATAAAAATGAATATAAATGCTGATTGCCTTGCAGTGATTTGTTCATGGTGAAGGTCGGGGAGTGGTGGAAGTCGTGGTTTTCATGCAATAAACCATGGTGTTACTACAGTAATATTATAGCAACCATGCTTAATTTTGTGTTTACTTTGCTACAAAATACCATGGTAATATATGGTTACTGCAGTAAAACCATGGATCGTTTTTTGTAAGGTTAAGGTTCGGTTTTGGGGTGGGGAATGGTGTGGTACTCTAAATAAACACAATAAACATGCTGCAAAGATGCCCCTATTCTGCATGTTAGTATTTAATTGGGAGTGCAAATAATACCTAACACTATTCACACTTAGTGCAAAGAATATGCTTTTTGTTGCTATTTACTGTGAATAGCATCTAGCCTATCTGTAAAGCCTATATTTAAAGTTAAACCACTTTAAATTTTACTCAGTGAAGTGAGAAAAAAGCAGCAAGATGCGACTCAACTACTAAAAACGGGCTGACTTTAACATTGACAGCCATATTACGCTTTCATTAATTACAAAACTGAAGTTCAAATGCAATTTGGAATGCCCAGTTCCCACTACTTTGTAGGTCCTCGTGGTGGTGTGGTTACTCATCTCAATCCGGGTGGTGGTGGGCAAGTCTCAGTTGCCTCTGCTTCTGAGAGAGTCAATCCGCTCATCTTATCACGTGACTCACTGTGCATGACACCGCGGAGACTCACAGCATGTTGAGGCTCATGCTATTCAGCACATTGAGAGCGAGAACCCCTAATCGTGACCACGAGGAGGTTATCCCATGTGACTCCAACCTCCCTAGAAAACGGGCCATTTTGGTTGCTTAGGAGACCTGGCTGGAGTCACTCAGCACACACTGGATTCGAACTCATGATTCCAGGGGTGGTAGTCAGCATCAATACTCGTTGAGCTACCCAGGCCCCTCATGTTACATTTTTTAAAAACATTTTACCGTTGTTAATGTCATAATAGATTTAAAGACCATAACATGGTTTTCAATATTCAACAGTGCCCCCTTTTATCACTAAATGATGGATGAGTAAACAATCGGTATCATGATTTCTACAAACATTATTGAGAGGACATGAGAGGACAGCAGCGGCAAATACATCTGTATAAGAATGCATCCATAAAGTGTAGAAAACCTGTCATGGCTATTATTCATGATACTGGCTCAACTTCGTGCCCCTGCAAACCTCTAACACAGATCTGACCAACACTTAAAAAAACATTGCGGATGGAAAGCAAGAACACGTCCTGCGTGAACACTCCCAAACTTCACTTAATAATTTAACTAACTAATAATTTTGATGATATAATTTTTTTTTATTATAATTCCATAAAATGATCGTCTTACAGATGCTTGCACTTATATATTTTGACATAATCTGCACATGCAGATTTCCTTTAGACAGCTGCACCTGGTGTAGGCTTTTCATGATTCTGAGGTACATTTGTCTCACCTGCCGGGGGTGGAGGGAGCAGAGAGAGAAGAGAGAGAGAGAGAGAGAGAGAGAGAGAGAGAGAGAGAGAGAGAGAGAGATAATTAGGCAAATATCCTAGTGTAAAGGTCATTTTAGATACTAATTAGATACAGCCAAATTACAGCACAAATAAAACTAAATTATATCACTTACTGGAAAACTCAGTTCCAAGTACAATGCAATCCGGCCCTTAAAAAAGAGAATACACCATGGCAGAATATCTGTACACAGTGACAGATAAAAAAGTTCAGACTCAGTGGACACAACTTCACAACAGAAACAGACAGACAAAGGAAAACATGGTTACCATGGGAAGAAAGGTTGTGCCCACACTGTGATCAAAACACAAAACACCAAGACAGAGCTGCATTTCCTAACAAAACGCACAAAATACACAGACAACCGTTTAACAAGTGATAAAAAAACTGCCGTTCTTATTTTGAGACCACAAGGACTGCTGAGTGATAGCTTCACAACATGTGTCTGTCTGCCACAGAATGAGAGACAGTGAGTGAACAGACTTGACTCTGTGCTTCAATTATATTTTACTTTCTTTTTATTTTATGTATAACTTAATATGTATTATTTAACATTATACATTTTTCCTGTATATGTCAAGTTTATATTCTATATCTTGTCTTTTTTTCATATTATGTACATTGTTTTGTCCACACTTTGTTTTGTCCTGAATTTGTTTGCCTATATACAGTAATAGTAGTTTTCTGTAATTAGTTTTGTTGCTGTAATCATCAGATAAAGTATAATTTACTGTAATTAATTGCACATAATCTTTAATGAAAAGTGTCATCATGGATTAAAATATAAACCAATCTACAATAGAAATATAAAGCAACTGACTACAATTGCCTCTACTAAATTAATTCGCCATTTAATTAGTATTACTGAAGCATTTGTGGGATATATAGAAAAAACATGACACCCTTTTTCATTTAATTTATAAATCATGCTGCTCAGCATTTCTGTAACGTCTAAGCCATTAATTGTCCATTCAGCAACGTTGATGTTTCAGTTTTCTACCACTAGGTGTCAGTAGGCACACTGGGTGTACAGTGAACCTTCCCTTTTCAGAAAGAGAGTGATATTGCATTTATATTCAACATATTATTTCCATTGTATGAAAATGTGCTCTGGAAATAGTAGTAGTACCTATTAAGTTTGGGATATCTGTGGGCTAAATAGTTACTAGTCATTAAAATTAAGTACTAGTACTTATACTTTAGGAAATTAACATTTAAATAGATATTAGTCACTATTAGAATAAGTACTAGTTTCTAATAAATAAGTACTAATATCTATTGAATAAGTAGTAGTGCCTAATGAATAAGTACCAATATATAATGGAATAGAGTTACTAGTCACTAAAAAATAAGTACTAGTAACATAAAAAATAGATACTAGTACATTTTAAAGAATAAATGGCAAAATGGCTTGCCATAATGTGTGTGTGTGTTCTGCATAGATAGAATTACAACAAATTGTGCTGTGCCAGTTGTGTCAAATTATTTTACCCGACATGCATTTATTTTACATGCAGTAATTTTCTTAGCAACTCTTTAATAATGTACCAGATATAAAGTTGTAAATCTAAAATTCAACAAGGTTTGCTTTTGGAAACCCATCGGGGTGGGGTTCGGTTGAATGCTTTTCTGACACGTGTATCTCTTCTTTGATGTATACATGCACATTGTAAATAAACGAACGTTGAGTGTTTTTTTTTTATTATTTTATTTTTTAAAGGGAAGGAGTTCCCGAACAGAAAATATGTATGACACGCACGCGCGCTCGTCAGATTTGGCCCTTCGTCCAAAACGAGGGAACATCAGTTGAGGTAGGTCCCATTTCAGACAGGCTTTGTGTTTTGTGACTCAGTATAGGCATACTATTATCAACATCTGCGGTTCTGCTCATTTTGACCATGTGCATAGGGTCAAGTTGTATGAAAATAAGTTTGTGAATGTGGGTCGCGTGCACGCGAGTCGGCGTTGACCGGTTAGCTTTCGCTAGCTTACAGGTAAAGTACCGTTATACAGGGACATTTTAAATGAACGAGTGCAGAAAAAAAGCTGTGCTGAAATGATGACTTGGTCTGCTTCCTTCTTGTCTATTTTTTTTCCTGTGAGACGCGGTTTCTGGAAAGCTGTCAAATTAGCGAGTGGACACACACACACACGTACCAGACTCACTGCCACGTGACATCCACGGGAAAATATTCACGCGCTTGTCTCGAGTTATAATAAACACGTTTGAAAAGGGAATTTTTACATATGCAGAATTTGTATATGGGCATCGTTATGTATAATCTGGAAATTATGCTTAATGGAAATATTTTGCTTTATGAGATGAATAATTTGATCGTCAACTATAGACATTGTGTGTGTGTGTGTGTGTGTGTGTGTGTGTATATATATGTATATATATATATATATATATATATATATATATATATATATATATATATATATATATATATATATATGAGTTATAAGGTTTTGAGTCAAAAGTCCAATCTCCCAGATAACCGTGGTTTCGCATATTACATTTACATGCATTTGGCAGATGCTTAAAGCAATTAACTGTGCATTCATGGCGTGCATATTATTTGTTTGTGTGTTCCCTTGCATGGGAATTGAACCCATGATTTACAGTTGCTACTATAGTGCCAGTTAGTCCAGTTAAGCCATAGGAACCTTGTATTGAATGTTATTGTGAAATGCCTCTTTCAAAACCTCCTTAAATTAGAACATTTTTGGCATTCTGTCATCCAAACTAAAATTCCAATATCATTATGATTTATTGTTTTCAGTAAAGAAGTGAACAGAATAAAACCACATTTGCAAATATTCAGACTTTTGGGGCATGTTGTCACAAAAGGTCAACATGTGGTCAAGTGGACTGAATCTTTTTATTGGGCAATAACAGTGAAACTGTTGAAAAGCCACATTTTTTTGGTATGTTTTTTTTTGTTGCTCACCAACACTTATAACACTTTAAATAATGTGGCTTTGGAAGTCACTAAATAATGTGACTTCCAAACATAAAATGACCCTTTAGGTTATTACGTTTTTCTTATTATTTTACATCATAATGTGTTTTTGTCCTTACGTTTTCAAAATTCTAAATCTTTACTGTTTATTTCTAAATTACATTTTTGAATCCATTTTTTTTTAATGTGGATTCAGACTTTATACTTCACTATATCTGTACAGTATATAAAGGTTCACTTTTTGCAGCATTCTTTTTCAGAAGAAGGACACAGTCATTTGTTATAAACCTTAAAAGATATATGCATTAAGCTTCTGTGGTTGGTTGGTTGGTTGGTTCATGCTTGTTTTCAAAGTCAGTTGCATTTGGGTCAGATCAGTGTTTGCAAAGCCATCGAAGAGTGGGATTTCTTAGACCTGCGAAGCACTGACTTGGTCAAACCAGTACTTGCAAGCTTGAAATTGGCAAGCTATTCTTTGTTTTTGCATTGCTGTGTGATTAAGACGTATTGCCAGAGGCTAATAAATCAATGCAGATTACTGCAGGGAGTGAAAAAATAAAAACTATTTCTATTTCCTTACTGTCTATCGATGATTACCAGCATTTGACCAACATCCCAAAGCGATAGTGAAGAAATATTTACATTTGCAATGTCTTTTTCTCACACAGAATTGTTAGTTGTGCGTGACTCTTTAGACATCCTAATCGATTAAAATAACAATTGGTTAATAATAAATGTAACATGCATCATTCAGAAAAGTTTCGTCCAAATAGTGCCAAACAAATTCATATTGTAGCCTCTGAATAACAGCCACGCCACACTCACTTATGGCATTCTTTCTTTATTAAATCTGCGTTTGATTTTTCCAATAAGACTTTTCCATCTATCTTTGATTTACCTCCAACAGCTTGGATTTACAAACACTAGACTTTAATAATAATAATAATAAATCAAAAAAATAAATTAATGATATAATAAGCTTAAATCCCACTAACATTCCATTGAAGATCAGCTGGAAACTAGTTTCTTTAGCCCCTCCTGGATTATGTTAAAAACACAAAGTAGGGTGCTACTATTTGCTTGTAGGGCAAATGTTATTTTCAAAATGTTCTGCATTGTGCTTTTGTAATTCTCCACCCTGGTGGCAAAGCTAATCATCTGAAAAATATTTTTATCGGCTAAGACTGTTGTTCTCACGCAGTCCACGTTATTTCAATTCTGAAACTGCTATTTTGCAAATAGGCCTGTGTAAATCTAACCTCACCATGGGTAGGTTGACCTAACACTTGACCAGGGGCTTCTATGTGGTTTTTACAATACTCTTATTTCCCATGATATGTGTTACTATACGCACTGTGTCATGAGCTGGTTGGAAATTTCATTCTAATTGTTTGTTTTGGTGTGACTCAAGGTATGAATGACAGTTTTCTTGTGGTCAGGGCTTGCATTGTTGAGTTTTTTTCACCGCTGTCATATTACAAAGACATGATTGTTTGCTCCAAGTTAAACACAAAGAGTGTGAGAACACAGACAAACCTTTTGTACATTAGTAACGCGAGTATGGAACACCCCCGCCAATCGGTGTGCGAGAAAATTCACCTTTACACTTTAAAAAGTTGTCCCAGGGCTGTTTAGTCTTGAAGTGGTAATTAAATCAGCTTAGTGGACAGCAGTTTGAATTTCACCTGTGCCTGTGTTACTCTCTTGAGAACTTAGAGTTATAGGTAAACTGATTTTCCGTACAGCGACACTTTAAATTAAACCCGCTGCTGCTGTTGATGATTGATATATGAAGCTGTAAAAATACCAATATTTTTGGCATTACCTAGTACTACAAAGTAGTTCCACACTGTTCATACACTTAGGTTGATGTCATTAAAATAAACGTTTTAACCATTCCACAGATTTAATACTAGCAAACTATAGTTTTGGCAAGTCGTTTAGGACATCCTGCAGCAAAGCACCCCCACAACATGATGCTGGCACCCTCATGCTTCACGGACGGGATGGTGTTCTTCAGCTTGCAAGCCTCACTCTTTTTCCTCCAAACATAACAATGGTTATTATGGCCAAACAGTTCAGTTTGTGTTTCATCAGACCAGAGGACAGTTCTCCAGAAAGTAAGATCTTTGTCCCCATGTGCACTTACAAATTGTAGTCTGGCTTTTTTATGGTGGTTTTGGAGCAGTGTCTTCTTCCTTGCTGAGCAGCCTTTCATGTTATGTTGATATTGGACTCATTTACTGTGGATATAGATACTTGGCTACCTGTTTCCGCCAGCATCTTCAAGGTCCTTTGCTGTTGTTCTGGGATTGATTTGCATGCTGGTATAACTCCCAATGAATATTTTATTTAGCACATTGGAGAAGAGCATCGGGATTGGAAAGTAATGATTTGTCAATAAAATTAGGCATTTGTGATAATGTCATTAATTGTATGCTTTAGCCTGCTTTATTCAGGAGGACTACTTTTTCATATAAAGTCAATCTAAATAAGTATTATGAGAAAAGATTACCGGTATGTGGGAGTGAGGGGAGTTGGAAAGCAGAAAGTGGGGTAAAATGTCAACGCTCTCTCCACCTCATAATTTTGTTTATTTTGTGATGTCATTTTGCACATTTTAGTTGTTAATTTACCCTTTGTTTAGATTTCCATTTGTTTAATGGAGCATAATACGTTTTACAGAATGTCACTTTATGTCCAACATTTTTTTTATTATTATTTAAACAAAAACGAAATATGTCCCTTGGATATGATTTTCACGAGGTAAATCTTCTTGAAAAGAAAACATTTTAATCTGACCCATTTAACCTTTGGTTTATCTCTGCATAGTATCCTAGTGGTTAGTTCTTTATTTGTTTGTTCTTTAGAATTTATTTATTTAAAAAAAAAAAGGCTAATTTTTTAATATTGGGGCCAGATAAATAAGAAATGAGACTTGTTATATGAGGTAATCTTGTTATTTCGCCTATATTACCAGACTGACTTTCTCGCATTTTCTTAATACCAACATTTTTAATATTATCCATGCTGTATGTCAACTTTAAAATCAAACCTACGCCCTTGCATGGTTGATGGTTCCTCACAGGTATTGTGGCAGGCCCGAGGTGAAATGTCCACTGTGTGGTGTTAAAACTAAAAGCGAATAACCTAAAAGGTTTTTAAGGTTTAATGATAAAGTTTTAAATCAACAGAGCTTACCTCCCTACTCTAACCGATTGTGTCTGAAAAAGGAAAGTGTGACATAAAAAAATGCAACTTCTGGAGCAACCACGTCATTTTGTGGTGCTTCTATGACACTTTTGTTTGTCAGCTCGCCTGCTCATCAGGATTTGTACCCCAGTCCATTGTATCGCAAGCGCAATGCTCTATCAAGTTAAGCTTTAGCATAATTTGTTCATGGCCAAACAAGTTATAAACAAGGTTGGTTATGTAATGCGATTGCAAACATTAAAATGTATCAACTTACGAATCATGCACTATAGCAAAAGTGTTCAGATGTCATAAGATAGCATTTTATGAGGAATGGGACTAAAAGAAAATGTTTATGAACTGATAATCTGCAGTTTTACTTGTGATTTGCAAGTCGCTTTGGATAAAATCCCCCTGGCGCAGCCTGAAGTTAAGAGCCTTGCTCAAGGACACAATGGTGGTGGCTGTGGGGATTGAACCAGCAACCTTTTGATTACCAGTTGTGCTTTAGCCCACTATGACACCGCCACACTTCTGTAAAAGTAATTGTTGTTGTAGCACCTCTAGTGTTCATTTTACCTGGAAAGTGCCACAATATGTAAAGAGCCATGCAAAAGTCATTTTGCAAAGATAGGTATACTGTAGTAGCGTGATTCTATGAGACCAGGTTGTATTCTATGCATTAATTACTCAAAATTTACTTAAAAATTGAAAATGTGTATACTCCATTGACAAGGCTGTCAGTGTATTTTGAACCTTCTTTTAATTGACCAACAGGGCAAGATTATCGTCCCATGTCGTTAATCTCAAAGTAGCCATTTTCAATCACCTTTTTGCAGGACTATTTTAAATGTGGCAATATATATACAAGCCCGTAGGCAGGGGGGGTTCGGGTGGTTCGAACGAACCCCCCCCCTCCTCACTGCCAAAGGTCCAGAATTTAAGTCGTTTTTTTTTTTTTCATGTGATTATTGTCATCATTGTTTTAATCAATGCTTGTGACAAATATTCTGGATTGCTGTTTCAAATTAATATGATTTAATATTGTAGCTGGTAGGGCTGGGACAACGCGTCGGACGCAAAAAATACGTCGACGCAAAATATGCGCGTCGATTCGTCGGACCCAAAACAAAGATGGCGGCGCGGAGAGTAGTAGCAACACGATTGGCTCCTCAGACTATCAGAAGTGCAAGGCGGCACGCACTCGTTCCTCTAAAGTATGGGAATTCTTTTAATTCTAATGATATGCAAAATGGAGATGGCCTTCCATTCTAGCACCACGGCAATGCACCAGCGCGCGCGCACACACACACACACACACACACACACACACACTCTCACACACAGAGTATTCTTAAGGTGAAAGGAATGTGTCAGAGTGTAAGTTGTTATTTGCATGTGAATGAAGATGCTTTTTTTGAGTATGTTCAACATAAATGTTGAATTCTGAATGTTTATTTTCATTATTTATTTTTTGTTGGAAAAGCACTTTCTGTATTAGCTTAAAGCCCCCAAGTTTACAATAGTTACTTTATTCTTTCAATAGCTCTAAGAAAGGGTGGCTGGGTGACCTTTTTATTTTTTTTATTGAATGCTAGACATCAGAATGCATTATTTTGCTCTTGTACACTTTTACTTGAATTTTGAGTTTAAGAAAAAGGTGAGTGGCAGAGTGTATTACTATACACTCACCTAAAGGATTATTAGGAACACCTGTTCAATTTCTCATTAATGCAATTATCTAATCAACCAATCACATGGCAGTTGCTTCAATGCATTTAGGGGTGTGGTCCTGGTCAAGACAATCTCCTGAACTCCAAACTGAATGTCAGAATGGGAAAGAAAGGTGATTTAAGCAATTTTGAGCGTGGCATGGTTGTTGGTGCCAGACGGGCCTGTCTGAGTATTTCACAATCTGCTCAGTTACTGGGATTTTCACGCACAACCATTTCTAGGGTTTACAAAGAATGGCGTGAAAAGGGAAAAACATCCAGTATGCAGCAGTCCTGTGGGCGAAAATGCCTTGTTGATGCTAGAGGTCAGAGGAGAATGGGCCGACTGATTCAAGCTGATAGAA
Source organism: Xyrauchen texanus (assembly GCF_025860055.1). Taxonomy (NCBI): domain Eukaryota; kingdom Metazoa; phylum Chordata; class Actinopteri; order Cypriniformes; family Catostomidae; genus Xyrauchen; species Xyrauchen texanus. Next base: position 28,365,119 of record NC_068317.1, read on the forward strand.
GAGCAACTTTGCCTGAAATAACCACTCGTTACAACCGAGGTATGCAGCAAAGCATTTGTGAAGCCACAACACGCACAACCTTGAGGCGGATGGGCTACAACAGCAGAAGACCGCAACGGGTACCACTCATCTCCACTACAAATAGGAAAAAGAGGCTACAATTTGCAAGAGCTCACCAAAATTGGACAGTTGAAGACTGGAAAAATGTTGCCTGGTCTGATGAGTCTCGATTTCTTTTGAGACATTCAGATGGTAGAGTCAGAATTTGGCGTAAACAGAATGAGAACATGGATCCATCATGCCTTGTTACCACTGTGCAGGCTGGTGGTGGTGGTGTAATGTGTGGGGGATGTTTTCTTGGCACACTTTAGGTAGGGCTGGGACGGTTACGCATTACCGCAATACCGCGGTCACGTGACTCCAACCGCGGGTCTGAGCTTGTCACCGTCGTCACCGCAAAAAAACAAAAACAAAAAAAACATTGGCCTGCACATGTGTGCATGTTGTGTCTAATGACATGGATTCATTGATTCTAATGATATGGATTATGTCTAATGATATTAGCCTACATGGATTCAAGGTTTTCTAAACAAAACTTATCAAAATATGGAGCAAATCCGACCTTTCGCGAGTTGGGGAGCGCAATGTTCCATGACACATAATAACATTCCATTTGTATTAGAGATGCGCGGATGGGCTATTATTATTTAATCCGCAACCGCATCACAAAACTCATCTGTCCGCACCAACGTTTTTTGATAAATTTTCAAAACCGCATCCGCGGCGCTGACTGTTTGTCTGAGCGATGCAAGGCGCTGCTGCCGCGAGGCTAGAAAGCTCTTGGCTGTTCTAGAAAGGAGACTGATCCAATGCAGCAAAGATATTTTAAAGGCTAAAGTCCCTAGTAGGCTATAGCCTATTGGCTATGTTGTATCCCCAGAATATCAGCAGTGAAGTCCGTTTCCGATTGGCACAGGGATAAAAATAAATAAATAAATAGTAACGCACATCGGCAAACCTGACTACTAGGCTACTGTAGCCTAAAATTTTATCATTTTGTTTTGAATTTTGTTTAAAATGCATTTTAAGATTTCTATTTATTTCTCATGTCTGTGAGGCAGTAGGCCTAGCACGAAGTTTCGGTTCATTTATGAGAGAGCTCACGCAAGCAAGAGATCGCATCGGCGCTTCCACGTCCTGCTGCTGATTATATGTCTGCTATATTTGATTCTTATTTATTAATTCCAGGCAATTAGTTAATGAAACAGTGATTAAAATTAAGATACAATTTATACAAAACGAAATTTTAAGTTAAAGAAAGGCTTTCTACAAAACAAAACTTAATAAAGTGGTCAAAATCATGTCTGACCCATCTTCAATGCTGAATGTATCTGAGAATAATCTTAAATAAGGAAATCTATACAGTGATTAGTTCATGCCAAATTACTGCTTGATGAAAATTTGACTATTTAAAATTGTGCTCGTTTTTTTCTTCGGATGTAGGTGACAATATTTAAAGTCTGTCTATCAAAAGCGACTTCTGATGTGTGCGCCAAAGTCTGTCGGGGGGGGGGGGGTTGACTTCTCTGATCCAATGTAATGTATTTAATGCGGTTTACCGCTATACCGCGGGAATATCTTGCTTTTCAACCGCGGTTAGAAAAAATCCATACCACCCCAGCCCTAACTTTAGGCCTCTTAGTGCCAATTGGGCATCGTTTAAATGCCACGGCCTACCTGAGCATTGTTTCTGACCATGTCCATCCCTTTATGGCCACCATGTACCCATCCTCTGATGGCTACTTCCAGCAGGATAATGCACCATGTCACAAAGCTCGAATCATTTCAAAATGACAATGAGTTCACTGTACTAAAATGGCCCCCACAGTCACCAGATCTCAACCCAATAGAGCATCTTTGGGATGTGGTGGAACGGGAGCTTCGTGCCCTGGATGTGCATCCCACAAATCTCCATCAACCGCAAGATGCTATCCTATCAATATGGGCCAACATTTCTAAAGAATGCTTTCAGCACCTTGTTGAATCAATGCCACGTAGAATTAAGGCAGTTCTGAAGGCGAAAGGGGGTCAAACACAGTATTAGTATGGTGTTCCTAATAATCCTTTAGGTGAGTGTATGTTGTTGTTATTTATGTGAATGAAGAATTAAAAGATGCACTTTATTCAGTAAGCTAGGACTATGTGTTTTCAACATAAATGTTCAATTCTGTTGGTTCAGGAAGGACGCCATGACAGGCTGCTGGCTCCCACTGTCGCTGTTAATTTTTATTTATTTTTTGTTGGAAAAGCACTTCTGTATTAGCTTAAAGCCCTCAAGTTTACATTGGTTACTGTATTCTTTCAATTGCTCTAAAGAAGTATTTTGGGTGACCTTTTTTATTTTTTTATTGAATGCTAGACATCAAGTTGTTGTTATTTTTATGTGAATGAAGATTTATATTACATTTAATAATATCACAACCTACAAATGATTAGCAGTGAGGTTAGGCAGTTAAGAAGATGCTCTTTTTTCAGTAAGCTAGGCCTATGTGTTTTCAAGGCGTCAAGGTTTTATTGAATGCTACCTCTGACTAAGAATGCATTTGCACTTGTATAGTCTTTTATTTTGGATATTTAAGAGCAATAAACATATATTGCAATGTTAAGGAATTATTATTTTTTTTTCATTCAGATATGTAAATCAACATGTATAAATTGCTATTAGTCAATTAATGGGGAAATAATCGAATCGTAATCGAATCGGACTGGAAAAATGAATCGTTAGATTAATCGATGCATTGAAAAAATAATCGCTAGATTAATCTTTAAAAAATTATCGTTTATCCCAGCCCTAGTAGCTGGACATGTGTGTGTGTGTGCGCGCGCAGTTCAGACAGAGTTCTCGCAATACACTTTTCAAAGCAACGGTGAAGAAGCATCGCCTCTGAATGATGAAAATATATATATTTTTTTTGTTTTATTAAAAGGATTTCTATATTTTATACACTCAATAGTCTATAATATAATAGCCATATAAACGTAGCATAATTAATAATAAAACATAGTTGAATATTCAGTGATATTGGCTGTGCAATATCGACTTTTGTGATTGGCCAATACCAGCAGACTGGAGCCAATGGAAATGCTTCTCCTTCGGTGCGCATCTTATTCCTCTAAGAACTTCAAAGCAGACTGCTTGATGTAAATTATCTGGAATGATTTAATTGATTTACGATGCCTAGTATGTGAGAGTGTTATGTCTTGTGAGTTAGTCTGAGTGTTTTGAGAGGCATTGACAGAGAGTCAAGAAATGATGATGAGAAGAATTATTATTAATATTTCAGTAAAGTTCATTAAATCTATTCTGTTGTTAGTGTGGTCTTTAAACTTATGAACTGTGTATGGACTGACCAAGGTGTTACATGAGGAATCATTTGACAACAATGCAGTAAATATTTTAGGTGCATCAAAAAGCGTGCTCGTTAACCAGCAGACAAGCTAATCCAGCACAAATTAGTGCATAAAAGGTCACCAAAATGAAGTATTTGAACCTCATAATTAAATACAAAAGGAGGAGAAAAACTGCAAAAAGGTCCACTTTTTGAAAAAAAGAACCCCCCCTTTCAATAGGCTGGCTACGGACCTGATATATATATATAATGCTGTTTTAAATCATTTTAGATTGAGGATAGCATGTTACACTGCAGGACGTCAATTTTAATGTGTATTTAATGTCAATTAGCCTTAATTTAGATCTCATTTTCCACTCAATTGAAAACTGAACCCCCAGGAAACAACTCATTATAGTTTAAAGCTTTCAGTAGTTAGTTTGTATTGCTCTTAAGTTTACACAGCTGTGGACCGGGTGTTTGTAAGTCTTGTGACAGCACGGTTTTGATTATGGCTGGGGCGCAAGCCACAAACCCCCATAAGAAAGTTTACAAATTGTTTTTGCCAAAGTAGTGCGTTGTTATGTCTAGTTTATTGACTCCTTCAGTTTATGATTAGGTTTTCTCAAGTAGCAAAACCAAAAGTACTTGTTCCTGAATAGTTAATCTTTGTTCCTGTAGCTTAACTGTCAGAGCACAGTGCTAGTAACGTCAATGGGTTAGATTTCCAGGGAACACACATAATGATAAAATGTATACCTTATATGCACTTAAAGTTGCTTTGTATTTTTTGTATTCTCTACCTAAAGGGTTCAATACAAGTTAAGCTCAGTTGATGTTATGTTAATTACCAAAAAAAAATATTTTGTCTCGTCCCTCCTTTTCTTTAAAAAAAAAAAACAAAAAAGCAAGAATTTAGGCTACTGTGAGACACTTACAATGAAAGTGAATGGGACCAATTTTTGGATGGTTTAAATGCAGAAATACAAAGTTTATAATTTTATAAAAGCACTTGCATTAATTCTTCTGTTAAAACGTGTGTATTATTTGAGCTGTAAAGTTGTTTAAATCATAATTTTCACAGTCGTTTTAGGGTTTACAGCGTTACGTCGTCATGGCAACTAAGTTGTAAAATTGGATATAACTATACACAGAAAAGGTTAGTAAGTGATTTTATCACACTACAATCATGTTAACATGCATATTGTTTACGGCTATACTTTCAAAAGTATTTTCAAAAAAAGTTTTTTACGTTTACGAATTGGCCCCTGTTCATTTCCATTGTAAGAGCCTCACTGTAACACAGATTTCAAAATGAATTTTATTTGGTATTTAACATTATGCCACAAATGCTGTTGATTGAGCGTAACTTGTATTGAACTCTGAATATTCCATTAATTCAGTACAATTCAATTTATAAGACAGTTCCCATTGTTAATGGTTAATTGGTTGTGCCAAAGGCAAGTCTGGCCTAGTGCCAATGCGCTGAATCCTACATAAGATGCACTGTGAAACCATAATTGTAGCATTGAATAGTCAACTGTAGGAGTGAGCTAACTTTATTTAATTATACAATAGTAGTAAACCTATTTATTAATTTATTTCTGGTTGGAGAAAATTAATTCTGTCTTTTCTGATTCAGAAGATAGTTCTGTTATCTGCCTAGTCACTCTTTGTGCAATCATGAAGCATCTTTATTTTGAAATGTTTGTGCTTTGCTGCTGCTATCTTGCATTGTGCATGTTTCTTCCTGCATATGCAATATATTTTCTTAATTTTATATGTGTTTTCCCAATGATTTGAAACTACTGCCTTTGCTTGAACTTACTTCCCTGTTTGTCATGACCAGAGCATTTGCTTACAATAAAAAAATAACGTGACAGGAAGACCATGAAGGATATGCTGTTTTCAGCAATTTTGTTGCAGATTGTTGCAAAAACGATAGGCCCATTGTTACAATACCAGCAGCACTTTATTGCAGTTTAGTGACAATAAGATACCTCATGTCAAACTTTTGGTGTCAGAAAATTATGTAACCTCTGTGGTAAGTCAAAACAATGGTAAAAATCTGAAGAAGCTGTTTGATGAACATTCGCCATTATAATCTGATGTCAATGCATCTTAATACCAGGTGTTAACGGGGTCAAAGGACTCTATTCAAATCTGTTTTAACTACTGCAATGTTTTTAACTGTATTTATTGTTGAACTTTGTGCTCAGAGGGCAGAAATGTATCATAAAATGTTGGAATGTTGTAAAGTCTTAATTTGGAATTTACAGACTTTTCTTTTTTATATATATATTTTTACATAAAGTCTGGTACACATAGAAGCTTATGCCAATAACTGCCCACTTATGTACAGTAGTTACTAGGAGCCAACTGACTGACATGTAAAGAAACACAGTTTTTTTTTTTTTTACATGATCTTTAGAGGTTGGAAACTCTAAATAGGACAAGGACGTGCTCCTGGACATATCGTTTGCACCATCAGGGTAACACGTGAAATGAACATTATGCAATAAACATTAACTAAACTAAAGCAAATATAACACATCCTACAGTACATAAATTAAATTAAAAATAAGAAGAAATATAACTATTTCCATGAAGTATAATGTAATGCAATGGGTCACGAAGGGAATTCTGAGAATGCCCGATTACTGTGTTTTACTGTAATTTTAGCAATAATTTACATGTACTCTCTTGTTAAACATAATATACATTTTAAACGTTAATTATACGTGAAAATCATACTTTTTACATGTACATAATTTTACTGTAAAACTAAGTCTTTATATATATATATAATGAAAAAAAAAATTTATGTACGTACCGCTAACTACTAAACGTACCTTTTAACCAATAACATTTTTTTTTTACTGTAGCATTTTTACGATGGAACGATGCTTCAATAGGCAAGGCAATTTATATATAAAGCACAATTAAAAACAACAGGTTGTTGACCAATGTTCTGAACATTATTAAAACAAGTACATAAAAACTAACATAACCCTATTAAAATCAGCATAATACACAAGGGTACCAGCATATCTCCAATCATGGTTTAGCTACAAGTCTGGAAGAAAAGATGGGGTTAAAATATACCAGTGTAGCATGTTCTAATGTGCAGAGGCTAGCTATTCCAGAGCTTCGGGCCACCACTGCAATGGTGCGGTCACACCTCAGCTTAAGTCTGGACCTTGGAACAGTCAAGATTTTCTGATCTAAGGACTTGAGGGATCTAGATGGCATGTGCAAGTGCATTCGTTCTGAAAGATAAGAAGGTGCAAGACCATTTAAGGATTTAAAAACAAACAATAAAATCTTAAAATCTATCCTGTAACGGACCAGCAGCCAGTACAGAGAGGCCAATATTGGGGTAATATGATATTGTTTGTGAGTACCGGTCAAGAGTCTAGCAGCAACGTTCTGCATTTGTGCCAAGGAGGACTGACTAAAACCTACGTACAGTGAGTTAATAGTCCAGATGTGATGAAACAAATGCATGCATCACCTTCTCAAAATCATGAAACGAAAGAAAAGACTTAACCGTAGCCAGCGTTCTTAAGTGAAAAAACTTGATTTGACAACAAAATTAATCTATTTGTCAAATTTAAAGCGAACTATCAAAAAGTACCCTTAAATTCTTCACCATTGGTTTACAATGTGTAGCTAGAGGACCTAGATTTAATTTAGAGGACCCAAAAACAATAATCCGTTAGGGCTGGGCGATATGGCCAAAATTGTTATCAAGATAATCTTTTTCATATTGTTCGATATCGATATTTACACTTTGCACTTTCTTTCTTTTTTTTTTTTTCAAAGTTGACAGAAGAAAAGAAGAAAAAATTCATTCTCATCAGTCAAATAGTCTCTACAATACTCATGACAGCAGTCCAGTATTTATTGGAATATGTTTACATTAAAATGAATTATTTTTTATATTTCTTTAAATACAGATACCCAAGTATGGGTCATAGAAGCCCTTGTGACTGTGGGATGATGCTGAATGTGGGTTTAGGGGTGTCCCGAGAGAAAATTTTGAAAAATATAATAAAGAAAATGTAAAAACGAATTGGCCCCTTTTCATTTCCATTGTAAGAGCCTCACTGTAACACAGATTTCAAAATGAATTTTATTTGGTATTTAACATTATGCCACAAATGCTGTTGATTGAGCGTAACTTGTATTGAACTCTGAATATTCCATTAATTCCATTAATTCAGTACAATTCAATTTATAAGACAGTTCCCATTGTTAATGGTTAATTGGTTGTGCCAAAGGCAAGTCTGGCCTAGTGCCAATGCGCTGAATCCTACATAAGATGCACTGTGAAACCATAATTGTAGCATTGAATAGTCAACTGTAGGAGTGAGCTAACTTTATTTAATTATACAATAGTAGTAAACCTATTTATTAATTTATTTCTGGTTGGAGAAAATTAATCCTGTCTTTTCTGATTCAGAAGATAGTTCTGTTATCTGCCTAGTCACTCTTTGTGCAATCATGAAGCATCTTTATTTTGAAATGTTTGTGCTTTGCTGCTGCTATCTTGCATTGTGCATGTTTCTTCCTGCATATGCAATATATTTTCTTAATTTTATATGTGTTTTCCCAATGATTTGAAACTACTGCCTTTGCTTTAGGGGTGTCCCGAGAGAAAATTTTGAAAAATATAATAAAGAAAATGTAAAAAACGTTTGTATATTTTCATTAAAGTGAGAGACTAATCTACCAACTAGTAATTTTAGTCTTTCCTTATCCATTCCAGACATCTAATTAATTTTCACAAAATTATAACAGAAATAAAAAATTTTTTTTCAATTTTGTTTATTATTAAATACTCAAAACATGCTGATTAATAAAGATACATTTAGTAGGGAAAAACGTCATGGTCTAAAAGGTGCTTTGAAACCACATTTACTCTTGCGCCGCTTCATGTCTACACACATGCAGGAAAAAGAGGCAACGTGTGTGGAGCGGGACAGGGCAGAAATTATGCATGTTTGGTGCTAGAGAACAATATTCAAGATTACAGCGCAGAAAGATCAGAGCTGTTGTCCACATCACTGTTGTTCTGTTGCACTCATAACTAGAGACGATGAGAGGACACAACCTTTGTCATGAAGTCTTGCGGTGCAGATGGAATCAATCCGGTGTCCGACGTAACCTAATTGTTAGCAAGGCAGCTAGCATTAGCAAGTTCATCCAGTCTGACCCTACGTTACCACTGGCGCGATGTGAGCGAAGCTGAGAGCGTTTTCAACTAATTCCTATGAAAGCCAAGCGTCATGCTCGCAAGGTGGATCGTAGGATTGGCAGTGGTGGAGCAAGCTCTCTCCTAGCGCTGTGAGCGCCTTTTGAACAGATTTCATCCTCCCCAGTGGAAATGCAGCCTGAGAAAGCTGAACTGTTATGTTTTGGCGACACGCAGTAAATATAAAAAATTCCTCAAAAGCTTATCGTGGATTTTCTTTTTCGTGATATATCGATATTGTTATATCGCCCAGCCCTATAATCTCTGTTTTACAATCATTTTAATGTAAACAATTTAAAGCCATGATTTTAAAACCTTTAAGCAAGCTAAAAGAGGTTCTAATGAATTAGTTTTCTCTTTCATTGGCAGATGAAAAGATATTCCATGTTTGTTAAAAACAGACCCAATTGGAAGCATATTAAATGAAAACAAAATTGGTCCCAAAATAGAGCCTTGCAGGATCCCACAAGTAAGAGGGGCTGTGGAAGATGAATATTCACTCAAAGTAACTGCATAGCTTCTATTACTTAAATAGTCGAACCAATTAAGGACAGTTCCTTGGATCCCTACAGACTGTTCAAGTCAGGCTATAAGTATATCATGGTCTATGGTGTAAAATGCAGCATAAAGATCTAATAGCACCAAAATTGCAGAATCCCCAAAGCCCACAGTTAACAAAACATCATTAAGAACCTTTATAAGTGTGGATTCTGTGCTATGATGTGCTCTGAACCCAGACTGAAATGCTTCCAAAAAATAAATTTTCTCCAAAAAAGTCTGCAGCTGAAGGAGAACAACTTTCTTCAACACTTTTGAGAGAAATGGCAATTTAGAAATAGGCCTATAATTGGAGTAAACTATCAGATCCAGATTTGTGTTTTTAATAAGGGGCTGCACTACAGTATGTTTAAGATAGGCTGGTACAGACCCTGATGCAAGGCAGCTGTTGATTAAAGACAACTCTAGGCCCAACAGTATCAAAGACCTGTTTGAGCAGTCTTGATGATAAAATATCATGCTTAAAATCAGATGGTTTTATTGATCTACGTTTTTTTTGCCAGACTTTGGAAAAGAGACAGGTTCAAAGTGACCAAACAGGGCACACAAGAAGGGTAGATTGGTCATAAGCAACAAGTAGAATTTGAGATCAAATATTAGCAAACTTAGTAACAAATAATCAGAGAAAAATGTTTACATTTAGCTACTGATACATCAGGGCTGACCACATTAGAAGGATTAATAACAGAATCGATGGTGCTAAATAGTCCTCTAGGTCTATGACAGTTTTTCTCAATAATATCTGAAAAATACTTTCTTCATTTCTTTAACTGTCTTCTGAAAATTATGCAAGGAATCCCTTATATAAGAAACTTGGAACTTATCCTTCTTCCATTTGCGCTCAGCTCTCTTGCAGTTCTGTCTAAGAGCTCATGTGGCATCATTAAGCCAAGGCTCTGGCTTACTTTTTGCATGCTTCACTTTCCGGGGAGCTACAGAGTCTAAGATGGTAGAACAGGTTGAATTAAATAAAGTAAGCAGAGATCAGAGCTCACATACGATGGAAGACTTTCCAGAATAGAAAAATGGGGGGGCACTTCTATATGCTGTTGAAAACTGATTAATATTTGAAGGGTTCATTATGCTAGACAGATGAGCAGGAAGGCGAGGTCTGACTTTCTGACATGGGAAAGACCATGTCAGAACGGGGAAAAGCACCAAAAATGTGTTGCAGATATCAACATAACAACTTGAAATACCAAAAGATATGTAAAGTATGAATTTTTAACAAACCATTTCTGAGAGGATTTTACCATGCAAACTATCTAAAGCACAGCCACTAGATGTATCAAATTTAGATAAACGAGTCAACCTCACTAACTGACTAGTCGGTTGTTGGATTGAAGAACTTTCTTTTAGTCTAGTGGGAAGATCAAGGGTTCTCAGTTATGTACGAATGTTTACAATAAACTCTGTGGTACCACTTATAACTGGCTTCCAAGCCCAACATCTTGGACTGGCCAGTGACCTCTTTGAGAGTAAGGTCAGTTTTCTCTTTTCCTGAAGCTTTTTTGGGATTGAGGAAAACCCCAAGCTTTGAAGCAGACTAAAGTTTTAATTTTGGTTCGTGTCAGGCTGATCCATGTCCATGTGACTCCCTCGTGAAAGCACATATTCCCACTGACACATGCTCATGCTGGTACACTCAGACACACACACACAATCACACCAGCATGTTACACATACTTGGCTGTTCGTTCAAACAAATACTTGGAGACATATATGGCAACCGTGACTTTAAGCGGTTATTCCACAATATTTATAAAAACCGTCCACCCCCAAGTTTCTATGATATTCTGGTTCATTCGTAGCTCAGGTCCCTCCTTGTCAAAATGTAATGGAAACCTCTTAAACGTACTTTTCTTTATCAGGGTAAGGTCATAAATTGTTTAAAGATAAAGTGATTGTAACATATAGTTTTTTTGCCAATTACCATGATTCCGTGTTGCATGTAAACACCTTTACCAGTGTGTTTACCGGCTTATTGAATGTGCACAAGTATTGTGAGCATAATCGTTTAGGTTTTGATGTCAGATAAATGCAGTTTTCTTGTTCTTACAAACACTTTTTTTTTTTATAAGCTGATTTTGGTAGTTATCAGTGTATTGCTGTACATGCACTCAATAATATGAAAGTCACTCTAGCCAAGTTATTGAAACAATTAAATTTTTTATATTTTATACTTAATTAATTATTAGTAGTATCTTCAGCCCAAAAGTAAAAAGAGCATTTGGGTTATTTGTGTTTTGAAAAGTGTGTGCGCGCATGTGTGCTTGTGCAGTGTTTCCCATTAATTGTCTAGACTCTGGCGTCCCGCCACAGTTTAATTGGCCCCGCCACGGTCTCATAATGAACCGAACATTTTTTACACTTATCCTCTAAAACATTTTTGCACTTCTCAGTCTCATAATAACATAAAATAAAAGGTTGTGTTTTGCGCTCGCTTGTACAGAGACTTGTGCCAAACTCCCACGAAAAAATAAAGGTATAAACATTTGTGTAGCAGTGAAACAGAGGAGATCCCCAGCTCTATTTCTGTGGAGATGATCAAATACAAGAAACAGAATCTCAAAGTCTTCCTTCATGAGAAATAAGGGCTAGTGCGTTAATCAGAGAGCCTTAAAATAATGTGTGAAAGTGAAGAATTTATGGCAGAAATATTTTACTATTGCATAATACAATACCTTACAATAGCTATACACGTTGGCTGGGTTACAAAAGAAAACAAAACATTGAAAGTCCAATGGATCAAAAATAATTCAGACAAATAAGAGATATATTTGAGTTATTTAGATATATTTTGATAATTAAAATATTATTTTAATTATTTAAAATTTTACACTTTTATATTTGACTATCATATGTTTTGAAACCTGAAAAGGAAATCATACCCATATTTTATTATATGACCCAAGCTAAATTTGTATAAATGACTTGAATGATAGTGAGTTTGTATGGTAATTAATCGCCATATTCGCGAAACACATAAAACAAACAATTCATCATCATAGAAGAAATAAAAATGTTCTATATTAACATGGTATCTAGGTTAAATGAGGCCCTGTAAAAGATTAGTTAGCACCATAGACTCTTGAGTGAATATTGTGGGTCGGGTAGTGTCAATCCAGCTAATTTTAGCCAATCGCTTCTGGCGTGGCAGGCCTTGGCTCTGTTTGTGAACAGCTGTCAATTAAACCCTGGCTGGGGGTGAAGAGCATCATCTATATGGGGAAGAATTGTGTGCGCTGTTTCTCACAATTCTATTTATTTCAAAGATGCATACTGCAGCATTAATAGCACAAAATTGTTTACAAGAGCACAACACTAGCCTCTGAATTTTGCTCTGAAAGTGCACCAGATGGAAGTACTTAACTTTTAAAATGTATAAAATGTTCCTACGGGGGAGCATGCCCACGGACCCCCTAGAGGATCGGAGGTCCACCCCCCATAGTCTTACAAAATCATGTGGTAAACTGTGTGTGTGTGTGTGTGTGTGTGTGTGTGTACACGCGTGCCGCATACTGGTAATATATGTAAAAAAAAAAGGCTTCCTGTTTCCATGCATTACTGTAATCTATTGTGTATGCGAGTGTCAATAATGTGCTTTCATTAATGGCATTAAAATGCTGTTATAGTAATACATCGAAACATGATTAATCATTTACACCGATATCACCCAGAGAAAGAAACGGCCGCAGATGAACCGAAACTGCACACACTCCTTTCCATTTATAAGCAGGCACTCGGTGCTAATTCAGACAGACATGAAACAATAACTAAAGCACTTGTGTTTTTCATTGCCATATGTGGGATTTCCACATATGATTAAAATACCCCAGCCACATTATAACAACATCCCTTCTTGTATCCATATTTATAGCAAGGTTATTCCTTTTATAGTGATGTACAGATTCTGAATGTTGAACATATGTTTACTATGTTGAACATGTTTAAAATGTACCTTGTAGCAATAAAGTCCAGGGATTAATTTTAAATGTTGATTCAGTAATTAGAAAATTTAGTTTTTTTTTAGTTAAGGACCCTGATGAAAATTAACCATGGTTTTACTATAGTAATATTGTTGCAACCATGAACCAGAAGTAAGCAGAAATCATGTTTTTGATACAACGAGCCTTGGTTTTTTAACAGTAGTTCTGCAGTTTTCATATAGTAATCATGATTTTACTATATATTGTAACCATGACAGTAACCATGTTGATTTTGTACCACGATTAAACTATCTTAACTGTTGTAAAACCATGATTTTTGTTAAGGGCAAATCTGTTGAAGTGTTTTTACCAAATAGAGTATTCTTCGGATTTTAAGTAATATTTTTTTTCCCTTAACATAGCAAATACCGAACCGTACCGAAACCCTAAAACCGTGATACAAACCAAACCGTGAGAAATTTTAACCATTACACCCCTAATATATATGTATGTGTATATACATACATGTATGTTTACAGCGATTAGCCACAACATTAAATCCACCTGTCTTATATTGTGTAGGTCCCCCTCGTGCCGCCAAACCTCAACCCGCATCCCAGAATAGCATTCTGAGATTATATTCTTCTCACCAAAATTCTCTAATTAACAAGGTGTTACCGTCCTCAGAAGTGCCCTTCACTTGATGTTTTTTGTGTTTGGCACCATTCAGAGAAAGTCTTGAGACTGTTGTGTGTGAAAATCCCAGGAGATCAGCAGTTACAGTTAGCACCAACATTCATGCCAAGGTCCAAATCACTGAGATCTAAATTGTTTCCCCATTCTGATGGTTGATGTGAACATTAAATGAAGCTCCTGACCCGTATCTGCATGATTTTTGCACTGCTGCCACACGATTGGCTGATTAGATAATCGCATGGATGATTGTTGGTACCAGTTGGGCTGGTTTGAGTATTTCTGTAACTGCTGATCTCCTGGGATTTTCACACACAACAGTCTGTAGAATTTACTGGATGTTGCCTCAATGAACTGTCCCAAATCAATGTTTTTGTTCCATCAAAACTAAGCCAAGCCCATTCATTTCCACTCATGGAAGAAGCATGTTAAACAATTCATTAAAAATCCCTTTTTTATTTTGTAAATGAAGCTCTGTTTGCAGGGTTTTACAAGTCCTATTTGTCATGCTGTGTCATCAGAACTGTTTATTCAGGGGGGTGCAAGGATACGGTGATGTCTTACAAATGCCCTTGCCAGGATATAAGGAAACCAATATGACATAGTAAATAAGCATCTTGCATAATTGCTTCAGAAATATGACCTCATATTACCACATAAAAAATTCTGGATCAGTCAAGTTATGTCGATTTGGTGTTTAAGTGTGTATAAGCAAGATATGAGTGTGTGTGTGTGTGTGTGTGTCATAGCCGTTGAGACTGGTCACATGGCAGGCCGTCAGAGGTGAAGGGGAGGAAACATAATCCAACAGAGGAAGCATTTTACCCATCAGTGTTTATCCTGGGCTGAAGTGTTATTAGAGCAAGACAGCAGATATATAGTGCTTTATAACTGCTCACTCTACACTTTGTGTGTGTGTCTCTCTCTTGCTGGCTTTCTTTACACAGTGGCTGTTGGCTTTACACTAAGATGTCAGCACCAGCTTCTTGGCAGTAAGCACATTGAGGTAAGTAGTAAGCTTCAGTGGACTTGTGTATATATATACATGCTTGTTTGCCTATGGCTAGCTGTATTTTATTTTACTAACTTACTTTTTTTATGTTATATGTATTTTGCCATTTCAAGTATGTTTTATGACTAAATATTTATGCTAAAATGGCCATTTTAACAATTGCTTTTCATTCAACAAACAGTCCAATGGATGAAACTGATTTTTGCCTATAACCTCAGTTTCTGTTTTTTTAGAAAAAGTTTTGTAAGGTTATCTAAAATTATAAGGATGTGGTTTAGTCACTATACTAGTTCTTAAAGATTAACTAACGATGTTAGACTTATTAATCTAGTTTAATGTTAATTTCATCATATTTTGTAAACGTCTAATACATTTTTATCAATAAAAGTTGCGTTGTTAACATTAATTAATGCATTATAAACTAACACCAACAGTGAACAATAGTATATTTATTTATACATTAACATTAACCAAGATTAATAAATACTGTGAGAATATTAGTTGTTAGTTCATGATGCCTAATGCATTTAATGGTACTAATGTTTACAAATAGAACAATATTGTTAAGTGTGACCAGTTTTATTACAAGTTTTATTAACTCTCAAAGTTGAATCGCTGTTACATTGCTCTGAAATGTTGCACTTTCATGCACAAAGTTCAACTTATTTTTTATTTGTATTAATTTTAAATACTAATATGTTCAAAAAGGACATGTAACAGATCCTTCTGGTGATTTTTAGTGATTTTGATTTAAACTTGGCAGCTAGAAGTGAAATTCAAAAGTCAACATGTCATGATGTATCACTAGACACTACAAAGTCAATAATGAAAAGTCCACAGGTTTGCAGATATCTGTTTAGTCATCATTTGTGTTTGCTTTTATTTGCCCTATAAATAACTTGAAAATCAATCAAGTTGTGATAATGAGAAGTCTGTTTGCTGGGATCTGGAACTTAAGAGGCAGCATGGCAAGTCTTGTGAGTTTGATAAAGGAATTAACATGCCACTAATCTACCATCTGTTGCATCTCTATTGTACATCACTGTGATGTTTTTAAAAGTATGTCCTTTTTCATTGTTTAAATCAGAAAAACTTGCAGAATTGTTTTGCAAAAAAAAACAACAACTAGAAAGTCAAAATTTAAATTGTTGAGTGAACGATTCCTTTAAAGCTAAGCTAGTGAAACAATTTCTTCTGTAGAAATTTGTGTGATATTTTTTTTTCTTCTTCTTAAATTGCTGTATATAAATGTATCTTCAAAATAGTAAAAAGTATTTTCTGTGCAATATGGACAAAAAATAATAACTGTCAATTATTTTATGTATAATGTATTCTGCGATTGCGATTTAGTCTTTACTTATCCTAACGTTTTACATTTAAAAATGTATTGCAGTGTTAAAATTCACATTTCATTTTGAGGGAAAAGCATTTTATTTCCATAAATTCTAGATGATTAGCATTGTTTATTTCTTTGTGCCTTTTTGTTTTTCTTTATTTTGTTTTTTCACCTGATTTCTGTTATGTTCTTGCTTTTTGTGCACTGCATTTTGGTCAGTGTGCACAAGATGTGCATCAGTCAGAAAGACTAATTAAACATCACAGAATTCTGAATAAATAAATTGCAGCTTGCTGTGATATAGAAATTGGACATGTTCCTGTCTGGATTTTATTGCAGTTGTGATTAATACTTCTGCGATGAAGCCCTACTACCTTGGCCCCTTTTTTGGGATGGACTGAGAAAACATACAAAATTGCAAAAACAGTCCCCACAATGAGAAACGTATCTAATTG
Organism: Xyrauchen texanus; assembly: GCF_025860055.1. Lineage (NCBI taxonomy): Eukaryota > Metazoa > Chordata > Actinopteri > Cypriniformes > Catostomidae > Xyrauchen > Xyrauchen texanus. The sequence continues at coordinate 28,381,748 of NC_068317.1, forward strand.
ACTATTGATGTAAACTTGAATGCACTCATAAATAATGATTTACATATTCAGCAGCCATATCACCCTACAGATCTTGCCTGGTTGCCCACTAAAGCTAAGTTGGGTTGAGCCTGGCCAGTACCTGGATGGGAGACTCTTGGGGAAAACCAAGTTTTCTGCTGGAAGTGGTATCAGGGAGGCCAGCAGGGGGTGCTCACCCTATGGTCTGTGTGGTCCTAATGCCCCAGTATAGTGATGGGGACACTATACTGTAAAAAAAAAGCACCATCTTTCGGATGAGACATTCATTAAACCGAGGTCCTGACTGTCTGTGGTCATTAAAAATCCCAGGACACTTCTCGTAAAGAGTAGAGGTGTAACCCCGGTGTCCTGGCCAAATTCCCTCCATTGACCCTTATCTATCATGGCCTCCTAATAATCTCCATCCCTGAATTGGCTACATCACTCTACTCTCTCCTCTCCACCAATAGCTGGTGTGTGGTGGGCGGTGGGCGTTCTGGCGCACTATTGCTGCCGTCGCATCATCCAGGTGGATGCTGCACACTGTTGGTGGTTGATGAGATTCCCCCTATACTATGTAAAGTGCTTTGAGTGCCTAGAAAAGCGCTATATAAATGTAAGGAATTATTATTTATTATTATTATTATTTTTCAATTGCATGAGAAGTTTCCGTCCAATTGAATTAAGATTTTTATTTAAAAAACTACATTTAATTTCAGTTTAATTAACAATTGTTTAATATTAAACTACTCAATTTGCTGGAAATTTGTTACAAAATTGTAATGCATAAATCTTAAAAATAGGCTTACATTTTTTTTGAGTATGACTTCTTGAGTTTAGATTCTAAATCTTACCAGCCCAGTAGATCTTTAATTACAAGTCTAAACCATATAATGTTTGAGTCAAACACCTTTCAACTTTTTCCAATATGAGGTTTAAAAACAACTCTCAAACATGTCTTTCATGTGGATGAGCCGCTGCTCAGTCATTGACCGTTTTATATTGTGCAGTAAAGTTTCCACATTGTGATTGAACGTCTATTTTCAGAATGGCATGTTTATTGGCATTCTCTGTCCATTTGGACATGCTTTGTCTGAAATTATACTTGAATATAATCCAGCAAGATGGTTTGCCTTCCACAGAAGCAAGTATTTTCCAATCTGGGAGCTATGCTTATAGCCAGTACACTCTGTTGTATCTTACCAGAGATTCTAAGTACAAGTTAGTGTGGGATTGGGTTCCTATTTGACAAGAAATGAGTAGTATTGAGTCCTGCCCAATTTTTCTCGCCAAATTGGAATGCCAAATGCTAAGCCCTTTTGATTTCAAAGGATAAAACCCTTCTTCGTGTTCACTTTTAAGGCATGTAAAATTAATCATAAAGCCCTTTGCGGATTTGTTTTTACAGTTTTGACAGTTTGTGTTGTCTACTGTACTGCGTTATCATTTAAATGTCGAAATTTGCCATTACTCAATGTAAAATTAGCATTTTCCTATGTTTAGTGGATGAGCCAGATGTGCATCCTCATCTCAGTTGTTGCAGTGGATACAAATTGAATTGCATTCCTGTGTTTTGCAGTTTAATCTGAAAATAAAAATAGCCAAGGCTTCCAAACACCTTACACATGCCCATGTGTGTCGGGGAAATTTGTGAGTTAAATAAAGAGACAATGACGAAACAACTTGTGGACCAAATGCTAATTTGAAAAAAACATATTGACAATAGAAGTGGACATCAGTAAATGTAAAAAAAGAGATCTTTCTCAATGTTGATTGATACTGTTGATTAGGTTAAGGTTTAGGGTAGGGATTTGCACAAAACTCGATAGAGCATTAACCTTTATAACCTTATCTAACCCTAACACTCAGTGGACATTTCACCTTGGAACTGCTCCGCATTCTGTCATTTTACAAAAATGTCAACATAGTTACTTAATTTTCATTAGATCATGAAAATATTTAGCCTGAAAAAATTCAGCCGAGATCATGGCAAAACTGTTTTCAGTGCAGAAGTGTACACCTAAAATAAAGACTGAAATGTCAAGCAGATTTTTGCCATGTTAAAACCAAGCATTGGATGGGTTGAGTGTGTCAGCAACTTCACAGTCGTGAGCTGAAGATCATAGAATGGATACTCTTATCAGCTTTCATTTTGCAATCATGTACTTTTACATTCGATAGCTGTACACACTTCCTGTTTTAAAAGCACCACTAAAACATTAAATAAACACTAAAACATTTTTCTCTGCAATATGCTGATATCATATCTACATGTCATATCTGTGCTTGTACAATTAGTATCTCAAAGTTTGATGTGCCGCCTACGGTTAATAGGAACTTCACTCAAAGGTCAAGAAAAAACTTTGGTGGCCTTTTTTATGTGTTATTTTAAACAGTACAGTAAAGTTTAGGTCTTGCTATTTAAAGGGATAACAGAACTTCTTATATGCTTAATATAGATGCAATATACAGAGACAAATTGCAACATTACAGTATATCGCACACTATATTTAGATTTGTCATAAAGATATTGCGGTTATGTTTCTTAGAACTGTGAATTTGAAATGTTTATCCCACCCTTAAAAATTTTGCAAGATATATATATATATAAGATAATGCAAGGAACATACAAGTTCTTTATTGAAAGAATGATGCCAGAATGTGTTTCGTTACAAGGCAGGTCCCACAATTTAACACAGATGTTTGACTCCTCATAAGGGAGTCGATTGCATTAACCTTTCACTTCTGGACAACACATTTTTGTACAGATGTCCATTAGGGGACCTATTGGTCCCACTCTAATTTGGATATCTCCATACTTTGGCATCCAACCAAACAGAATATATTACTCACAATAAAAGAACACCCAGACCTGGGTAGGTTTGTAAAGCCATTTTGGAAAATGTCTTATGGTCCGATAAGACCAAATAAGAACGTTTTGGCCCAAATTCCAAAAGAAGTATATGGTGCAAGACCACAGCTGTCAGCATCATGCTGTTAGGAGGTGTGTCTTCAGCCATAGCAGGTGCTATGATTCAGGATAAAGAGAAATAAATACCTCCACAAATCAAGAATATTTGCAGCAGAACCTTCCTCCCTTTGCCAGAGAAAAACAATGAAAACACAATCGTTGCTTTCAACGTGCCAGTGATAGGAAACGCATAGATTTATTAACAAAGGAAAGGTTTGAAAAAGGAGTGTTGATATCCTTGAATGTTCCAGTCAGACGTTGGATTTCAACTCTTTTGAATGGCTGTGGTGGGATGAAATTTCAAGAGTCTGCTTTATGCTCAGTAAAATGGACTCCATTTTCAATTATATTTCTTTAGACTAGTGTGTGGCAGGGCGGAGGGCGGGGCCGGGTCGTGATCCTACACACCCGGTCCCGTATTAGGCTAATTAAGCCTCAGAGAGGGATAAAGGTCGACTGCAGAGGATAGTGCGGGAGAGAGAGATTGTTTACGGACATGTCCGTCATGTGTGCGTCTTCTGTTTAAGTTTTATATTAAACTATTATTTATATCGTCAAGCCAGTTCTCGCCTCCTCCTTTCCATTGACTACTTTACACTGGTGCCAAAACCCGAGAACCGGCTTGACGATATAAATAATATAGAGAGTAACAGTTAAAGGACGATCAAAGAGGAGGCGAGAACCGTGTGAACAGTAAACATAAAGTTTAATAAGAAACTCAACATAAAACAAACATAAACACAGACACACATGCAACACAGTCGCGTGTGTCTCTCTCTCTCTTTCCATCGAACTGGAGCCTCTGGCTCCCTTTAAACTCGCTCTCCTACTGACCAGCTGATTTAGCACCAGCCTTGCATTGCCACGGCCCGGCCATGACCACCTCCTCGTCACAAGTTCTAATACAATTAATTACATGGAATGCTGATTTTATTTTTTTTTTTTTTTATTAATTGCATATATCAATATTTGCTAAAGAAGCACCCAAATAAATCAAATTCAATATATAATAAAGATAATTGTAAATGGAATGTATAATACATGAGAAATTGTCTAATCACAACATGAATCCATGAATCCACATCCAGGTACTCATGTGCAATTTCAATATTTAAAAAAAGAAGCCTTTATTAGAGGTGCTACATCTTCAAGATTCACCAACTTGTGATGTGGATTCATGTTGTCATTACTGGGAAACATCCACTACTAATTTTCATGTATTTTGCACCCTTTCCTGCAAAAGATGCACTCTTGGATGTAATCCATAATGTAATCATTATTTATAGGAATTTAGATCATTTAAAAAACAGTGAAGGTAGTACTTCAAGCTTGAAGTGCTCCATTGATTGGAAAATTCCTTATTACCGAATTTAAGTACAGACAGGGTGCATGATTAATTGTGTATTTTTTTTAGATAATTATTCACACTGAACAGCTTTAGTTACTAGTATTAAAACATTTTCAGTCAGACTGATGTTATAATCATGCTGTTCATTCACTCACATATTTTAGCCTATATTAAGATTTCCGCATTTCAATTTCATAACAAAATTCCATGTACATTTTATAATGTTTAACTAAATAAATGTATAAATAAAACATATTTCATTTTTTATTTTATTTTAAGTTTACTCAATTCCATTTGATGAAAGTTTTAATGAAATTGAAATGTCTTAAAATTATTAATTTTATCATTATTTTTATTACTATTTAGTTTTGAAGTGACTGTTATATGTTTGCATAGTGTTGAGTTAGTTGAATTAATCTTTATTGTATACTATTATACATGCAACTATTTTATTGTTATTTTTCTAATCTCTTATCTGTATTTTTCTAACAGTAGCAACCTTTTATTATCCGTTTGTTATCATCAGTCTTCAGCTATGTGGGAGACTATTACAGTATGTTATATTGACTGTAGTTAAGCAGCAGATGACGATGGCTTCCCATATTAAAACGGTTACATCACTGCAACATAAATACCATAATTATCCAAAATGCAATTGTCAGAGAATCTTCAGTGAAATACTAGTTTTTGAACTACTTAGCCTCATGATAATTCATCATAATTCGTATGAGATGGTGAAACCTTAAGAGGTTCGACTCTTAGACCAATCAATCAAAGAAAGAATTTCAAAAGGACACCGTACAGGTGAAACATTTTAGCTAGCCTCTTATCACACACTTTATTTGAAGTGTAACACATTTGGTTACTCATTCCTATTTATGTGTGCAATATAAATGACTGATGTATGTCAATAACCAGTAATACGCATTTAAGCCTGTCATGCTGACTAAATAAGATTGAATCTGACTTGTGTCTCATGCAGTGTCACTATTTTTTGGTGTAACCACATTAAAACAGTTCAGATTAAATATACAACCCTCCCTTTATCAACAGTCAATGCTCTCTTTTTAATAAAGTGTTTTACAGTATGTATCTGCTATTTCACTCACAGGTTATGCTGCCTATAAACTCCTGCTTGAGTCTCAGTGAGAAAGAGAAAGGCTAAAGCCTGTCCAGAACACAGTGCTGTTCAGCGTCTCCTGTGCTGCCCAAACGCAGTCAACCATGAGTGACCCCACGACCACAGATGAACTCACTAATGCTGTGGCTTCAGTTGTTCACAATGTAAGTCAACTGCTTGATTGACTCAAAGATGTATGCAGATGTTCAGTACTTCGTAATTATCATGAATATGGTGGGGTTTTTGCTTTGAGGTTTATTTTGTTTATTTAATGGGACAGTAAAGGTATCAGATGGTGGTACCATAGTACTTCTGATGTATACCATAGATCTGACTTATTACCAGATTTACACAACATGGTGTTTACGTGGTACTCTAAGGCTCTTCAAAGAACACCATGGTACCATCTCAAAAACAGCATGGTATTGCCTTGATATTGCAGTGGTACACATTGCATTCATTCATTCATACTTCCTCAATCACTATCACTGTACAGTGGCATATTCAAAAACCTTTGGTTTTCCCATGCTACCATATGCTAAACCATGGTAAGATCTGAGTAATTTTTTGTTACTGATGCATTGTGAATACTAATAGTCATCTTAAATTGTAATATATATATATATATAATATATATTTCACTCAACTTGATTTTTGACTATCCTTACTAGTTTTAATTAAGTTACCATTGCTTTCTAAAGTAAGAAATACCTTTAGAAATTCTTTCTAAAAATTGTCATGAATAAAAATATTTAAGTGGTCATAATTAAACAATACGTGAAATGTCACATTTTGGAATATTATCTCAAATATATACATTCTTTAAAATTTGGCTTTGAGTACTACTAACTCAAAATTATTAAGTTCAAAATTGAGGCAGTGTGCAATACCCATAAGTCCTTAGGGAAATTTTGTTGTAGAAAAATAATCATTATTAAAAATGTAAATAGTCTTAACTAGTCTTATAACTATGTAGTTTATGTAGTAGCTGGTTGATAGTGGTGATTTTTGTGAAGTTGCCATTAGAGTGATTAGTGTGACCTCTGGTGAACTTGGAGCCTGTTAAATTCAAGCCATTCTTCTTTACTCGATTGGAATTGACAAAGGTGTAGATTTATGTGCTCTAAGAAGTACTGAGTAGAATCCAAGGTGTCATATGGCTTACCTAGAGTCGAGTCATAATTTCCCTTATACTCTATAAGACATGATATACAGTGCCTCCGGAAAGTATTCACAGTGCTTCACTTTTTCCACATTTTGTTATGTTACAGCCTTATTCCAAAATTGATTAAATTCATTATTTTGCGAAAAATTCTACAAACAATACCCCATAATGACAACGTGAAAGAAGTTTGTTAGAAATCTTTGCAAATTTATTAAAAATAAGCAACTGAAAAATCACATGTACATAAGTATTCACAGCCTTTGCCATGACACTCAAAATTGAGCTCAGGTGCATCCTGTTTCCACTGATCATCCTTGAGATGTTCCTTCAACTTGATTGGAGTCCACCTGTGGTAAATTCAGTCGATTGGACATGATTTGGAAAGGCACACACCTGTCTATATAAGGTCCCACAGTTAACAGTGCATGTCAGAGCACAAACCAAGCCTTGAAGTCCAAGGAATTGTCTGTAGACCTCTGAGACAGGATTGTATCGAGGCACAGATCTGGAGAAGGTTACAGAAACATTTCTACAGCATTGAAGTTCCCAATGAGCACAGTGGCCTCCATCATCCGTAAATGGAAGAAGTTTGGAACCACCGGGACTCTTCCTAGAGCTGGCCGCCCGGCCAAACTGAGCGATCGGGGGAGAAGGGCCTTAATCAGGGAGGTGACCAAGAACCTGATGGTCACTCTGATAGAGCTCCAGCGTTTCTCTGTGGAGAGAGGAAAACCTTCCAGAAGAACAACCATCTCTGCAGCACTCCACCAATCAGGCCTGTATGGTAGAGTGGCCAGACAGAAGCCACTCCTCCAGTAAAAGGCACATGGCAGCCCACCTGGGGTTTGCCAAAAGGCACCTGAAGGACTCTCAGACCATGAGGAACAAAATTCTCTTGTCTAATGAAACAAAGATTGAACATTTTTGCCTGAATGGCAAGCGTCATGTCTGGAGGAAAAAGGCACCGCTCATCACCTGGCCAATACCATCCCAACAGTGAAGCATGGTGGAGGCAGCATCATGCTGTGGGGACTGGGAGACTAGTCAGGATCGAGGGAAAGATGAATGCAACAATGTACAGTGACATCTTTGATGAAAACCTGCTCCAGAGCACTCTGGACCTCAGACTGGGGCAAAGGTTCATCTTCCAACAGGACAACGACCCTAAGCACACAGCCAAGATAACAAAGGAGTGGCTACGGGACAACTCTGTGAATGTCCTTGAGTGGCCCAGCCAGAGCCCAGACTTGAACCCGATTGAACATCTCTGAGATCTGAAAATGACTGTGCACCGACGCTCCCCATCCAACCTGATGGAGCTTGAGTGGTCCTGCAAAGAAGAATGGGAGAAACTGCCCAAAAATAGGTGTGCCAAGTTTGTAGCATCATACACAAAAATACTTGAGGCTGTAATTGGTGCCAAAGGTGCTTCAACAAAGTATTGAGCAAAGGCTGTGAATACTTATGTACATGTGATTTAAAAATATATATATATATATATATTTGAAATAAATATATATAGATTTCAAACAAACTTCTTTCAAGTTGTCATTATGGGGTATTGTTTGTAGAATTTTGAGGAAAATAATGAATTTAATCCATTTTGGAATAAGGCTGTAACATAACAAAATGTGGGAAAAATTGAAGCGCTGTGAATACTTTCCAGATGCACTGTAGCTCAATATAAATATTTAGTGAAAAACATTGATACTTTAATCGCAGATGTGTTAACTTTACATGTAATTATTTAATTTTACTTAAAAAATTAAGTTAATTTAACTCGAGCCAAATAATGTTTACTTAGAAAAGGCATGCGATTAGCCACTATTGGCTAAAAAAAAATCTTATTTTTTTACAGTGTGTGTGAGCAGTTGCCTTGATACCTTAAATATTCAAACAGCTTTTGATAGATTTATATCAGCAGTGGTTTCTATAAATGGTATCTACACTATAAATTCTGTTATTCATTCATTTTCTTTTGTGCCTCAATCTCTGTCTCTTGTCTGGGGTTTTATTTTTTTTCTTTCTTTAATGGAATATAGTATTTAAGATCCAGGCCGATTTCCCAAACAAACGCCTGTGTTGTAATTATTTGTGTGGTTTTAAATCACTGTATTCTTTGCCCATTATCTCAGGCATTGCAAGGGAAACTCAAGAGACCACCTCACCCACAAAATTGAAGGTTTTTTTTTTCCCTGTAGCTGTTTCCTGAATCTGACTTGAATTTGAATCCTCTCCAAACCCACAATTTGCTGTGTCATAATTCTCTGGGCTTCAGCTTTAAAGAGCCTAATCCTTTCTGTGTCTACTTTGTTCTGAATAGTATCTCTTTAATAATGCAGAACTTTTGAAAATGAGTATCTTCAGTCTAATTTTGGTTTATTATTTTGGCCCTGCATATAGAATAATTGTTAGTATATATTTGATTCTTTTGAACATTTGATTTTTTTCTTTTGTAATTTTCTTTTGTTGATTTGCTTCATCAAAATCAGTCACCAGTGTTTATTTAAACAGTTTTTTAATTTTAGCCTGAATTTTTGTCTTTTATTGAAAATGTCTTTGAAATTTAGTCAATAATTAATCGTCATATTTATTTATTTTTAAAAATTTTACTGCTATGACTCAAATTGATTATAATTTTAGTTGACAATAATGTACAAAATGACACATTTATCAAACTGTAAAAATGCACTGGTTTTGCATTTTTATCTTGGAATATAGAAATTTAGATTTTTTTATTTGACAGCCTTGGTGTGTTTTCCCAGGATATTTTAAATGCATACATCTTCAGAAGTTACTTTTTTTGGAGAACACTAGCATATAGATAACCTCAAAAAAGACATGGACCGTTTTGGACAAAACGCCTGCTTGGATTTCATGCATCACTAAGGCCAGAAATGTCACGCTAATAGTATCATCCATAATGACTGTTGTCATAATGTGGTTTTTAGCTTAATTTATGTAAATTTCTCATTGCCGGTTGGTGGAATTCAGTTAAAGAAGTATCCTTCATCCTAATTTGTTCACTGTATTGACTGGTGCCCTTATGGCAAGCAACAGTTGATATGTTAGGTTAATGATTATCAACCCTTAAAACGACTGCCAGTTGTGTCAGAGCGTGTATATGGGGGTGTGTTTGGGGGGAAGACTACACAATCAGTGATTGGAGTTCAAGAGAAGGCTTGATATTGTGAAACTGGGCTATTCCATATCCTCTTCCTGCTGTGGTCATGTGACGAGCGAGGTTACAGAGTGGTGTACAGTGTCTGTTTGCTCATCTTTTAGATTTGCTTGAGAAAGAGATTCTTTTTCGTGCTCTGTGGGACACTCACCTGTGTTTCAACATAATAGATGACCAATGGATTTCCTGTACAAGTTTAAGGTTAGTCATTTACGGGGTTAAAGACCGTGTCGGCATGTGTCTCCATGGTTAAATTAGTGATAATATATGTGCTACTTGTTCACGATGACCATGTGTCTTTGTTGGTCAACATAATGATGAATGTTGCTTAATGGGGATAGTCTACATAAGTCTCTGGTGTGTATCTGATATGAGTCAATGTCCAATAAATTTAGTCAAAATGTTATCATGTCGTATTCATTAATTAAAATTACACTTGCAAAGACAAGAATTGCATGAGCTCTATTAGGATATATATATATACCCACAAGTCTGTTGCACTCCCTCCTTAGCCCTTGTGTTGCACATGTGCCTTGCTGAGTCAGCGGGATTTCAAACACCTCATTGATCTTTGCAGCTTATCGCTTACTGGCTGTGACACTCACTTTGGCCAGTGGCTCTTCATGCAAGCTGACACTAATGCCATGGGCCGATGAGTGGGTTCTAGCACCAACAGTCTGCTACTATGCCGTAAACTTGTCTGGAGTTGTCTTGTGGGATGATTAAAGATTTTCTTTGGGTTCAGTTTGCCAATGTCATGTTGGCCTGAGCATTATTTGTGGCCAATTGTGTCTGATGAACCATATCCCATGCAGTATGTGCCGCATATTAGACGACTTTGCCCATACTGTTATGCCAGCCAAACCTCATTGTGAGTTCATTGGAGGCAAATTAATTTAATGTGTGTAGAAATTGGGTTGAGATTGACCACAAGCATTTCATGGACAACTTTGATTTGTAACTTTAAGTCTACTAATAAGATTGTTTAGCAGATATGATCAAAATCTATTGACTTTTTCCCTCATGGCCTGGGCCAAAGCTTCACAGGCTGTTTATGGGAATTTCAAGGGTATAATCTTTGTCCTGTGATGTGTTGAAGTTGTGCAAATAGCCTTTGAGCCTTGGGGAAAGCCGTTTTAACCGTAAAAAACCAAATATAACGAGTTTGACCAGCCTGAACAAAAAGTAAACCAAAGGCATTGTTCCCACATGCACTAATCACAACATCAAAGACCTGGTTCTCAAGTAGAACGTATTTACAGCACTCCTGTAAAATCTCGGCGAACATAAGTTACGTCAATGGCACAACATAACCTTAAAGGAAAATGTTTGATTCAATGCAAGTTAAGCTCAATCGACAGCATTTGTGGCATAATGTTGTCTACCACAAAAAAATTATTTCGACTCGTCCCTCCTTTAAAAAAGGCAACAATTGTGGTTACAGAGAGGCATTTGCAATGGAAGTGAATGGAGCCAAAATTTCAAGCATTTAAAAGGCAAAAATGTGAAGCTTATAATTTTATAAAACCACTCACATTAATTCTTTTGTTACAACTTGTGTATTATTTAAGCTGTAGAGTTGTTTAACTTTTTTTTTAGTTAGTTTTACAGTCGTTTTTGTTGTGTCGTCATGGCAACGAAGTTGTAAAATTGCATAAAACTTAACATGGAAAAGTTAAGTGATTTTATCACACTAAAATCATGTTAACATGCATAATATTTACATCTTGTGGTATTTCTTTTTAAAAAAAATAAAAGGAGGGAGGAGCCAAAATAAATTTTGTGGTACTTAATATTGTGCCACAAAGACTGTAAATATTTGCCTATGGGAAACTTTGAAGTGTGACTGAGAAGATCATATTGTTCTGGACAATCTACACCATGTGCTCCCTTCTGGCTGAACGCATGTGTCCTCGCATGGAGAACAAGCCATGTTTGCTTTTTATCGCCCTGTGGAGAAAGACCAACAGTATTAAAGTGAGCCCCCTGGTCATGCATACATGCCTCCAATGTCAGACAGCAAGAACACATTTGTTTTCTACTCACTTTTGTTGTTCTTGTGGGCATAAATGGAGAAGAGATCTCTGTTTCACAATAATCTAACCATGTCTCGGTAAAATCGCATCTCTAATGCTCGGGTTGTGGTGGGTACAAATCGAAGGCTGTTTTCAGATGCTTCTAAAATTTTGACTTGATTTGTTGGCTGTGTTGAAATTGATTCAAATCTTGCTTGCTTGTTGATGCTGCTTTTGTGCAGACCTTACTTCCTTGTAGAGCGCAACAGTGTCCTCCCACTTTTTCAGCCGTCTTGGTTCCGGAAGTATTTTTCCCATTCATTTTTTCCATATGGATTTTATAAAATCCTTCAGAGAAGAGTTCTAAGCCATGAACCAGGCCAACCATCTCTGAGGTGAATCGCATGATTACAAGCTTTTTTCAAGACTTGATTTGCAAATCGGACAAAGACAAAGACCGTTTACTAAACATCTTTAATGAGGCAGTGAACTACAATCCCATGAAGCATTGCGAAAAGCTTAATCAAATGAAAAACTATGGAAATATATGGTATATTAACAACCCCAGAGCTCAAAGTAGGACTGTTAATTATAATAAGTTCATTATTGTTAATAATCCATACCCCTATGACAAACATGAATGTAATTTCTACATCTCTGAAACTAGACAGTTGCTCTCTATTGCAGAATTTGCTACATTTCAGAATTTGTGCATTTTGTATAAATACATTATTTTGACCATATAGGGGCATTGTTGAATTCTTGATTCTGATTGTTTGACAAACATTTGAAGTTGTTGAGTCTATAACTGTACGCCTGAAGTTGCAGGTTTGTTGAATGCATAATAGGTCCATACTACTTACTACTGGTCTTTCCAAACTAACTGTGGTAAATTGGTTTTAAGCAAGATCATCATTAGGTGGCATTAGGAATTAGTCTTACACTAGCAATACCATAATCTTATCTTATGATACTATACCAGCTAAAGTATCATGAAACCAAGTAGTATCCCGATACCACATGATAGCGTTTTAATTCTTAACACAGTTTGGCATAGCAAAGGTGGTTCTTAGAAATTCCACTTGTTGTTCCGGAAGTGGTGAAAATAACTTATGGATGAACAGGGAGAAGACTCAAATGGCCTAACTTGTATCCTAATGCATTCTTAATTTGATGTAAAATAAATGTTTTATTCTTCGCTGCATCAAAACAGCCAGTTCAAACGGTAATGTCTTTAAACTTTTATTCCATTATTTATGTTTATCATACTATGTAATCATATTATATGATTATTTAAATGTTGGTAAAATAAAAATAAAGATATTGTAACATTGAAAAGACTGTTTTGAGCAGCTGTTTCATTATTATAACTGCTTCAGCCCCGGTCGCCTGGTTACAGGAGCGCGAATGCAAATGACACAGAGGTTTGATCACATGTCTTAGGGATGTGATCTAATCATAAGTGCGAACATGGTGAAGTTACCACCACCTGGGGCGGCTGTGGCTGTGGTGGTAGAGCGGGTCGGAGACACTCACACTTGGTGTATGAGTGTGAATGTGTGTGTGAATGGGACACAGTGTAAAGCACTTTGGTAACCTCTAAGGTTACAAAAGGTGCTATATAAGTGCAGGCCAATTACCATTTACCCCCATGCATTTGTAATTGGAAAAAAAATTAAACGAGTGCAATGTTAGATTTTTCAGATAAACGGTGAATCTGTAAATGTTAAGTTAAAGCATTTAGGTTAAATGAAGTGGCACTAACCCGTGTGTATTCTGCAGAAGCAGTGGGATGTGCCGAAGGTGTTTAATAAGGTTGCTGGTTTTTCCCACTTTTGGCTTGATATCTCTGTAGGCATTCACAGCAGATGGGTTTTCCTGGTCTAATCAGTCAAAACCCAACATAATCCCAAATCTCGCTGCATGAATTGTGTTGTGTAAAAAGCTTCTCATTCTCTGAAGTTTTAGTTAAACCCATATTATCCATAAAGAGACACGACCACCAATTTTACACATTGGGATTCAGATGTGTGTGTTTTTGAAGCATGGGAAAACCACTCATTGAAAAATAATGGGCAAATTCTGAACAGCATTTTGTGCCCTTAAAGGGCACAGTGTGAAGGGGACACCACTCGAAAAGACAATATTTTAATTTTATTGCAGACATAGGTCTGATTTAAATTAAGGTTTTAGCTAAAATAATATTAGGAATGTCACATACTTCAGGGTATGCACCAGCTGTGCGTAAGGTCACGTAAATTGGGAGGTAAAGTTCACACTAAGTGCTTATTAGTTAGTTTGTAAATAAGTCCGTGTTTAATTTGGTTGCACCACCTGCTCTTAAGGCAAGACTTAACTAGTAGGTCATAAGCTCTCCATAAAGTAATGCATAGTCGCATAATATGACGTTTACTTGTATTGATCCAATAAGCAGCCTTGAAATTTGTACACAGAAGTATTTTAAAAAGACGTAAATTTCAGTTTGATTTCATAAAAAAAATGTTTTGGTACTGTCAGCTGTAATAAATTATATCCCCATTAAAATACGATACAAAATAAAAGTCGATTTAATAAATAGTATATTTGTGTAAATAACAATATATAGGACCTGTATCTAAAATAAATGAGGGGTGATAAATAAATAACTAAATATTTCGTTTTTATGTAGGGTTACGTTCTACCTAAGTTTAATGGTGTAACACTCAAATATTTAGTAGTGTGTAAATTGTGACTTAGTGCCCATTTACGTTACAACTAGGCTAAGTTGTAACTTGCGTATAGGTGGTGCAACCGGCTCCAGGTTTCCTTTATTGACGTCACTTAAAATGGGATAATCGGAAGATACTGACCCCGATAAGCACATACATAACAATGGCAGATCTACAGTACTACCATCTGAGAACTACAACTTGTAACAATAAGACACAACAAGAGAATGTAGATACAGCGCAATAGAACAGTTAACTAAAAACACTACCCCAAACATGGTTTGCACACTTTGATAATAATCCACACAAAATCGCAATGACGAGTCTTTCTTCTTGACTAGCATGGCAGGTGCTGTCCACATTTGAGGGTTCAATGACCCCCGTCTTCGATCTTCTGTATCTTTTGCTCCGCTGCCCGTTGTTTAGTCTGTGGTAGACAGTGCGGCTCACCCTTTAGCTCTGCTGAACGGCTGGTGGCTCTCCTCTTTCCAGTGGTGCAGTCTTCGTGTGTAGCCGAAGTGTGGCACTCGGCACCTCAATGCACAAGCCTAAACGGTGCAAAAGATCCAGCCCCATGATGAAATCGGCCTCTATATCAGCGAGCCATACATCGTGCTGGACACTTAAGTTGCCTTTTTCCCCAGAGCATGGCTATCTACTCAGTCACTGTCCGCATATGTCTCGGTGCGGATGCCCAGTCAGCGGTGCCTGGTAAGGTAGCCGTCCATACAAGGAAAATAGTAGAGCTGGTGTCGACAAGGGCTCAACAGGGGTAACTGTCCATGGTACAAGACACGTAGAGCCCGTAATCCTGCCCCGCCATTGTGCACTTCCCATGGAGGGGGGTACAGTTGGAGGTGAGCGGCAGTCCTTCATTCCTACCGCTCCCCTCTAGTTTTCCAATGGCAGAGAAGGGGGAGGCCGAGGCACCGGAGCCGGGCAGTTCTGTGCGGCATGTCCTAGCTCACCACAATTATAGCAAGGGTCCCGTAGAGCATCTTGCCTCCTTGGCACAGAGGAAGGGGTCATGTCTCCCTTGCCTGTGTCACGATGTCAACCCAGTGGACTGCCTCGGTTTCGAAGCTGCTATCCTCGCCAACGTATTCAGCCTGATCAGCCTCAGTCGGTGGCCGTACTGTGCTGAAGACGGCCTCTGCACTCTCCGCCTCCTCGAGTCCAACGCCAGGGACAAGCGGAAATTCTGCCGTAACCTTTCAGGCAGGAAAGCGTACAGGAAGGCATGAAGGGCCAACTCCCCCGTACGGCCGCATCGCACAGTGGGTATCCTAGCCATACATAGAATCCGCTGTGAGGGACCCCTTTCTCTTCCCTTTCTCTGATGTCTGACTAACTGGTCCCATCGTTGTTCCACCGTATGCCGCTCTCCGAATTGACACTCCAATGCTGCCACGAGGGTTTGAACTGCCGCTGATCCGCGGTTGTCATGTCAAGTAGGACTTGCAGAGCTGGGCCTTCAAGCTCCAATATCAAGTGCACCGCGGCGTCCTCTTTGCTCCACCCTGCACGCTTGGCCGACAGCTGGACCTGTGCGAGGTACAATTCAGGCAGCACTGACCCATCGGATCTGGCCAGCTTCACCAGGATCTTTGAAGGACTGCTTACCATCGCTTACCACAGAGGGCAGTCGCCACCTCTTATGGAGCTTGATCCCGAAGTACTTGCTTCCTTCCGATTGGCGTCGTTCTCGGCCGGGTCCGAGCAACACACAAGCTTGTTTTTGAGGTGGTGAGATTTACCATTAAAGACTATCGTCATTTACTCACGCATACATTGTTCCAACCCCATATGACATTCTCTGCTCCATGGAACACAAAAGTAGATGTTTGGCGGGATGTTCGTCTCAGTCACAATTCAGTTTCATTGTGTGGAAGAGAAAATGCATCATCTCCTTTTGTGTTCAACAAAGAATAAAAAGTCATTGGTTTAGTGGTCGATGACATAATGCTCATTTTTATTTGTATATTTTTTTTTTTGTCCAGATCTATGGAAAAAAAAAAAAAGGCAATACACACACAAAATTATTTGAATACACCTCTTCATTTTGATATTTCTTCTGGGGCTTAAAATAAAAAAAACTTCTGTGTTGCAACCGTCCAGAGACAGTAAAAAAATAAAGTGTGTGTGTGTGTGTGTGTGTGTGTGTGTGTGTGTGTGTGTGTGTGTGTGTGTGTGTGTAGCGTGTATTTATCACTTTGTGGGGAACAATGTCCCCATAAGGATAGTAAAACCCGAAATGTTTGACCTTGTGGGGACATTTTGTCGGTCCCCATGAGGAAAACAGCTTATAAATCATACTAAATTATGTTTTTTGAAAATGTAAAAATGCAGAATGTTTTCTGTGAGGGTTAGGTTTAGGGGTAGGGTTAGGTTTAGGGGATATAATATAAAGTTTGTACAGTATAAAAACCATTATGTCTATGTAAAGTTCCCATAAAACATGGAAACACAACGTGTGTGTGTGTGTGTGTGTGTGTGTGTGTGTGTGTGTGTGTGTGTGTGTGTGTGTGTTTTTCTCAAAAAATAATGATACCAAAGTGGGCACAAAGACTACACTCCTAAGAACTTGACACAAGTGTTTTAAACTATTTCTTTTTATATTTCTTTGGACAAACTTATTAATGACTTATGAGTAAATGATGACAGAATTTTAATTTTGGGGTGTACTATCCCCTTAAGCTCTGTAGTGACAGGGTGAGTGAATGGATTGAATGCTTTTGCAGTTTGACATCTCTATGTGGCATGTAAACATGTAAAGGCCTTTCTGTTCTCATACATGCTGTACATTCCAACCAGAATTATACGCTAGATCGAAACACAAATTATATATTCCAGGTCTCAGTATTTTAAATTCAGCTTGACTGAATTTATAATGCACACTTTTTATTGTATATAGGTGAAACAAGCACTGAAACAAGTTTCACTTGAGTTTAAATGGAATAGAGCTTTCAAAGTTGGCACAGAATGCCACTCCAGGCTGATTCATAAGACCAAGAATAAGTCCTACAGTAAATTGACAGAGTAAAGTACTCCAAAAATAAAGATTAACTTAATCGGCTGTCCTGAACACTAAAAACTCTGTTAAGTGATGCACGTAGCCCCTAACAAACGGTATTATGATGGCACACTGATACTTGATTTATACTATGACACTGAATGATTACCATATTCATTTACCGTGTTATTCAAAAAATACCTTTGTAATGCCATGATACATTTCCCAAAAAATAGGCAGTACCAAGGTACTTTTTATTACTGCGTCATCTGGCAAGGAATGAATGAACCAGTTAATTATTGAAAGAGCTCTTAATTTGTATTTTATTCCTGTTGTTTATTTATTTTTTATTTTAATGAATGCCTGACGATTATTGAAGTGTAGCTAATGGATTGTTTTGACTTGAGGGTATTATAGTCAAATTATAGTATTATGAGGGTCATTATAGTGAGCAGTAATGAGCTGTAAAACCACTATTGTTTACATTCATATGTGTTAAGGATACCATGATTATCATACCTTTAAAATGTATTATGTTAAAGGGGTTGTTTATACAAAAATGAAAGGAAGAATGTTAACCTTTTGTCACCACTCTTACAATCTACACTTTTGTGTTTAAACTGGGCTCTCTGGTCTTTAAATTTCATTGTGTTACTGGATGATTTGTTGCTTTTGACCACAGCTCCCTCTTGTGATCGTTTCAGGAGCCGCATGAAAAAACATATGATATTATAAATTCTTCATCTTTAGTTTCTTTGATTCTCCCTGTGAATTTGAATTTTCGTTCATCTTATGTGCCCTCCCCAGCCCGAGTCATCCACCTCATCTGTTCGAGTACCACATAGGGAGGAAGAGGAGGAAGGTGATCTGAACAAAGCATTAGGCGTACAGCGTTTCCAGCAGATCCTGAGCCCCACTCCCAGAGTTCCTGGCGAGCAGCACCGCACCTACAATGAAAAAGACTTTGAGTGTAAGTTGAGAGGTCTCCGTTATGTATGGAGCCGGTAATGTTTGGTCACAATCTTTTCAAATGATTATGTATTAGTTCCTGTAGGTCAACTGAAAAAGCATGACACTAGCAACACTAAGGTCATTTGTTAGATTCCCAGGGAATACACAAATTCATACAGTGTATGCCCTGAATGCACTCTTAAGTTGTTTTGGATAAAAACCTCTGCCAAATGCATAATTGTAAATGTAAATGTCTGCATAGTAAATTTGTTGTACATTTTATAAGCATTTTCATACACCAGGTGTATACAAATATAACAGTAATTTTGAATTTCATGTTGAATCTCACATGCATAAAGAGCTGCATATTAATTCTGTACATTCATTATACAATTATGTATTATTTGATTAAGAAACACACCTTGTGCCACCATCATTTCAGTCAATTCAAGTAATTTTCTGTAGAGTATTTTCTGTTTAAGTCACTTGACATTGAAGTTCCTAAGGATTGCAAAATATTCAAATAAAACAGCGAATTTAAGGTAAGTTCATTAAGAAATGAATTGAGACCGAATACTAATGGAAATGTTTCAAAATGTAAATTCAATTAAAAATCTTTTGAACTACCTAAAAGTCTGATTGTTATTCAAGACTGCAAGATATATAGAAATGAAAGCTATAGATTTAACACATTCATTTCAAGCAATTTAATTGATTAAAAAAAATAAAGTAATAAATTATGCACCGAAATATTTAATTTCCCTATCAGCAGAACCATTCAAACTTAAAGTGCCACCTCCATGTTTTTTTGCATCCAATCGGACAGACTGATGGCCGATTGTAAAATGGCTTTGGACTGCAGGACAGTGATAGGCTTATGCTCAATGACATGGAAAAAAGCTGAAAATACTGTATATTGACTCCTAAAGCCACCTTTTTCATTGTAATTAGGGTTGTTGATTTAGCAAGTTACATTAGTTTGATTATTTAGATGAAAGATAAACGTATGCAGTTAATCATGCCTCTGACCTAACGTAAATTCCATTATAAGGAGTATTTCCTACCATTTATTATAGTTATTAGGCCTAAATATTATATTGATAATTATTTTTATTATTCTTAATTACCTTTATTTGGTAATTGGTAATTAATTGGATAGTTGAAATAAATGTGTTTGTTACTTGAATACTATAAAACTATACTTGAACACTATAAAAGTATTATTGAGAGTACTATTATTTGAGAATACCAAAGTAAAAAGAAAGTGCTTAAAAATGTACACTTTTGCATAATTCATGTCTACACTGTTCCAGTTTTATTACTCTAGAGTTTCTTTATTATTAGAGTTCTGCTATAATAACCTCCATCTTTTGCATCCAGATCACCGTCACTCCTCCCATCACATCCATCATCCTCTCTCCAAGCTTCCAGGAGATGGCCGGAGGAAGAAGAGTGGGAAGAAGAGGAGGAAGAGCAGCAGTAAGGACCACAGAGTGAGTTCCAACCCTAGCGCTGCTCTGCCCATTGAGGAGGGTGAGGATGAAGAGGATGAGGAAGAGGAAGAGGCTACGGAAAGCCAGAGTACTACCCCAGTACCAGCAGCAGACACTGAGCGAAAAGACAATGTGCAGGTAATCAGATTTAGGGTCATGGAATCATTAGTCATGGAAAACTTGGGAATATAAGGTCATTTTAAAGCTGAAGTGTGTAATTTCTGCACCACTGAACGGAAATGCAAAAATAAACATGAATACTCCCTTCATCTGCCATGGATCGAACTAATAGATACTCTCGCCCCAAGCTCATGACATTTTTTGAGTCGGTGCAAACAGAGGAATGGTAAAAGTGCCACAGAGCCGCAGTGTTTACACTTTTCAGGGAAATTATCTTATAAATGGTTTACTTATACTTATGATTTAGGTTTTTTTATGATTATTTGTATTATTAATATTATCTAGTATCCGAACAACTGAAAAAAATATGTAAATATCATGGAAATGAATGGCACAAATGTGTTGGAACACTGCAGGTTAATGTCTGATTAATTGTTTTATTAAATGTGATTTATTAAAGGGATAGTTTGTCATTTATTGGCCCTTGTTGTTTCATACCCATATGACTGACTTACTTCTGTGGAATGCAAAAGGAGAATATTAAAGGTGCACTAAGTAAGTTTTTGCTTGAATAGCATTTTTAAGAAATATGTTTAAAATGATGTACTCACAATACATGAAGACTCCAGTCATATAAGAAACCTAATAAATGCTGTTAAAGGTGTTGTTCACCCCAAAATGCAAATTCTCTCATTATTTACTCACCCTACGCCATCCCAGATGTGTATGACTTTCTTATGCAGAACAAACTTAGATTTTGACACTTTCACTTTCACATTCTGGTGTGGAAGTGACATTTACTTTCACATTCAGCCAGCTATTGGTTGGAGCTATTCAAAGGTGGAAATTGATAGTAAAAAATACTTAAATATTGATCTGTTTCTCACCCACACCTATCATATAGCTTCAGAAGACATGGATTTAACCATTGGACTCATATGGATAACCTTTATGCTGCCTTTATGTCCTTTTTGGACCTTCTGAGTTCTGGTCACCATTCACTTGCATTATGAGGACCCCCAGAGCTGAGATATTCTTCTAAAAATCTTCATTTGTGTTCAGCAGAAGAAAGAAAGTCATACACATATGGGATGGCATGAGGGTGAGTAAATGATGAGTGAATGTTCATTTTGAGGTGAAGCTGAACTATCCCTTTAAATTTTAAATGGATCTGGCTGCCCCCTCATGGGCGTTGCCATGTTGACAGCATCTGACTATGTGTCATGCAACTGACTGAGTTACTACCTCTAATAATGACAATAATAAATACATGTTTGCTTTATATACCGCTTTCAGCCCATGCGCAATCATAAAGGTACATGTAAACAAAACAAGCGAACCAAACAATATAAAAACAAGCACAATATACTTACTACAAACAACAACAGAACCAAAGTCAACTGTGTAGTCCAGGGTACTGGTAAACAGGAGTGTGATCCAGCAGATATTCTGAACAGAATGAGTGCAATTGAAAAGATAAAAAGTCATGAAACAAACCGCTACTGCCTGCAGCTCTCAGGGCGCAGATCATGAATAAACGGCACACTATCAAACGGCAGTCGCGAGTGAACGGCGGTCTACAGCCAGGAGAGCGCTCGTGAGTCACTGCTGCCCAGTCACAGCGTGTGAAAATGCGTTTGGATTAAATCCAAGAATGTTCATAATAGAGATATGTGTAGTATGAGAAGAAAAACACACACAAAAAGTATGAAAACAAAAGATATACAAACATATTTGATGTGAAGCGGCAGCGAACAAACTTCCAGTATCCAGGACAATAGGTGTCAGTAAAGAGTCCAAAACCACAAGTACGACTTGGACTGCCAGCTAATATTTTACTGAGTGCACCTTTAAAAAAATCTTTAATGCTCTTTCAATGTAATTGAAGTTAAAGGAGACTGGATCCATCAAGTGCTACTTGGTTTGATAGTTTATCAATTGCAATGGCATTCAGACATACAGTATATACATGTGGGTTCAGTGTGATTATTGTTGTGGCCACTTTAAATTGTCAGAAGAGTCACTCTACTTTTAAAGACAATGAATGCAAACCGCATGAAAATGCATGTCCATACAAATCAGTGCTCAAGTTCTTAGTTACAGTGCTACCTACAGTATCAGAGTTACCATTATTTCTCTCATTTTATCTCTTGTCCAGTTTTTTGTCTCTGATGACGATCCCCATGTGTCCACACCCGAGCATTCCCATTCTCATGCTACTCGAAGTCTCCTGATCGTCCCCTCCACTGCAGTGTGCTCGGAACCCCAGGACAGCACACCTACCGAGTGAGTCCGTCTGCTTTGAGGATTTATCTTTTTCATTTATCTAACAAACGCTTAATAACTCTCAATGTAGTTCCTCTAATATCCTAAAGTCAACATGAAATCAAAATTGAACCTAGCAGTTTGTTATCGGCATGTTGTAAATGGTGGATGCTGTAAGTTGTGTAGTAAAACCTATAAAACATTCACCTTTAATTGTGCTCTTGGTTTACTGTAAATTGCAGTCACTGAGTGCCAGTGCTCTGCACACCCTGTTTCGTTTCCAAGTACAAGTTATTTCAGAGACCAGCAGGGTATCTGCCTCTCTCTAGATCTACATCACCTACTGTCAACATCACTCATCCGTTGCTACTAGCAACTGCCCTTTGCTTTTTTTATACCCCTCTCTATCTGTTCTTTCTGTTCTGTTATCTTCTTAAGTGCTCGAGGTCTTTGTCAGATAATTCCTGTGTGGTGTTTTCTTCTGTTCTTTTCATTCAATAATAGTATTAGTTAATAATGACAGGGATTTTGTCCCACAGCTAATTTAAAAACATTTTAACACTAGGGATTTTGTCTAAAAAGCTTTTAAAAACATAACTTGGTCCGAAATAAAGGTAAGTGTATCTATGAGGATTTTTCAAAGCCAAACTGTTACAAATATTCTGCCAGTTCAGTTGCTTTAGATTGAAATTCTATACTGTTCACTGATTTGTGATTTATAAGTGCATTACATGTTGTTTAATAATAACTTAAAAGTTTTTTATTATTATTAACCATCATTTTTTGCTCTACATTTTTGTTCTTGGAAGACATTGAAGCTTCTCTTCACCTTGGATGCATTAAAAATGCCTTAAACATTAGTAATGTTATTTTAAAAAAGCTCATTATTATACTGTTTGAAATAACTGTTTTATATTTAAAAATGTATTTATTTACCCGTGATGTCAAAGTCCCATTTTTAGCAGTTATTACTCCAGTCTGCCAAGAAAATACTGCCAAAAAAAAATCACATGATCATTAAGAAATTATTCTAATGTGCTAATTTGTGACTCAAGAAACCTTTCTTTTTGTTGAAACGGTTGAAAACGGTTGTGCTACTTTATGAAGTCATCGCAATACAGTGTCTTTGTTTTAAATTGCTGAAGAATTGAGTACACTTTTTCTTGCAAGTCAAATTTGGGTTTTAAATTGCCAAAAAGTAACCTGTCTGTCTAAAAGTTAGTCAGTCTATTGTGTTTTGAGAGATGAAGGCTATTCCATGCACTCTACCTTGAAAGAAGGCGGCAAACTGGATATAGAGTTAAGGGACACCTATTATTATTTAATATGGATATGTATGCATTTGTGTATATTTGAGTATGAGCATATGTCTTAGCATTGTTTTTCTTTTGTGGGCTGGAACATGTGTAATTAAGCCAATTTTGTTAGCATTTTATTATTATTTATTTAAATTGTAGTTAACAAAACTGAATGTGAATGTTTTTCCCGAAATGTTAATTGATTAAACTTTTCTGTGTTTGGAATTCTTTTCCATAAGTGGATTGGTAAAGAAACTCGACAAGTTTCTAAATGTCTGTCTTTTAGAACATCTGAGCCTGCTGCAGCGACCCCCAGCACAACTGAGCCCAGCTCTCTGCCCCGTGTGTCGAGCCGCAGCTACGACCTTCAGGAGAGGCGTCGCACGGGCAACATGACCGGTACCGACCAGGCTAAATACCAGCGGATCCCCACAGATGAATTTGAGGCACGAACTCTGGCCTCAGCTGACCTCGATGGCATTAAAAGTGAGTTTATAGTACAAATACATACTAGGTTCCATCTGTAGACCAGGTGTGGTGAAGAAGTGTTCAAGTATTGTAGGATTGGTTACAAATTATGGCACAAATTTCTAAATCTGCATTCCTTTTGAATTTTTTTGACTAGGGCAATAGAGTGCAACAGACTGGTTGGGGAATTAAAACTCTTATTAATTTTTTCCACAAGTGAATAGATTTTTAACAATAAATAAACTCACTTTTAAGACAGATGTACCGTGAGCTCTTAGGTTGTTAATCGATGGTATACGCCTCTGTTGAAGCCATCAGTGCCTGATATTTAAACTTATTATTTCAAGAAATTGTGTTAAAAAGTGGAATTTCTGGTTAAGAACTACTCTACCCAAGATCTTAAAGGAAAAATGATGCCCCTATAAGAGAATCTTGGCCAACAAAGTGCGCCAAAAGAGCTCTGTAGCAACCGCCAAATTCCACGATGCACTGTGAATGATGCTATCAATGGTTTTATCTTTTTTCCATAATTTTTTATTTGATTACGCCATTTCAGTGCAAAGTGGAATTGTAGTTCATTCCCTCATCAAAGACACCTTCGTCTTTTTGTCAGATTTTTTCACTATTTGTAACGTTGTGATTCAGCTCCGAGCTGTGTGGTTCATGGCTTAGAACTCTTATGAACATTTTTAGAATTTCCCTGTGGAAAAAATGTATGGGAAAAATACTTCCATAACCACAATGGCTGAAAAAGTGGGAAGACATCTATAACCTTTTGAGTATTACCATAGAACTCTCTAAGCTTCCATTCTGTTTCGTTTCATCTTATAAGACCTATTTTCTCCAGTTGCATAGCTACCTTTTACTTTGATATTTTTCCTTTTTTTATTTTACACATTCCCGTTGGGCTTTAAACTTAAGCAAATCAAAGAAGGGTTCAAGGGCTTAGACAGTCCTCTCTTAGATGAGTCTTCTCTCATTTTGAAATCAACCACCACGCATCCTTCTGGTCACTAGCCCAGAGCTTTATCGACTTTGCCACGCCACCCCCAAAACCACAGTAAGTCAACCGTGGTCAACTTATTCCCTAAAATGGAACCCCCTACAAAGCATGTCTGTGTAAAACAAATGCTGGACTATGTTTGGATTATACTTTTTTTAATTGTTTCAAACTTTTGATTAGTTTGACAATCAAGCGCAAGTCTTTGGCCCATTCTTGCTTTATCACAAGGAGGTAACGCAGGCTGTGTTTTGAGAGTACATGGGTGTTTCCACTGATTTCATTGTCTCTTGAGTGATTTGTACCCAGCATCCCGCTACACTTCACAATACATGCTTTTTGTGCCGAGTGAGGGTGAGACTTTCCCAGAATTCAGCTGTATATCAGCAGTTCCTGTAATATACCACATCAGCTTTCTTATGCCTTGTGGGCAACTAATTACCCTGGAAAAGCCCCAGCTGCTGGTATATGCTCAACAACAGGAATTGATGTTTCTTAAACTTCGGGCACTTTTAGCACTGCAGCCTACTCGAAAGTAAAGTCTTGTTAAATCATTTTCACACCCTCACCAATTTGTATAAATTTTTCCACTAACAAAGTCTGATACGTTCACATCACGTTGGAACTGACAAGTACAAGTTGCAAACTCTGAATTATATGAAAGCGTAGACAGTCTTGATGTCATGTAAATATAACCAATATGGCAGCGACCTCAACAGTGAATGCAATATGCCATTTTATTATGCCTTTGATACCTGGAGCATTGTTTTGTTCTTAAACGGATGTAGGTGAATTAATGAATTCATGTAGTAATGAACATTTTGCTGTTACCAACAACAAAGCTGCATAGAAAGAAGCAACTTATGAGGACGGTGGATGTGAATGTGAGTGGAATCTCAGAGTTGCCATCTCATAATTACACTGTCAAAAGTCACTGGAGATTTGTCATTTTTGTAATTTCTTTCTCAATGTCATTCCCACCACAGTATTATTTCCAGCATATCTCAAATTCTGTATTGTGTTTTATAGAATTCTGTCAAATGACGGTGATGGAAATGGCATCTATAATGGTGTATAAACGTTTTTGTAATAACATGGCATGTGTGTTGGACAAGTAACACCAGTCATTCTGTACAGTGGTTCCAAAAACTCTTAAAAACGAACAGTATGAATGCCAATGCATTAAATGTCAATGAATGATATCAAAGAAAGTGCCATTTGCTTTATAGAAACAGGACAAATAAACTTTTCAAGGAAATATTGCACAAAATGTAGGGTTTATATGAAACGATTATGAAAACTACACCAAATTGTCATACCCATATAATTCATACTTTGTAATTGAAGTGCAAATTATCATGTAAAAAATTACATTAACTACACTTTTGCACTGTTAAACTGAATTTCTACATTTAATGCATTTGTAGTTTTCATAATTGTTTCATATAAACCCTACTTTTTGTGCAATATTTCCTTGAAAAGTTTATTTGTGCTATGATTCATTTAAGCAAATGGCTCTTTCTTTGATATTTTGATATCATCCAATAACATTTAATGCAATGGCGTTCATACTGTTTGATAACTGAATGCTGAAATTGTAAACTTGCCAGTTTAATCTCTCAGAGCTCCATTGGATGTGTGGGAAAAAAGCAGTCAGCCTTTAATTCACAATACACAATTAATTTACTCCTTCATTTTGGCCTCTTATCTTGATTGCAGTTAGAATCTCATCCACAATTCCTGCACTCTCCCTAGTTAGTGCAATCCCCATGAATTCTCTTCCCTCACCTTTTGACCCAGCATGTCCTTGGCAACAGGCCCGTCCTGTAACTTTACCCTCATGAGCTTTGTGTTATGAACAAAGGCAATGATCTGCCTCTCATCCCTAGCAATGAGATTGTACATAGCGAGTATGTTCATTTTGCTGAGTGCTGTAGGTGCTGTACATGCATCTTTCTTCCTCGTGATGGTTTTTTCTTCATTTAAAATCATGACAATCTGATTTATGTCTGCAAAAGTTCAAAAATGATGAATGTTAAGTTTATGACAGTTGTAAACTTAAAAACGGTACACTATCGAAGTATTGACAGGCTCTTATACTGTATTTAATAACGTACAGTGTGGTCTTTTATCA
This sequence comes from Xyrauchen texanus, assembly GCF_025860055.1. NCBI lineage: Eukaryota > Metazoa > Chordata > Actinopteri > Cypriniformes > Catostomidae > Xyrauchen > Xyrauchen texanus. The sequence continues at coordinate 28,408,998 of NC_068317.1, forward strand.
CCCTGAATGGGTTTATTTTGCATCAATGCCTGCCTGAATGTACATTTTCCCACTTATTACACATCTTCTTACCAAATAAAGTTCAAAGAAATGTATAACACGAGAAGAAAGACACTATGAAGTGATACGGGAGTCATGAACATCTGTTCATCATGTACATCTGTAGGGTATAGAGTGTAACAGGAATATCCCATTCATTTTCTTAGGTGAATTGATTTTTAACGAAAACAATGTATCCTTATAGACAGACCTACTGTAAGCTCGGAGGTTGTTAATCGATGGTATATGCTCCTTTTGAATCCATCAGTCCTCATTATTTCAACATAGTTTTATTTTTTTTACATGTTTAATAGCGGAATTGCTGGTGAATAACTGCACTACCCATAATCCTGAAGAGATTGCTCCAACAATCAAAGAATCCTGGCAAACAAACCGCACCAAATGAGCAATCTATTCAGTTTCCCTACACTCTCAAACTGCTTGTATATTTGCAAATATCTGAATACTTTGCAGTAAAATTGTAATATAGTTTCCATAGATCAACAACTTTCAATGAATTGTTTTTCTTTCGAAAGACTTTAAGTACACAGTTTTGTCTTTTTGTCTAATTTTCAACTTTTTGGTTTCAAATCAAAGTTTGTCATGTTGTGATTCATCTGGGTGCTGGTTGGTTTTGTTCATGGCTCAGAACTCTTTTATGAAGGGTTTTATGAATTCCCTTTGAGAAAAAAATGGATGGGAAGAATACTTCCAGAATCAAGAATCAACTGAAAAAGTATGCATGAACTGTTGCCCTCTGTTGGCAGATTGCAGAGATTCAAGTATTCCTGAGAGCTGTGTATTTAATCTATATCATTTTACTTTTCCAGGCCATCGTTTTGAAGATGTTCCAGGCGTACGACGACACCTGGTTAGGAAAAGCACCAAGGGTCAAGTGGTACACATTAGCAAAGATCACAAAGAACAAAGCACACGCAGCCGTAAACTGGACCGAACACCACATGAGGTAAGACCCATTTTCACTGGTTGCTCTGACTTGTTGATGTCAGGAGTTTTGTTATAGCTAATCTTCTATTAACCCAGTCTCAGCCCAAATACATTGCATTTGGTGGTTAGTTTATGCTCTAACTAAAATGTTTGAGCACCTTTCCTACATACTGAAGATTTGGGACAAATTGTTGTTTTTGTTCCTTCGTGACTAGCTAGTTTTCAGATCACAAAGTTCTGACTGATTGTTTCAAGGCTCTATCTCAGATTGAAACTAACTCTCCACCTTCCCACTTTTATTTCGGAGAAGACCACTGTCCTTGAAAACAAATATAAGGAGATTTTTCGGGGGCAGGACCCGATTAAAAATGAATGAACTTCTTCCCTTTCACACACCTAAGAATGAAGAAAAGATCAGCTTGGGTAACTAGACACCACGAGCCTTCAGAGTCAGCCATGTTTTATTAACGCCCTCAGGTCCCCCTCTAGCCAGGTAAACCAGCTAGTTCTTTGGATAAATGAGATTGCGTATGGATCCTCTAACTTCTAAACGACATTGGTGGGTGTTCACACCCCTGTCTGTCGCCTCAGCCGTGCTCTAACACTTTGCTTCTTCGACAAACAGCATGGTTCTTTTAGACTTTTCCAGACGAGTTGCTCAACGCCAGAAGGTAAGGAAACGGTGTGTTGGTACAGGATGTATACTTGCTAATGCTTGGATGCACGCATTGGTCGATTTTGTAGAAGATCTAGCCCAATGGCAATTGAAATGCAAGTACAAGCTACTTGGATGGTAAGGATCTGCTGAAGATTAATTGGCATGTTGCTTTAAATATCTCAGTACATTTGCGGTGGGATCAGCAATATTTTATCGATACAATACACTCATTGATGCAATAACAGATACAATAATATTGCAAGTCTTTGTTACTTGTATTGAGATTCAAAACTGGGGGCAGTGGTGGCTCAGTGGTTGAGGCTCAGGGTTACTGACCAGAAGGTTGGGGGTTCAAGCCCCAGCACCACCAAGATGCCACTGTTGGGCCCTTGAGCAAGGCACTTAACTCCAAGTTGCTCCGGGGGGATTGTCCCTGTAATAAGTGCACTGTAAGTCGCTTTGGATAAAAGCGTCTGCCAAATGCAATGTAAAATGTAAAACTGGGAAATGTGGTGAATCCTTTACTCATTTTTGTTATTCATCTTCAAAGGGTTTCATAAGGCTCAAACTTCCTGCTTTACTTCGTTGTACAACTTAGGCATGTCAATATCAGTTTTTTGGTTGTAAGCACTGCAAAAACACCTTTTTTTTACTGAGTATTTTTGTCTTATTTTCTGGTAAATATATCTAAACATCCTTAAAACATGAAATAATTACTTGAAGCAATATGGCATAAGATAGTAAGTCTTGCTTTCAGAGAAATCGAAACATTTAGTGGGGTTTATGCTTAAAACATGATAAAACGGTTTGCCAATAGGGTAAGAAATATAAACTTGTTTTCCATTTGAATTAAGTTTTTTTTCTTACCCCATTGGCAACATTTTTTTTCTTGTTATAAGCACAAACGTTACTACATTTTGTTTGACTTCTCTGAAAACAAGACTTAATTTCTCATGTCACTTTGCCTCTCAAGTAAATGTATCTTGTTTTAAGAATGATTAGATATCGGAACAAAAATAGGACAAAAATAATCTGTAAGTAAAGGATTGTTTTTGTTTGTTTTTTTGCAGTGAGGGAATAACGTGTTTACCATTTCACGAAAAACCCTTGCAGTTTATCTGTATAGAGGATCTATATAACATCTTTACATAATAAAAAATATTTTATCACCAGGAGGTAAAGCAAGCTGTATTTTGAGACCGCAAAAATATTTTAAATACTTTTATTCTTAGCTTTTTTCAAGTTTGCATTTTGGTTGAATAAAAATAATGATCAAATGCGCTTGTGGTGCTCAATCGCTTCTTTTCCAATGATGTTATTGTGAAAATAGTAACTTGAAGGATTGATTCTTGGCTTTAGAATATAGATACTACTGTATATCTCAATAAAACGTCAAGCACTTCTTGTTCTTGATGATTCTTCTAGAGAAAGACCCTTAATTCATTCCCATTGTAGTGTGCTAATTCTAATGTTTTTCTGTTATAAGCAATCTTGATCGCCACACATTTTGTTGACGTGTTCTTCTGCATCAGGTGTTTGTGGAGCTAAATGAGCTGATCATGGATAAGAACCAGGAGATGCAGTGGAGAGAGACGGCTCGCTGGATCAAGTTTGAGGAGGATGTTGAGGAGGAGACGGACCGATGGGGTAAACCACACGTTGCCTCACTGTCCTTCCGCAGTCTGCTGGAGCTGAGAAAGACTATCGCTCATGGTGAGAACCTGCTTAGTCTTCCATTTACATCTGTTTTGTTGAGTAAAGGCAATGTCAGGTTTGAACGTTTGAATACGAAATGAATGTGCTGTTCTTCATCTCCATTACTCATACTATTCCTTTAACACCTTGCCACATAATTGGGCCACATTAACTACAATAGTTAGCAGTACCTTTTCAACACATCTGGTTGTCCGATCGTGATGCATGAAATAGCGTGCAAATGGTTCAAAAGTGTAAATGGGGTCATTGGTCTCATCAGGGGCGGTGCTGTTGGACTTGGATCAGAAGACTCTGCCTGGCATCTCCCATCAGGTGGTAGAACAGATGATCATCTCAGATCAGATCAAAGCCGAGGACAGAGCCAATGTCCTCCGCGCTCTCCTGCTCAAACACAGGTAATGCTGATCTTTTGCGCAATGCATTTATTATATGCTTACAGAAAACACAAGATGGAAAAGTTAAAGGAATATTTAGGGTTCAATTCAAGTTAAGCTCAGTCGACAGCATTGGTGGCATGATGTTGACCAGCACAAAAATGAATTTCAACTCTAATTCTTTTCTTTAAAAAAAAAGTAAAAATCTATGTTACTGTGAGGCACTTACAATGGAAGTGAATGGGGTCGATTTTTGGAGGGTTTAAAGGCAGAAATATGAAGTTTATCATTTAAAAAAACACTTGCATTGATTCTTCTGTTAAAACGTATGTTTTTTTTGTTTTTTTTAGATGTAAAGTTATTTAAATCTTCATTTTAGGGTTTTAGGGTTTGTTATCATTACATCGTCATGTAATCAAAATTGGCTATAACTTTACACAGAAAAGGTTAGTAAGTGATGGTGTCACTAAAATCATGTTTACATGCATATTGTTTACATCTTGTGGTTATACTTTTAGTACACTGAGTATTTTAACGTTTACAGCATGGCTCCCATTCATTCTATTGTAAATACATCACTGGAACCTAGATTCTTGCTTTTTTAAAGAAAAGGAGGAGCAAGTTCAAATAAAGTCTTTGTGGTAATCAACATTATGTCACAAATGCTGTCAATATTCCTTTAAAGTAATGAAGCATTTAAAGACATAATCACAGTTGAATCATGATTAAGCTCAAGTATTAGTTGGTTTCAGAGTTCTCGCTATCTGCTTTGCGCTAAACAAAGCCTTTAAGGGTGAATCTCACAAAGAAACATAGAAAGAAACAATGTTTTTTTTTCAACCCAAAATGACAATTAAGCACATTTTGATGTGCAAAAAATCACTTTCTCTTTAATGTAATTCTGTAAGAGTATTGAAAAATCTTTCTGCCGAACACAAGGATTTTTATCAATAAAATCAGCTTAAATTATTTCAGTAGAGCAAATACTAGCATGATGTTTACCTGTACTTAAAATTGTACTTGTACTATACTCTTCAATTTAATATGTGGCTGTTTCTTCAGCTTCGTCCACTTAGCTCTGTGGACTTCCAGAATGTTTTTAGGTATTTTAAGTAGTCTATTAACAGTTCCCAACAATGCATGTGCATGCATCAAAGGAGATTTGTCATTTTTGTCATGTTTTCTTTTTCTGAAAGTCATGGAAATTCCAATCACATTGTCATTTCCACCACATCTCAAATTCAGTATTTTGTTTAATAGAATTCTGTGTTGAAATGACAGTGATGGAAATAAAATCGCCAACTCCTTTGTCTTGCTAAGGCTAATTTCAAAGCTAACATTTTATGTATCCTAAATTAAATTAAACACAAATAATATTTTCCAAATTTTGCTACATTTGGCAAAAAAATTATTCTGTTCACAAGTGATATTTACCTGATTTTTCTTTTGGTTTCTTCAAACTTCACTTTTTATCTCAAGTATGCTCTTCAATGACACTTCTGTTGACTCAGTTACCAAGTACTTTAAAGAACTTAAAAATAATAATAATAATAATGACAGCTGTGGGCAGTCATAACGTGATAAATGTAACGCACGTTACATAATAATAATCCTTTTGAGTAATGAGTAAAGTAACGCAATATTATTTATTTTAGACCATAATATCTGAGTTACTTTTTAAATAAAGTAATGTGTTGCTTTAGGACACCTCTACTGTCCCTGTTTTGCAAGAAATCAGGAGTAAAAACTTCAGGGAGGAGACATGGTGCATGATTGCATTGTAGTTCTACAGAGTGTGAGGCCAGAGACCATTTAGCAGAGACGAGTCACTTCTATTTAAATGAATGGGAGAAATTGGAACGCACAACGCAAGAAGCTCCAGCATCCAACAGTCAATAAATGTAGAAAGGGAGTCCTGCCTTACTGGTAAAAGAGCCAATCACCTTTTAGATACAGACATTGCCTGTCAATCAACTTGCTAATTGCATGCACAATTAATGTTTAAAGTAATATGAGGTCAAAATTCGGTTGAGTGAATCACGATTGATTCATGTGTTAATACACAATGAATTAAAAAAATCAGTAAATGCGTGTAGGCAAAGTGATTATAAGACTATAGTCTTCCACTGGTCATGGCATGATACACAGGATGAAATACTCGCTCAGTTCACGAACTTAGGCAGCCGAACTGCTCCGTGTTACAGCTCCCTGTAACTGGGAGAAAGGGATGAATAAAGTTGACTGGATCTGTGACTCCGAGCAACATCGATTGTGTACGCAGAGAAAATGTCTTAGTTTCTGAAAAGATTCTACATTTTTATTTTATAATAAACAAGTAGTTTGATTCATGAAGCAAATAATTTTCATGACATTTTGGAAGCATTAAAAAGTAATTTATTCAAGTTGTATCCGCATGCGCATTTGAAGTTGTGGTGTAGGTACACACCGTGGATCCACTCAAAACCATCGTGCACTGAGATGACTTAAGTGAAAAATATGAATAAATACTATTTAATCATCAGATGCATTCCTTAAACATGTTAGACTGGCATTCCCCACTGAATTTTATGCTGACATTTGAAAAACATCTTAAGTTGACTGGCATTGTGGATGGGCACCACATATGATGACATATAAGTGAGGCAGGTTAAAGTGTTGGACTTTGCTGCTTTAGGTAAGACAGTGAATATTTACTTTCCATATTTTTTTTTAAAATTAAGTTACTTTTTGAACGAGTAACGCAATATTCTGATGAGTTACTTTTAAAAGTAATGTTACCCAACACTGGCTGTAGGACAGTTTTTTTTGGTTTCGATTATCATAGCTTTAAACATGCAATAATAGTATTTTTGCAATGGGTTTTCATTGTTTAATATTGAAAGTCTGGGTCTGGATCAGTAAAATCTGTACAAAAAAGGTATTTGAAAAGTACCAAAACTAAATTATGAAGGCCTGGTTAAAAGTTTTGAAGTCAGTTTTAATGTGAATATCATATAATTAGAAAAACAGTTGAAATCTGTTATTTTGAATACAAAAATCAACTCCCGGGACATAAATTGCCCAAAGTTGAAGAAACGCCTAATAAATATATATATATATATATATATACACACTGCTGTTCAAAAGTTTGGGGTCACTTGACTGAAATGTTTCTCATGATCTTAAAAATCTTTTGATCTGAAGGCATATGCTTAAATGTTTGAAATTAGTTTTGTAGACAAAAATATAATTGTACACCATATTAATTTATTTAATTACAAAACAATAATTGTATTAAAAAATAAAAGTTTATTAGATTTTTCGCCCTAATATGGTATTTTCTCCTGATATTTATAATCTGTTACTACCCTTTTGTCCCTCTTTAATACCATTCGTCATAACGCCACCCATCCTATAGATCCACATTTGACCCTTTTCAGTCTCTTTTAGAGTCTCTTACCCACTGGTTCACCTGCTCTCCCTCCCTCAGTCACCCGAGCGATGAGAAAGAGCACAGCTCCTTCCCCAGGAACATCTCAACAACGAGTCTGGGCTCTCTGATCCCCCATCACCAGAACAGCAGTAACCACCTGTCGGTCCCCGAACTCTCCGTCACAGAGCCTCTCATGGGCTCCTCAAGGGCCAGTCAAGACAGCACACTTCACATTGACATAGAGAAGAACGAGGTAAATATATGGAAAGATCTCAATTAAGTTATTTGTCATCCTCACATAATATATTTTTATTTTGGCTCTTACAGTATGTGAATGTGTTTCTTGTTCCATCAATCTAAATACATTTTTCTGTTCCTTAAAAAACATAAAATGGTCTTCATGATTTTAAGTGGTGATTTCAAAGGCAAGCATAACTATTACTGTTGCTCATACTTAGGTTTAGGGATTTGAACAAATAATGATACTTTGGCAGATGACTCATCCAGCACCAGTTGTGCTATGGACATCAATGATATCTCTAATCAAATACATGTCTGAAAATTAGGAGGTACTTGATTCATATCTAATGACAAGAAAATCATAGAGACTTGGGGGTGGGCTCTTTTAGGCCAGTAAGCGACCACATGGCAATACCCTGGAAGCCACCCACAACACCCTAGTGTTTTTGCCACTACATAAATAAATAAATATAATTTCTTGTTTTGTTATTTTACAGAAAGAATCGGCTCCAACTATGGGCATGCACAAATCCAAATCCAAGCATGAACTTAAGCTTCTGGAGAAAATTCCGGAAAATGCTGAGGCTACTGTCGTACTTGTTGGTAAGTTATTATAGTATAACGTATAAGCATTATATAGGAATTCAGAGAGACATATTTTCTTCATGTAACCTACATGCAATGATTCATCAACGTTAACTATTGTAATTTACTTCATCAACACTAAGAAAACAAGTAGAAATTAAATTCATTGCTCTTTTGTCAGGCAGCGTTGACTTCCTGGAGCAGCCCACCATGGCGTTTGTTCGGCTTCTGGAGGCTGTGGAGCTTGACTCAGTGTTGGAGGTCCCAGTTCCTGTGCGGTTTCTCTTTGTGCTGCTCGGACCTCCCAGCACCAATGTGGACTACCACCAGATCGGACGCTCCATTTCTACACTTATGTCAGACAAGGTGAGAAACAGTGTTGAGAAGAAAGGAAGTGTTGGGTAAGCTACTCTGAAACTGTAGCTTCCAAAGCTACAAGCTATTTGTAACAAAGTGCAGGTGGCTAAAGGAATGTTCCGGGTTCAATACAAGTTAAGCTCAATCGATAGCATATTGATTACCACAAAAAATAAATTAAAGTTACAGTGATGAACTTGCAATGGAATTGAATGGGGCCAATTTCTTTAGAATTTAAAGGCAAAAATCCAAAGGTTATAATTTTATAAAAGCTCTTGCATTAATTCTTCTGTTAAAACTTGTGTATTATTTGAGCTGTACAGTTGTTTAAATAGTCTAGTAGTACTGCGTTATGTTATCATGGCATTGAAGTTGTAAACTTGGATATACTGTAACTTTACACATAAATGGTTCATTAGTCATTTTATCACACTAAAATCATGTTTACATGCATATTGTTAACATCATGTGGCTACTTTTGAAAGAGTGAGTATTTTAACATTTACGGATTGGCCCCATTCACTTCTATTGTAAGTGCTTTGCTGTTAGTTTTTCTCTTCTTAAAGAATAGGAGGGACGAGCCTAAATTAATTTTTGTGATAGTCAACATTATGCCTCAAATAATGTCGATTGAGCTTAACTTGAATTGAACCTGGAATAAGAACACTTTTTAAAAGTAGTTAGCTACACTACAAGTTATTAACAAAAAGTAGCTAAATTGAAGCTATTCAAAGCAGAAAATATTATTGTAGGAGCCATGTAATCGGTGTGATGTCTGTTTAAATTCGAAATGTCATGTGACTGGGATGAGGGTGTGTATCATTGATTAGCCAGGTTTAAAAACACCTGTTGTTGTATGTGTAGCAAGGAGGAAAGGGGTGAGCTGGGAGCACGTGTTTTTTGTTGACCGTACAAATGGTTCAAGGTATCACAAATGTCTTTTAATAATGCCAATCATCTGAATTCATGCTTTTAATTGCAACAAATCTTTGCATGTTGGATGACCATTAAATAAAGAATGAAGATGCAGACATTTTGGACTATCTTGTTGACGAGTCACAGAAGTTAACTCCTTGTTTAGCCCCTCAGCGGCAAATCGTTTGTTTTTATTGAAGTCGCTACATCAATTATATTATATTATTTATTATTATTTATTTAAATAATATCACCTGGTAGCTATATATTTAAATAGGGAGACATTAAACAATTAGGGTGACAATATTCATTTGAACATCTAAATATATACTACATATAAACTAATAAGAATTGTCCAAATATATCATTGTAATAAACAGCAGAGATTAACTAAATATTGCACTTCAAAAAAGAAGCAAGTGACTTCTTGCACAGGCAGCTTAGGGGCTCAAGTGAACAAATGAATCATTTATGTGAACTCGTCCAAACGAACTGACACACTTGAATGAATTGGAGTTCCCAACACTAAATACTGTATAAGTAATTTTTTTTATTGGAACCACTTAATTTACCTAAACTGTCTGAAAGAACTGATTCAACTTTAGTCATGTGGATTTCCCAGCACTACATTTTAGAGATTATGTGAGCATGTTTGATTACTCTCGGATCCATTTTTGCATAAACAAATACAAAAATAGTATTTTGTGAAGCTCGTTACTGGAAAAGCTATGCTGTTGTAACAAAAAGTCTACTTCCACGCTACTGAAAAGTGTACTTAAGTTAATAGTCGTTACTTTATTTAGCTATAACACTAGTGAGAAAGCAGATGCTCGTCCTCACATTGGCTGGCGTATTTAACGATTCATCTGGTATGGAGTGGTGGTGGCGGCGTAGTGGTCTAAAGCACTGAACTGTGAATCAGAAAGTTGCTGGTTCGATCCCCACAGCCAACACCATTGTGTCCTTGAGCAAGACACTTAACTCCAGGTTGCTCCGGGGGGATTGTCCCTGTAATAAGTGCACTGTAAGTCACTTTGGATAAAAGCATCTGCCAAATGCATAAATGTAACTAACTAAATGTAACTAAATAGTCCAACATAACTAAATAAAACAGAAGTATAAAGTATGAAAAAGAGAAAAAACATTGCATCAAAATGATCTACAACAATGACACATTTTATTTATGCAGAAAATTTGGACAGTAAACTGGTCTTTAGTCGAAGAGAAGTTCTAAAAATATGTTGACTTGCTGTTATTAATTCTAGGCAAAGTTACTAATCATTATTAATGTTATCAAGAGTTAAATTGAGCCATTCTCTCTCCAGCAATTTCACGAAGCTGCATACCTGGCAGATGACCGGCAGGACCTGCTCAACGCCATCAACGGCTTCCTGGACTGCAGTATCGTGCTCCCTCCGTCAGAACTGGGCGGTGAAGACCTCCTGCGCTCCGTTGCTCACTTTCAAAGAGAGATGCTACGCAAGAGAGAAGAGCAAGAGGTAGTCCAGCTGTCCAAAGAGCCCAAGAGCCTTGAGGAGAAAGGTCTGCCATCATCTCTGTAACTTCTGTCAGGGCTGACTTTTAGTTTTAGTTTAGTTGCCTTTCTTTGCTTTTGTAGTTCATTTTTGTAGAATTGTATCTAGACTTTTATTTTATTTTACATTTATATTTTATTCTGCATTTTGTTTTATTTCCAACAGTCATGTTATTTCACCAGTAACCAGTTCTATTTAATTAATTATATTTAATAATTATATTTGATTTGCTTTATTTTATTTGTTGCATTTTATATTTTGCTTTGTTTTTTTTTTTACGTTTTTTTTTAACCGTTTATTTTACCAGTATCCTATGTTTTTATTTTATTTTATTAAATTTGTTTTTATTAGATTTTTTATTGCATTTAATATTTTTTTTCTTTGTATAATTTTGTTTTTTGTTATTTGTTTTGTGTTTTATTTGGTTTTCAACCTTCATTGTTGAAATTTCACCAGTAGTCTATTATATTTAATTTCAGTACATTATTATTCATATAGAATTATATATATTTGACAAGTCGATATATATGTATATAATGTATGTATATAGATGGATGGATGGGTGGATATATGTGTGTGTGTGTGTGTGTGTGTGTGTGTGTGTGTGTGTGTGTGTGTATTATATATATATATATATACACATATACATACACACACACATTAAACTACATTTCAACAGCCAATTCTATTTGATTTTATGAAATAATTATATTCTATTTTAATTGATTTAATTTCATATTTTTGGTTTGGTGTTTTTTGTTTGTTTGTTTTTTGCAGCATTTATGGTTATTTCACTAATAGCCTGTTATATTAATATTGTCCCATCTTCTCTCCTTGTGTCTATATCAGAGGCATTGTTGGCACCATTTAAACCAGAAGACGACCCCTTACGACGTACAGGTCGTCTGTTTGGTGGATTAATCCTTGACGCCCGACGACGCTACCCAAAGTATATCAGTGACTTTAAGGATGCACTGAACGCCCAGTGCATGGCTGCCGTCATCTTTATCTATTTCGCCGCTCTTTCCCCTGCCATCACATTTGGAGGACTTCTGGGTAAGTATAGATGTGATCTGTAGGTCTTACAAAAAAATTTTAAATGCATGGGATCAATAACAGTTGGATGTTATTCAAAACATGAAATGATTTGAGGACATTATTTGAAGTGATTGTTAAAGCCGATGTGTGTAATCTACTCAATGTTCTATATACTTTCTCCCATTCCGGGTTATAATGCAAAGACAACTATAACTAAGACATTTGTAGGTTGATTTTTGTTTTGTCTTTGTTTTTGCCTGAAATATGATGGAAGTGTTAGAGAAACCTCTGCAATTTGCAATTTAGTTTGCCACGGAATTTTAAGGGTTATCGTGATAAACACAATTAATGACTCTGATCCTGTTAAGTATTTTAGATTAGATGACCTTTTAAACTCTAGACAGTATTTGTGTCCTTTGTATTACCTCACTGTTGAAGAATTCATGAAGAGCTCTGTCTTGTGTATACAGGGGAGAAGACTGAAGGGCTCATTGGTGTTTCAGAGCTGATAGTGGCCACATGTATTCAGGGTGTGCTGTTCTGTCTTCTTGGGGCTCAGCCACTTCTGGTTGTGGGCTTCTCTGGACCAATCCTGGTGTTTGAAGAAGCCTTCTTCTCTGTGAGTTCATACTGTTGTTCCTTGGATCACTTAAACCAGTTTGTTAAATTAATTGAAAAGAATTTGCTGCCCTCTAAAGGTTGAAAGTTGTGGCGTTTGCTGATGCGATTTTTGACAGGTTGGATGTGATCCTAGATTTACATCTTTAGATGGATATTTTTCTTGTGCAGAAAACAAAGGGAAAAGTTTTAGTAATATACCAGTCCAAATAAACCGATGTGGCAATCTTTGAATCGGCTGACTATCTGCTGATTAATTTTCGGTCTTAAGTTTTAACGTTCGTTCTCATCTTCTGCAGTTCTGTAAGAGCAATAATATGGAGTACCTGACAGGTCGGGTGTGGATTGGATTTTGGCTCGTCATCATCGTGGTGGTGATGGTGGCTTTTGAGGGCAGCTTCCTAGTCCGGTTTGTCTCCCGTTTCACCCAGGAGATCTTCTCTTTCCTCATCTCACTCATCTTCATCTACGAGACCTTCTCAAAACTGGTCAAGGTAGACTTGATTAATGTTCACACCTCACTCAGGACAGTCTGCATACATAATACTCTACTACAAAGTAATGTATGTCTTCATATATAATTAGTTAATGCCAAAACATACTCTTAAGGAAATACATGGAAGTGGGTGCTTCTATTAATGCAAGCTCAATTTCATAGGTTGTTGCGTTGTGTTATGAGATGTGGTCCGATGCATTTTGTAATGCAAGTACCCAATGCATTCTCAACATTGTCAGAAGGGCCGCTGTAGCAGAGATTAGGTTGAACTGTCCGCTTCTACGTTTAACCCTTCCTTGGACTTATGGGTCAATTTGACCCTTTTGAATTTTACACTGATTTTCATTGACTTAAGTTTTCATCCTGATACTTCATGACATCCTCCACAGAGGTGATCTGAACTTGGCAATGTCATTTTTACACAAAGCTACGAAAAACAAATCCCTACTTTTATCCTTAAGGGTCAAATTGACCCCTTTGTATGTTCAATTTCAAAAGCTTATACACTGCCTGGCCAAAAAGATAAGTTGCAGTTTGGATTTAAATAATGGTTATGATCTGGGGTTGCTTCAATTGGTCAGGTCTAGGTTCAGTTCCAATGCCAATTCAAGTGAAAATGATTCCTCATGCTAGTTGAACCACTCTTTCATTGTCATCCTTGAATATGTCCGTGCTGTCAGGGAAGAAAAAAATCCATTGATGGGATAACCTGGTTATTCAGTACATTCGGGTAGTCAGCTGATTTTATTGCTGCATAACGTTGCTGAGCCTAAACCTGACCATCTGAAGCAACCCCAGATCATAACCATTATTTTAATTCGACCTGCAAATTTGTTTTTGGCCAGACAGTGTAATAAATGCTCTGTTTCCTCGATCTCCCTAATGTTAGTCTTAGATCATTCCACTAGATGGCAGAAAACACTAGAGAAAATATTTTTTTTCTATCACACCATACAGATCTGAAAAGCAGGGTGTATGTTATTTACACTGTGCAGCAATGACAGCTTTGCAGATCCTTGTTATTCTAGCTGTCAGTTTGTCCAGATACTCAGGTGACATTTCACCCCACACTTCCTGTAGCACTTGCCATAGATGTGTCTGTCTTGTCGGCACTTCTCATGCACCTTACAGTCTAACTGATCCCACAAAGATCCATAACACTCTTTTCCAATTATCTGTTGTCCAATGTCTGTGTTTCTTTGTCTACTCTAAACTTTTCTTTAGATTTTTCTGTTTCAAATGTGGCTTTTTCTTTTGAATTCTTCTCCTAAGTCCTGCACCCCTGAGTCTTCTCTTTACTGTTATACATGAAACTGGTGTTGAGCGGGTATAGAGAGATAGAGCAAACATATGAATTTGAACATAAATAAGGGTCAGTTTGACTCTTAAGGACATCGTTAAGACCACAGAAGTGTTATAGCAGGGGTGTCCAAACTTTTTCGGTCTGGGGCCAAATGCAGAAAATAAGGTGCTGCGGGCTGCGCTGTAGTAATAATAAAAAAAAAAGTCTAGAAGCTACTAGGTTGTCACTATGCATAATCTTTATATTGCATGCTTAATATTATGCATGTTTTAATAGCAATTTGTGCTCTTTGGTGTGCTTGTGTAGGCCCTACATGTAAATAAACGATAGGGTATTTCACTCACATAGAACACATATAATGGAGCAGTGATGCGTCATATACAAAATGGAGAAGTTTGTAATTTTTCGGGCCACAAGTCTTTTTATTTCCACAATGAATATTTGCTTGTGGTAACTAATTATTTCTATAGCATACCTGACTACCTACCTGGCTACCTGTCCTGACTTTCAGGGAAAAAAACATGCTCCTCCAGGGTAGGCAAATCTCACCGTTTCGCAGCGTTCCCGTGACGTGAGTCATGTTTACTTATCAGGACGATTGGGACCACAGTCGGCTACGATGTGTATTGTAAAATCTGACATAATGTCGCACAGTGTGCCATGGTGACATCAATGCGTTCATATCGTACAGTCTGACAAGCAACAATCTGAAAGAACTGTAAGAATCTTAGAGTGTATAGCGGGCTCTCGTGGGCCGCATCGTAGCAGTCGGAGGGCCACAGATGGCCTGTGGGCCAGGCTTTGGACACCCCTGGGTATAGTTCACCCAAAAATGTGAATTCTCTTATCATTTACTCACCCATCCCAGATGTGTGTGACTTTCTTCTTTCAGCAGAAAACAAAGATTTTTAGAAGAATATCTCAGTTCTGTAGGTCATCACAATGAAAGTGAATGGTGATCAGACATTTAGCTCCAGAAATCACGTAAAGGAAGCATAAAAGTAATCCATAAGACTCCAGTGGTTAAATCCATGTCTTCAGAATCAATATAGTGGGTTTGGGTGAGAAACCGATAAATCTCCACTTAAACTTTCACTTTCAGATGTGAAAGTGAGAGTGAAAGTGAAGATTTAGAGTTAAAAAGCACTTACATTTTTAATCTGTTTCTCCCCCATACATTTATATTGCTTTTGAATATTAGATTTAACCACTGAAGTTGTATGGATTACTTTTATACTCCCTTTATTTCAGTTTTGGTGCTAAAAGGTCTGGTCACCATTCACTTGCATTGTGAAGATCTACAGAGCTGCAAAACCTTATTTTGTGTTCTGCAGCAGAAAGAAAGTCATACACATCTGGGATGGCATGAGGGTGAGTAAATGATGAGAGAATATTCATTTTTGGGTGAACTGTTCCTTTAAAGCTGACTACTGTCATGGTGAAGCAACATTTTGAAGAGAAGGTTAAAGGTAACTCTATTGCACCACAGAGTACTGAGGTTTGTTACCGCCACAGTAACGCAAGAACCCGTGTTAAGCATGTTTAACCAGACCACATGTTGGCAATGCGTTGGCCAAGGGCGTATCTGCATACGCGTACTTGCTTATCGTATGTTTCTGGCCTAAATCCTCTTGATGTCTACTTGCCACACAGATATTCCAGGAACATCCTTTGAGACGCTGCTCTGCTGATTTGGTTGATCTGAATGGCTCAATGTACAACTCAAGCGTGGAGACCATTACCTCAAGTTTTTTATTGGTGAACGGCAGTTCACCTGAGACAGTGAATGTGGTTGGAGAGCCCAATACTGCTCTTCTCTCATTGGTGCTCATGTCTGGAACGTTCTTCATCGCCTTCTACCTACGCAAGTTCAAAAACAGTGCCTTCTTCCCTGGCAGGGTAAGAAGTTATGTGATCAATCTGATCAAGTGACCATGTGATTAAAAGGATTGTACTTTCCCCTTCTGTTGAATATAAGCAACATGTTGTCTTTTTTATCGCAGCTAAGAAGAGTTATTGGAGATTTTGGAGTTCCCATCGCTATATTTATGATGGTTCTAGTAGACTACAGCATCCAGGACACGTACACACAGGTGAGAACGGATAGTTGTCAGGTAACAGATGATTTGATCAACTTGTTAATCACTAAAGCAATATTACTATTGCTCAGACTTAGGGTTAGGGATATGAACAGACCCATTAGGAGGGTTTGCATTGCTCAAATAGTGCAGTTTGTTTAGAAGGTGTTTTCTAAGTGGTCAGATTTTCGTTTTTACATGGCAGAAGACAAAACGGGTGAAGACTTGTGTTGCAGGAGTGACCAAGCAACATAGCAGTGACTTAGTGGTAGTGTCAGAAATTAACTTTTACATTAAGGTGTGATATTTCTAACCATTTATTCCAAATACATAAATGTAATTAATTATTTAATACAAATTCTCAACTTTGAGAATTTATTACCTCTTACCTAATGAAATCAATATTTATTTAATGCCATAATATGTATAACCAGGACTAAAATAGAATATTAAGACTTATAGCAGATATTATAAATAAAAAACAGGAGAAATCATCTTAAGGGCTTTTTTTTTGGGGTGCATTGTTGCCCTGAGCCCCCCTTAATTTCTGACCCTGCTTGGTGGTGGGTGCTTTTGACTTGTAGCAGTAAGTAACCACCTAGCAACCACTTAGAACACCATAGCAACCACCCATGACACATTACCATTCCAAAATTGGTAAGCAACACTCATGTTACCATTCATTAATATCTATTTCTAGTATTTTTAGAGATTAAGGTCATAGCCCCATTAGTTTTTGTAAAAATAATAATAATTATTATTATTCCCCAATGGGAGTGTATGGCAGCCTCTAGAACTGTACGTAGGGAAAAGATTAAATTTCCTTTCTTGAACAGTTTGTTCTTGAAACAAAATTCTCTGATTACTCTCCTCGTGGAGATTGCAATGAACCCCTTACATTAAAACCCATTACATTGACCTATTGGTGAAGAAATCCTATTAATGGACATTTATGCTTATGAATTGTAAATAATTTGGCTTAAAGTTATAGTTGAGCTCTCTTTGGATTTCTTGGGTCATGCGATACTAATTTGGAGGACATTTTTCCTGTCCTTATCTTTTCAACTTCAAATATTCTACATTTTAAACAATACCAAAGACAAATTTAAGCTATATATTCTTAAGTGTATCCTTTTTGCATTTTCCACCCTGCAGAAGCTTAGTGTCCCCCGAGGATTTTCCGTCACTAGTCCTGATAAGCGAGGGTGGATAGTCAATCCTCTGGGCACAGATGGTCAGTTCCCCATATGGATGATGTTTGCCAGCATTCTTCCTGCTTTGCTTGTCTTTATCCTCATATTTATGGAGACACAAATCACCACGTGAGTTTGTGCTTTGTTTTATCATACTTGCATATGTAGGATACATTGTTTAAAGAGTAACTCTCCCTCAATCATATACTCATGCCGTTTCAAACCCATATGACTTTCTTCCATTGTACATAAAAGGAGACATTTAAAGAAAAAGAGCTTCATAAAAGTAGCATAAATACAGTCCATACTGCACTATATTCCAAGTTGTTCACTGAAAATCTTGGAAATATGCCTGCACAAATGAGATGAAGATTATCAATGAATGACGACTTTAATTTCAGTCTGTTCCTAACACAAAGATATTGTATGGTTTCAGAAGAACTGAAACACAGTCAAATGGAGTACTTTTGTGGTGTTTTTTTTGGAACTTGTCGACAACCCCTGGAGACAATATGATTTCATTGCATAGAAAATAATCCAGAATATTGAATTTTGTGTTCCATGGAAAAGAGAAAGTCATACGGGAGTGGAATGGCATGAGGGTGGATAAGTGATGTCATGATGCTCTCTCTTCTTGTAGGCTGATAGTCAGTAAGAAAGAGCGTATGCTGGTAAAGGGCTCTGGGTTTCATCTGGACTTGTTGCTCATCGTAACTCTGGGCGGCACCAGCGCTCTGTTTGGCTTGCCATGGATGGCTGCAGCCACCGTACGCTCGGTAACCCATGCCAATGCTCTTACTGTGATGAGCAAAGCTGTCGCTCCTGGAGACAAACCTCGTATCCAGGAGGTCAAGGAGCAGAGGGTGACCGGGTTGCTGGTGGCAACACTTGTAGGTGGGTTTCAACAATTGTGTATTCATACGTACAATCTGATATGACGATTATGCTGATAAGATCAATAAATCTCATAAAAGATACTTAATATGTAAAATATTGGTCTGTCAGGTAGTGCACGTGTTGAGACATGGACGGGCAACCCAAATTTACATATCTGTCTTTTGCATGAGTAATTATCTGATTAACGCTAGAATGCAGTTGTTTAAAATCACTACAAAAATGGCTCAGAAAGAGAATTTAGTTCATCATTTATTTGCCACTTGTTTTTGTTGTTTTGTTATCAAATGCATTGAAATTAATACATTTTTACTGCAAGTGTGTGTGTACTGTATGTAACCCAACATAGGTGTTAATGTATAAAATCAATAAATTATAAGAGGACTACATCTATTAATGACTTACCAAAGTGTGAAGTAACAATTTCTCTGGCTGTAGGTCTCTCAATAGTAATTGGAGATCTGCTGCGTCAAATCCCCATCGCTGTGCTCTTTGGCATCTTCCTGTACATGGGTGTGATGTCACTGAATGGGATCCAGATGACAGAACGCATTCTGCTACTCCTGATGCCCCCTAAATACCACCCCGATCACACCTACGTGCGCAAGGTCAGGACCCCTTTAAAAGATACGCCTCTGTGTATTATTATTGGCTTATTAAGAAACATGTTAAAGAGTCATTGTTCCCACGCAAAAAAAGTGGTACCATGGATTAGTGATGGAATCGGATAGTAATTAGAGATATATCGGCCAAACACCGGTATTGGCAAATGAAAGCAATTATTTGCACTATTGTGCATCAGCTGAAAGTTTTATAACAGCTGATGAACATCCGATTATTCCCTGTCAAAAGGGGCGGAAAAAACCTGTGCTTTTTGTGAAATAAGATTTCTCTTGTGTGGAATTACGTTGAACTGGGTGACAGTGGCAGCAGATTTGCAGTTTTTTCCAAATATGTACCTACCACTTAGACGTTTTGTGGGTGTCAATTAACAACACTGAATGCAATTTTGTGTCCAGCGTAAATTCGGACTAATTTGTGCTCCTCAGGTGCGGACGCTGCGGATGCATTTGTTCACAGCTGTACAGGTTGTGTGTCTCGCTGTCCTCTGGGTAGTCATGTCCACCGTGGCTTCGCTGGCCTTCCCGTTCGTTCTCATCATGACTGTCCCTGTCAAGATGTTTCTCTTGCCACGAATCTTCAGCGCCCGTGAAATGCAATGTGTAAGTATGCAAGGCTGAAACCTACTCGTGAGCGCAGAAACTTCTTGGGACGCAAGCTTGATGTTGCGTTCCAAAATGTGTCAAACTGCAATTAATAACACAAGGCTAGTATGCATTCTCAATGTTGCCACAAGGGGTACTTGGCATTAACTGGCCGCTTCTACTGTGAGTTTTCTCTTTTAAACCAACTACGACACCATTGTTTAAATCCATATCTTCAGAAGCAATTTTGTAGGTGTGAGTGAGAAACAGATCACCATTTAAGTCCTTTTTTAATATAAATTCTCCTCCCTGCCCAGTAGGTGGCAATATGCATTTACATATATATGTGTGTGTGTGTGTGTGTGTGTGTGTGTGTGTGTGTATATATATATCTGTGTGTGTACATATATATTTATTATTTATGTACATATACAATTGCAATCAAAATTATTCAACTATCGTGACTCCAGCCAGGTCTCTTAAGCAACCAAATTGGCCCAGTTGCTAGGAAGGGTAGAGTCACATGGTCGTTATAATATGTGGTTCTCGCTCTTGGTGGGGCATGTGTTAAGTTGTGTATGCGCTATATCTCCGCGGTAACGCGCTCAACAAGCCACGTGATAAGATGCACAGATTGACGGTTTCAGACGCATAGGCAACTGAGATTCGTCACTATGCCACCATGAGGACTTGGAGCGCATTGGGAATTGGGCATTCCAAATTGGGGAGAAAACGGGAGAAAAATGTAAGATTACATCTATATCAGTTGAGTGACATATTTAAAGTCATAGTGTGAATATATAACCTAATATTTCTAAATAACAGGATTTTTTTTTAATAATTATTAATAATTACAAAATTATTCAACCCCTGTTGCATGTAGCTGTTTCTTAAATATGTAAGGCTACACAAGTAATTGTAAGCAAAAATGTATTTCTATGCAAAAAATGTGATTAAAAATAAGCTGTCACAAAAGCTTATTTCATTACACAAGAAAGGCAATGGCTGAAAGTACCAAATCTTTTTACAGATTTTCACCTCTTGCAAAAATCAATACATTTTTAATAATTAAAATAGATAATATGAGTAATTGAATAAAATGAAAGACTTTTAAGTCAACATTCTTTGCAATTTATTCCATAATGTGATATATTTCATAGTGAAACAGGATATTAAATTAGGGGGGAAAATGGGTGTAGCTTGATTTTATCATCAGGAATGTGGTTGTAGGGAGGGGTTAAAAAATAAGAGCGCTTTGTGTCGTCAGCCGAAAAGGGGAGTCGCTTTAG
Source organism: Xyrauchen texanus (assembly GCF_025860055.1). NCBI lineage: Eukaryota > Metazoa > Chordata > Actinopteri > Cypriniformes > Catostomidae > Xyrauchen > Xyrauchen texanus. Next base: position 28,429,891 of record NC_068317.1, read on the forward strand.
TGGCAGAGCAAGCCATCACTTGTTTTTTCTATGGGATAATGTGCACTGATGAATCACTCACTGTATTAAGAAAGCAAATATGGTCTATTTTGATTTCATGGTCACTGTTTGTTTGGCTTTTCTCTCTCTTACCTCTTTCTCTAAGCAGTCTTGAGCTTTGGGAAAGGCACTATATAAATAAAACTTCTTCTTCTTCTCAGTTGGATGCAGATGATGCAGAACCCACATTCGATGAGAAGGAGGGAAAGGACGAGTACACAGAGATGCACATGCCAGTTTGAGCCACTCCCACCTGTCTGTTAGTCGCACCGATAGCCAATAGTTGCCTTTTAAGTTTCTAAAAAAATCAAACGAAAATGGGCAGAAACAAAGTTTCTTGACTGAAGAGATGTGAATGTTGCATTGTTGCAATTTCCGAACAAACCTGGTCTCCATCCAGCATCTACAAAGAGCGATTTAATTTTTTTAGAGGGTTTGTGCTGCTACAATACCATTTAGCCTTATTCAAGTGTATTTTTTTCTTATGGGAAAAATGAATGCATCCTTATAGAGTTAACTGGACGTTCTCAACAACATTCTGGGTACATGCAATATTATACTTTAGTGTTTAGTGAAAATTCATGACTTAGAAAGATTGCCAAGGTCCATTTCATTTATATATGCATGTCTGTGTGTGTGTAGTCAGTTAAAAAAAAATCTGCAGTTTTATGTTTATTTTCTGGCTTTTCTTTATTTTATGACCCAGCATATATTGTTAATTCGCACAATCAACAGTATTTTTGTTTTTCCCCAATGTTGCCATGTAGTTAATAAGTTTTGTTCAGCTTTGCATGTGAACAGATATGGTTTCTGATACTAGTGCGCAATATTCCGGCCTTTTAATGCATGAAACCGCTGTTCCAAAAACGTTACATGAAGTGGAAATATATAGTAACTCAATGCTAAACTGTCATTATAAGATGTGCAATTGCTGTACATATTTTGTGCAGTTTTACACTTGACTGTTACATAAGTCTGCATCTCATTCTCAGTTAATTTTGGACTTTATATGAGAGGATGTATTGAGAGGCAGGTGGTATTTGGAGAAATTCTCACTAGTTTTAGCTTGGATGGTCATGGACTGGTGGCCTAGTTTGAAGTCTGAAAATCCATATGAAAATAGGAAATTAAGAAATACTGTCTCCTAGATGTTATTAAAGGAATAGACCACCCCCAAAAATAAAAACATGTACATTTTCCACTCTCATGTTGTTCCAAACCCCATGACTTACATTTTTTCCGTGGAACACAAAAGCAGATGTTTGACAGAATGGCAGCCTCAGTCATCATTTACCATTCAATTTATTTTGAATGTAATTGAACGGTAACTGAGACTAACATTCTGCCAAACATCTCCCTTTCTGTAGTAAAGGACAGAATTTGTATTTATGGGTGAACTATCCCTTTAAGTTCGGAAAGGCGGATTATTAACTTGTGTTTGGGAAACAGATTTTCTCATTTAGTTTATTATGGTTCATTTGAAAGAACTTTACATGTTGAAATGGTGAATTGGTACTTTCTACCACAATTTGAAAGTCTATTATTGGACCATTGTCTATCTGAATTAGATGCAAATGTTTTTAAAATGTCACTTTTTTTTTTTTAAACTAAAGAGAAAATCGAAGTTAAAATTAACACTAAAGCAGAAGGCCATTTTTTAAATAATAAATACCGGTTCCCAATAAATATAAAGTGCAAGTTTTGATATAGAAATTATTTATTTGATTAACACATAAGTGAAAATCTTTTAAAAATCACTACTTTTCCCCACCATTCACTACTTTCTGTTTGCTTTACTAGTACAAACAGTACAGATGGTTATTATGGAGTTGATGTGCACTAATTAGGACCGATTACTACACATAAATACACTATCACTTGAAAAAACTTTAGTGCACAAGCTAAAGGAACTTTAGGAATTTGTGAAGCATTGCATGTGTTATGTTTGTTATTCTATTGGTTGTGCACATTTGTTTGAAAAGGTTCCTCACTGTCCTCTTACATTTTTATTTGAAACCTTCTAGTTATTGGAAGGATTCTGAATTGTATCACACCGCTGTGCTTTAAACTACAAGAAATGCGTTTGCTTATTCGAGCGCTTTAATGTACTGTACATTCCAAATTGTTGTTCCAGAATGGAATGTGCGAGACGCTTCAGAATTGTTAGGGTATTTTAGTAATAGGACATTGTGATGCATATTTCATTCATTTAATATCACATTAGCTTATGTATGTGGTTACTAATGAGCGATACTCAAATTAAAACTGTGTAGACATTTTTATTTGACTAGGAAAGGGCTAGATGTTATATGTCAATGTTTGAACACAAATGGGTGATTAGAGAATATTTGTATCAATTGTGCTATCTATCAAAGCTTTCTCGTCTTTTAGTACATCAGGAGGTCTGTGTTTCAATCACAGCATATTGTACTTTGTCACTGTTGTTTATTTTTCTCATTTCCTCTGCCCGAGTTCATCGACTAGTTCCATGTTTGCGTGCTGCTGTGTGTTGACAAGTTTTGACCTGGAGAACAGGAGTTCAGTCTGATCGTAGAACAGCACTTTTGACGTTGTGTGTGAATGCGTAGTGGAATATTTGTTCAGTTCTGTGCCGTTACTGGAACCGTTCTCTGAGGATATTTAGCAGCACTTGTTTGTTGATGGTATTTATGAAGGCTTAATGGGGGTCTAAGACTGTGTATGAAGGTTATATTTTGAACATTGTGGTAATGGATGATATTGATCACAAAATATAACTTACAATAGCTGATACGTGGCAAAGGGAACTGAGGGGTCATTTACAATCCTTGTTAGATGAACATTTTTTATGCATTTGGTTTTATTTTTGTATTGGATATTAGATTTTTTTTAAATTTCCTGTGTACATAATGCAATATTTACATCAAATTTCAAATATTGCAAATAAAGATGATTTTTCTATTTAAACTGACTATGTATGTTTTTTAAAAGAGTTATTCTTGGTTGGAGAACTCAAAGTAAAAAATGCAATTCCCCAAACAAACTAGCAATTAATGGTCAAAGTGTAGTCAAGTTCAAATGTTTCTAGACTAGGAAGGGCTTGAGTTTGACATCTTTATCTAAATGAACACGTAGATGAATAGAGCACGTTTTATAAAGTTCTGTTATATTTGGAAGTGTGTTGTATGCCGTAGTTCTTGTACGGTACATTAGGTCATTTTTTGTTAGGTAAAAGTTCATCTACGAGTTGCACATTTGATGTGCTGTCTAGAAATGTTTGGACCTGCAGAACATGAATTCAATCTGATCGTAGAACAGTACTTTTGAGCTTGTGTGTGAATGTAGACTTTTATGCATTTTTTTAAATATAGTTTTGATATAAAATTTGTAACTTTTTTTATGTAAAATGTACTGCAAATGTATTTTATTTTTATTTTAGCAGCAGGTTTTATTCTAGCCTATAACAAGCTTCATAACAAAATTCCATCATATTGAATTTGGAGTCATTTTTAACAAAAATGTAATTAATACAACATCAATATATTGATATTGAATAGTTTTATTCACTTAATTATGTTAAAGGTTATATATATATATATATATATATATATAATTTTTTTTTTTTTTTTTTTATTATTATTTTTTTTTTTTTTTTTTAAATATGTTGATCCATGACAAGCTTACAAAACAGTTTAGGAAAAAAAATCAAATGAACCAACAAATTCATACTGTTTAGATTTCAAACATTTCCGCTCACAGTGTCCAATAATGGCCGTATTATTCAGCGTTGCCTATCAACCACACAAAAACACGCCAAGCCTCCTGGAATGTGTTTGCCTAAAGTGAATGCAAGGGGAATCGTGTTCAGACTGGTGAAAGATGTCTCTGCTGCAGTATGTTGTGCTGTTCAGTGTCTTGCTGACTTTCACTGAGGCCAGCAAGTCCTTTAACAAACTTCCAGATACCTACAAGAAAGGAGTGGAACTGGCATTACAACAGGTCAATGCCCATGAAGGCGTTCAACAGCATTTTCTCTTCTTTAAAACGATCATGCAGTCACAAATTGAGGTAGGACATTCTCTTGTGTCTTGCTATCTGCTTGTTCATCCTTTCTGTTACAGATTTGACTTGGTTTGACGTCATACAAAGTTTTCTTTTTCGATTTTACATTCTTAAATATGTCTAAGGCTAAAATTGATTTAGTACGGATAATGTGCTTTCAACAGAGACCATAACGTGGGATAATATCGAATACATTGTACTAGACTAATATATATAATAAATGTACTCTGTGTCCCAGCAATGGGAGATGGAGGTGCCTGAAAATCCATGTGTGAATAGGGGTCATTAATTATACAATAAAGCAATAAACCACTTTATTAAAATATTTTTTTATAATTCTACAATATTTAATTATTCAAAATAACCATTCAATCTAAATGTAAATATTAAATATGAACAGTTTTATTAATTTCATATTTATATATATATATATGTACAGTGTATATATGTATTTGTTTGTATATATGTACAGTATATGTGTGTGTGTATGTGTATATATATATATATATATATATATATATATATATATATATATATATATATATATATATACACACACATACTGTACATATATACAAATATATATATATATATATATACACACACACACATACTGTACATATATACAAATATATATATATATATATACACACACACTGTACACACATTATATATATACACACACACACATACTGTACATATATACAAATATATATATATATATATATACACACACACTGTACACACATTATATATATATACATACATACACATACATATACTGTACATATATACAAATATATATATATATATATACACACACACTGTACACACATTATATATATATACACACACACACATACTGTACATATATACAAATATATATATATATATATATACACACACACTGTACACACATTATATATATATACACACACACACATACTGTACATATATACAAATATATATATATATATATATACACACACACTGTACACACATTATATATATATACACACACACACATACTGTACATATATACAAATATATATATATATACACACACACTGTACACACATTATATATATATACATACATACACATACATATACTGTACATATATACAAACAAATATATATATATATATATACACAGTACATATATGCCCACATGCTTTTAATTGAATGCATATTTTCATTTGATAAACTCTCAATTTAATTCATTCATCATTAAAAATGAATACAAATATTGAGAAGTTTTGTTCCTCACCCTCAGAATAAGGTAAGTCACCATCAACCCATATTTTATGCCATAATATGTAGTTCTCAATATTAAGTACATCAGATGTAACATCAACAAATAAAAAAAAAAACAGAGGAACTCATTATTAAAGGCATTTTCCCCCCACATTTGAATTTCAGGGGCATTTTTGCACCCAGATCCCTTTACTTTCTGCCCCCCTTAAAGGTATATTCCGGGTTCAATACAAGTTAAGCTCAATCGACAGCATTTGTGACAGTATTCACTACCTAAAAAAACTATTTTCACCCATCCCTCCTTTAAAAAAAAAAGCTAGCATCTTTGTTCTAGAAGTATAGCCACAAGACATAAGCATTATGCATGTAAACATGATTTTACTGTCATTAAATCACTTACTAACCTTTTCCGTGTAAATATATAGCCACTTTTACAACTCATTGTCATGATGATGTAATGCCAACAAACCTTAAATATCAGTTTAAACAACTTCACAGCTCAAATCATATATTAGTTTTAACAGAAGAATTAATGGAAGTGCTTTTATAAAATTATAAGCTTCACATTTCTGCCTCCAAAAATTGGCCCCTTTTACTTCCATTGTAAGAGTCTTACAGTAACATCGATTTTTGCTTCTTCTTTTTTTATTTTTTTTAAAGGAGGAACGAGGCAAAATAACTTTTTGTAGTAATCAACATCATGCAACAAAAGCTGTCGATCTAACTTTTGCCATTGATAAATCTAAAAATAATAAGAATAAAAAAGAAAATTAGTCTTGTATTCAGCTTCCCGAAAACATTTTATTCAACTTCTTGGATGTATTTCTCATCTCTCTGTAGGCAGGATTTGATGTCACATACATATACTACAATTTTTATCTCAAAGCCACCAAATGCAAAAGAGGAACAGAGAACGCTGACACAACCAAATGTGCATTCAGGAATGATCGTGTAAGTGTGATTTTATTATCAGTAAAAAGTAAACATGCAATGTGGAGACAAATGCCTTCAGGTGTTGTACTTTTTTAAAAGTGGAAACTCAAAGTGAAATGTCTCTTGTTTGTTTATTCTACAGCCTCTTATTGACTGTGCCATCTGCTACAAGACCTATGCTGGAGAGATTGAGTTAGAACCCAAACCCTATGTGAACTGTGTTCACAGACCAGCTCTCAGTGAGGTATACCCTTTTCATTTGAGCCAATCTTATATGCAATAACACATTGATCATGACAAAATGCACACTATTAGCAAATCTATTGCTTGTTCTTAGCTGTTTTTCATTATCTGTAAACACAAGCTGACTCTGGCTAATTTTTTTAACCCAAGGACATGAAGACAACGAGACTAGACCACTGTAACAAAATGGGTTATGGTAGTGGATCCCCCACTCTGCTGGCGTCCAAATCTTAACAAACGGTTGTTCTTCACGTGTCCTGTCTTTGCCAAATCAACTCCTGCTTCAAACATATCTCATTCAGAAGAATTGAAACAGTATTAAAGAGTACATTTAATTATTGTGGTCATTATGAACCAGCATCGCTCTGACCTGCTAACGCCTTGTAACGCCTTCTTGGTGTGTCTATAGTGTATTTCTTTGGGGTGGTAAAACTTTGCAAAAGATACTAACGCTTTACATGCTTTTTGCATTATTCAAACAGTGTTGAAAACCAAAATGATAATAAATGATGATTAAATAATGTTGTTAGTTGTTAATTGCTTTTTTTTTTTTTTTTGTACATATGAGCATATATATATATATATATATATATATATATATATATATATATATATATATATATATACAATTAAACATACATATGGTTTTGAATAAATATATCTCCAATATTACAACTTATTTTGCCATGATGACGCAACGCCATAAATTCCAAGTGCTTTTATCACACTAAAATCATGCAGAACAGAGATTTTATCAAACTAAAACCATAATGACACATGTAATGTTCAAGTCATGTGGCTATGCTTTTAAAACAATGTGTATTTTAATGTTTATGGACTGGCCCCATTTACTTCCATTGTAAATGCCTTTCTGTAACCACAATTTTTAGTCTTTTAAATAAACAAAAGACGAGTCAAAATGATTGTTTGGTGGTAATCATCATTATGCCTCAAATACTGGCAATTGTGCTTAATTTGTACTGAAACCAAGGATTTTGGATTTATTATTATTATTTATATAAAATGTTCTCACATGAAGCACATTGTGGTTACCAGACATTTTACAGTGCATCAGTGCTGCTACATTTCGCATTATGAGAATACATCAGAATTGTCACTATTTGATTAAATAAACAAAAGTGTAGTCATACGCTGAGTATTGGAAAGCGTACTATTCTCCACTGGATGGCAGTCCATGTTTTTGCATTCTCTCTGTGTAGGATTGTGAAAGCCAAATCAAACAAAAGGAAGAGGACTCAGCCAACAGAAACTCATCCAAAACAATTGCACAATCTCTCTGTCTGAGTCCTCCTACACACCCATGTAGCTGCACTGATTTACGCACATTGAATTAACTCAAGTGTTTGCATTCTTTTTTGTGGAATTTTGCAGTTGCTGTCTTTGATAGGCACTGTATAACTTTCTGTTTGAATTAACGATAAGCCAGTCTGAGAAAATTCTGTGGAAAGATGGCTGTGATACTGCTCATCGTGCTGGTCAGTACCGGAGTCTTTCTAGGCACTTCTGAGGCACAGAATGATTTCAGCAATCTTCCAGAAAACTACAAGAAAGGTGTGGAGCTGGCTGTCCAAAAAGTTAACGCCCACGCAGCAATCAAGAACCATTTTCTCTTCTTAAGAAGTCTGGACATGTCTGACCTAGATGTATGTTTTCTAAATCTGCTTATGGAAATTGTTGCCTTTTTACTATTTACTGTATTCGCTTTACTAAAATATGAAGTTAAACTGTAATTTATGACTTTGGGGATGCTAAAATCAGAAACATTTAAACAACAAAAATATGTTGGTCTGTGATTGTTCACAGTTTCTACAGTCTTGAGGGATGGACAGAGGTGTGATTATGCATCCATAGTCATCAAATCAAATGTTAAACTGTAGTATACTATGGATGCAGTAGAGGTTTTAACCACCAGGCAATTGCGTGGGGCCCCTGACGTCGGGGGGTCCCCCACCCCGGTAGGAAAGCTCCACAAAATGCTTGAGGGAGTGACATGTTGTTCTGTGTACACTTGCGAATACGCCGTTGTCAGCGCTCTTGGAGCGGTTCACGTTTGAAGCCGCTGGGGAGTTTTTTTTAAGTAGGGTTCGGGTTTGTAATTTATGAAAAAATATATAGGCCATCCAAAATAGTTTTGCGCACGTGCTCTCACTCACAGATATGCATAAACGGATTAGTTTGGGGCTGTTCACACCGAACGTGCTTTTGCATGCTTCTGCACATTTTTAGACTCTGTGTCAAGTTAATAAGAGCTTCAGGTTTCAAAAATGCATGCCGAGACACCTGCATTCTGTATCCTGTATATCTGTATTCTGTACATTCGTAACTAACAATAAACGTACAAAGCATGGCATCCCCTCAGCACACTAGAGCAGAAGGAAATAAAACATTGCCGTTTATCACACGCTGAAATGTACTTGTTGCAGAACAATCTAGAATAATTGTAACAGTCCCCTCTTTGCAACCTGAGCTTGCAGAACGTTAAATCTTTGTGACCCAGTGCTAAAAAAACAACAACAATCTAGACGCGTTCAACGGCTGAAACAGAACGCAGGTGTATCACATGCATTTGTGAAACCTGAACACGTTTTGTGTGAACAGCCCCTAACTCATCCGTTTGTACGTATCTGTGAGTGAGAGGACGTGTGTGAAACAATTTCGCGCACCCAGAACAACATGTCACCCCTCAGGCATTTTGTGGAGCTTTTCTACCAGGGCGGGGCCCCCCTGACATCCGGGGCCCTATGCAATTGTCTGGTTTGCTACTGGGAATATATTACTATTGTATACAACAAATCCTCAAAGACATAAATATACTGTATCATATTATAATGGCAAACTGGACATCAATAAATCATTTTTGGGTTATAAAATGAATAAATAACAACTGAATTCCAAAATGTAACTGGGTGAAGTAGTAGGTTTTTCACACCCTGTTCAAAAAAATGGTTTTGTATAAATGTATGTAGGTAAATATTGCTTTTTTTATTACTGTATTGTGGAAAAACTGGAAAACTTGCATTAATTGTCTTTAACTAGATTTTTATTTCATTAAACTTTTTGAATGTACTTGGCTACAATCATTGATGGGATGAATTATAATTATGATTTAAAATAAATTGTATGTACATTTTCAAAATGGGGCCCCAGCTTGGTGGGTTGCTTGGGGCCTCTGTAATCGTAAAGCCGCCCCTGTATGGATGGGGTACAGTGTCTGAATATCTCATAACATGATCGTTCTTTATCGTTGATTCTAGGGTGGGTTTGGTGTAAGTTATGTCTTCCATCACTTCAACCTTAAAGCCACTCGATGCCGTAAAGGAACTACAGATGCAAATCCTACTAAATGTGCTTTCAGAAATGATCGAGTAAGTTGCTACAGAATCTATATATATATATTTATATGTGTGTGTGTGTAATAGCTTCACATCTTGATTTCAAATACATGCTTATGGCCAGAGATTGCTACTTTTCTAATTCTGTAAAATACATGATGCAAATCTAAAATGTTTAGCTATTAACTAAATAGTCAATTACCTATTGAGCTTCAAACATGTTTAACATTTTGCCTTAAAAATGTACGTATTGATAATATATCTCTTTTTTTTTTTGTAGCCTCTGATAGATTGTGGAATCTGCTATAAGATGTATGGTGGAGTGATCCAGAGTGAACCAAAGCCATATATAAACTGTGTACACAAACCACAACTCAACAAGGTCATTTGCTGTTTATTTAGTGCTTTATATCTTTAGCTTTTATTTTTGAGGGGTTGTTTCTTTTAGTTTCTTCTGTATTCATTTCAGGAGTCTTTTCTTAAAAAAATGGAAATGCAAAAAAGAAAGCAAGGAAGAGAAACTGAAATCTAGCACATTTGGATGAAATGGGCAAAGTTCCCATTTTTCATAAAACATGTGCTCTGTTGTATTATGCAACACTGGAATGCCATTTCCAGGAAATCAGACATCTGCCGCTCAACAGGGGGTTTATTTCTGTTGAAAAACCAGACACAATATTGTAATTTAAGAAAAAGACGATCTTTCAGGGACTTCTGAAATGTTTGCATTGCCAAGACACTCAATTATTGTTTGTTGTTTGTTGAGTTATTATAACACTGTTATATTATTTTATTATTTGTTCTTTACTGTTGACATGGAAATCATTGACTGGGGGTTATTCATTGTGTGTTATTCTGTATTTCAGGACTTGTTGAGGACGAGAGTTGAACACTGTGAAAAAATGAGTTACGCAAATGGCTCTCCCTCCCTCCTGGCAGTTAAGAAACCATAGAAAAGGAAACACATCTCCATGATTTATTTGTACTTTTTCCTATATTTGATAGATTTAGTAGGAAGCATCTGTTAGATTACAGAGGTAACCTTGTACTATGCTCTTGTAAGTAAGCAATAGAATAGATGGAAAACATTCTTCACTATTTGTGCATCTAAAATTTGTGTCAGTGGATATTGTGAACTAGTTTAGAATAATCTGAATTATACTGTTTATTTAACTTCATTTATTTTAATACTACAAAAACAATAGAATAGAGATTCTGACCTCTTAAAATGTTACAATAGTACAAAAATGTCAAACTTAAATTTTATTATTTTTGACAACACTAATCTAGATCCATTGCTTAACATTATAACAATCATATTTTGTGTTTGCACTAACACAAAAACATAAGCATGCTTTTGGATTGGACTTCAAATTAAGAGTTTATCTAATGGAGTTTTCCATTTGCAGTCTATAGGTTTCTCCACCTCATGCATCTCATCAGTATTAGACATCTGCAAGTATATACAGCCCAAAAAGTGACATTTGTTAGAATATATCAAGTAAGAAAATGGTTCTTTGGTGCTGAAATTAAAAATAGAGACATGAATACACTACACTGCATGAGAATGAAGAAGGGTATACTGCAGTGGTTCCTAACATTTTGTTGATGAACGCCCCCCTACTGTATTCCCTCAACAAAGTAAGCCTCAAAGACTCAAATAGCCAGAAAGTAATATTTTACATGACTTATTTTCAGCATTTTTATCAGGTGTGAGCAATATTCAGCAGGACGCACTTCAGATCCCATTAATGCTTTACGGTATGAATAAATTATGCAAATGACTATGTACTGCTCATTGCTTTACTGTTTGCCGATTTTAATTACAGTGCTGTTATTGTATTTGTTGTAACTTGCAGTTATTTTTCATTTTGTGATTATTCAGAGCTCATCTTATACTTAATATGATGTTTTTGGTTGTCAACGTTATTGTGATTTGTATGTCAAATAATGAGATCCACTCGAGTTACACAGCAAACTTGCACATATAGAAACCGTGCCACTATGTAAGCGATTTTCAAATAAAAGCCATGATAACATTCAAAATAAAAGCCATTGTATTGCCTCTCTCTTATAGTGTTATCTGAATGCTTGCCCTGTAATGGGGTCTGCGAGGGTATGTTGGAGCCCAGACCGGCTGCCTATATCGCCTGTAGGACAGAACGGTAATTGTGCAGCAGCGGGTCAGCCCAACTTACCCAGCGGCCCACCAGGAAAACGCCCGCTGCTCCCAATGGCTAGTCCCAACCCCCAACCACCTCAAAACTTAATTATATTCCCTCACGCCCCTATTGTAGCCTATGACAAATTGAATAGTGCTGAAGTAGTAATATAATATTTATTATCAATCTATGTCTGCCTAAAGTGCAGTTAGTGTTACTATATTAAATTCAAGGGTGGTGATGTGGAATTCTGTGCCGAATTAAAACGTTTTCCGCTCTTCACTGATTCTCACAGCGCTGTAATGATAAATGGTGCTGGTTTAAGAGTTTGAGACCAGTCTCTTAGTAAAAATGCACCGTCTTTGCGCTCGCGCTGCTCTGTTCGTTGAGCCGTATCGATCCACTGAGCCATACAGGTGCATTAACGGAGGTTGTGCCACTGCCTGTGTATTTGACGCTGCTAAACCAGATACTTCTGCGACGCTAGACTTCAAAATCAGATGAACTGTGGTAGAAATGCAACCTGTATAATTGAGAGAGAACTGATATACTTGTAGCTTGTTCCAGATTGAAGTCTGCTTACATATTAAATGTGAATAAAACTCATAAACTAAGTGGACAATTTAAAGACAATATGATGTTTGCACTCGCATCTAGCCTTTAATCACACAATGCCCATGACACCTTTTTTTTCTGCATCTGGCCCTGAATTAAAAAGTTTGGACACCCTTGCACTAGGAGGATTTGCATTTAATAATGATGGTCTTTGTTTAGGAATGTTTGAAAATGTGTAATAAGCCTCGGGTACAACAGACTCTGTGGGGTACTACCACTGCACTCTCCTAAACGCCTGTTTGTCACTACACACTGGAAAATTCACTGGAAAACAGTTCTGTTGAGATTACCGAGTTAAACAAGCAACATGCCTCCTCATTCAATCTGGCAGTAAGACACTGATCCTCCCTAGTTCATTCATTTAATGAGTAAATAGGGTGTATTGGTTCAGTGGGGCAAATCAATGATATGCTCTTTCAAGTATTAAATAAGAGAAATTGAGAGTGAGAGGATGTTAATGTGCCCTATAACTATTGCCTCTGTATCTACACAAAATCACTTTAAACCCCCTAATTTGCCTTTTACCCCAAGTGAGGCTCCCTCACCACCCTTTTTTTTTTTTACTGAATATTAATCAAAACAGTCTTTCGTTATTATTTATTTTCACACAAATATATATATATATACAGGTGAAACTCGAAAAATTAGAATATCGTGCAAAAGTTCATTAATTTCAGTAATTCAACTTAAAAGGTGAAACTAATAGATTATATAGACTCATTACAAGCAAAGTAAGATATTTCAAGACTTTATTTGATATAATTTTGATGATTATGGCTTACAGCTTATGAAAACCCCAAATTCAGAATCTCAGAAAATTAGAATATTGTGAAAAGGTTCAGTATTGTAGGCTCAAAGTGTCACACTCTAATCAGCTAAACACCTGCAAAGGGTTCCTGAGCCTTTAAATGGTCTCTCAGTCTGGTTCAGTTGAATTCACAATCATGGGGAAGACTGCTGACCTGACAGTTGTGCAGAAAACCATCATTGACACCCTCCACAAGGAGGGAAAGCCTCAAAAGGTAATTGCAAAAGAAGTTGGATGTTCTCAAAATGCTGTATCAAAGCACATTAATAGAAAGTTAAGTGGAAGGGAAAAGTGTGGAAGAAAAAGGTGCACAAGCAGCAGGGATGACCGTAGCCTGGAGAGGATTGTCAGGAAAAGGCCATTCATATGTGTGGGGAGCTTCACAAGGAGTGGACTGAGGCTGGAGTTACTGCATCAAGAGCCACCACACACAGACGGGTCCTGGACATGGGCTTCAAATGTCAAACGTCTTACCTGGGCTAAAGAAAAAAAGAACTGGTCTGTTGCTCAGTGGTCCAAAGTCCTCTTTTCTGATGAGAGCAAATTTTGCATCTCATTTGGAAACCAAGGTCCCAGAGTCTGGAGGAAGAATGGAGAGGCACACAATCCAAGATGCTTGAAGTCCAGTGTGAAGTTTCCACAGTCTGTGTTGGTTTGGGGAGCCATGTCATCGGCTGGTGTTGGTCCACTGTGCTTTATTAAGTCCAGAGTCAACGCAGCCGTCTACCGGGACATTTTGGAGCACTTCATGCTTCCTTCAGCAGACAAGCTTTATGGAGATGCTGACTTCATTTTCCAGCAGGACTTGGCACCTGCCCACACTGCCAAAAGTACCAAAACCTGGTTCAATGGCCGTGGTATTACTGTGCTTGATTGGCCAGCAAACTCGCCTGACCTGAACCCCATAGAGAATCTATGGGGCATTGCCAAGAGAAAGATGAGAGACATGAGACCAAACAATACAGAAGAGCTGAAGGCCGCTATTGAAGCATCTTGGTCTTCCATAACTCCTCAGCAGTGCCACAGGCTGATAGCATCCATGCCACGCCGCATTGAGGCAGTAATTAATGCAAAAGGGGCCCAAACCAAGTACTGAGTACATATGCATGACTATACTTTTCAGAGGGCCGACATTTCTGTATTTAAAATCCTTTTTTTTGATTGATTTCATGTAATATTCTAATTTTCTGAGATTCTGAATTTGGGGTTTTCATAAGCTGTAAGCCATAATCATCAAAATTATATCAAATAAAGGCTTGAAATATCTTACTTTGCTTGTAATGAGTCTATATAATATATTAGTTTCACCTTTTAAGTTGAATTACTGAAATTAATGAACTTTTGCACGATATTCTAATTTTTCGAGTTTCACCTGTATATATATATATATAATGTATATGTATTTTTGTCTCAATATGTATATCTATATTTTTGCCTCATTGCACCCTAGTGTTGCAGGCACTGCTCCAAAAAAGGGGCGGTCGCTCCAAACCGCCATTGAAGAGCCCTTTCCCTAAATCGTGGTTGAGGACGGAATGGCATACTACCATGCTACTCATACCATTTCTGCCATTGATACATATGGCATGAGTGGAAGTAACGCCCCCTTTTATAGTAACTCCGCCCTCTTTTTACGATTCCGCCCTCATTTGGATGTCTCAGGCCTGCAGCCATACCTACTTGGAATAATATTTTGGATGTTCTCACTCTACAGACATTACGGTATTCTGTGAACCAACGGTTGCGCGTGTCGTCTTAAAAGCAGAAAACTACTGAATGGAGGACGTTTGATTTTTAACTACTCATGCATTGCTGCAAATGGCCAGAGATTCTTTCGAACATGGAGAATAGCTTAAAATGAATTTAATTGAACGTTAATTTTAATTTGCCACCCGGGGGAAAAACAGACGAGGACGTATTATTATTATTATTATTATTTATCTCCCTCCCAAAACTACATTTTCATAGTTTTAGGACAAGAAGATACATTGCATTGGAAAAGATGTCCATGAACAGCGGCGTATTGAACACTGAGTCATTCTGTGTGGACATCCACAAAGCAGCGCGTCATTCCCACGAATGTTTTGACGTGCTTTCTTCACAACGGCTGCGCAGTTTTAATTTGAACGGGGTGAATTGTCATTTTTGTGAAATATAATGACTATGTCAGTCCCGGAGAGACACTCGGGCTCGGAGGAGAAGGAGGAGGAGGAGAGCGAGGATGAGAGTGAGATTGTGGAGGAGAGTCCGTGCGGTCGATGGCAGAAGAGAAAGGAACAGGTATATTAAACAACACAGTCCATCATTAGTTGTGTCTAGCGAACTGTCTACCTAGACTAGAATAGCTAAAACATTTTTGGAAAGCGCATATGATGCCCCAAAATACTGCCTAGGTTGGCAACTCGTTATATAGGGAGCTCATACTGTCCAGAAATGATGTATTTGTATGCAGTTCCCTGTAGTGCAGCTCATTATGTTCACCGTTCATGCTGTCTAAAACTGCTCCATGTGATGTCCAGAATTGCTGTTTAGGTAGCTTGCCCACTTTAGTGCCCAAAGATGTATAGGTGGGCAACTCGTGATGTAGGCAGCACACTACTACCCACATAAAATCAGTCACTATGATGTCCAGGTAGGTAGCTCACTATGTAGGGAGCTCATTGTGTAGGCAGCTTACTATGATTTCACTTTGATGAAATTCTGTCTTGATAAGCTGCTTACACTTAAGTAGGTAGCAGACTTTGGTGTAAAAACATTTTTTTGTATAAGTAGGCAGCTCATTGTGTAGGCAGCTAACAATGCTGTCCAAAAATGTTGTCTCTGTAGGCAGGTCACTGTAGTGCCCAAGTAGGCAGCTCTCATTAGGCTGTCCAAAATGCTCACTGTGATGTCCAGAATTGCTGTTTAGGTAGCTTGCCCACTTATAGTGCCCAAAAATGTATAGGTGGGCAACTCATGATGTAGGCAGCACACTACTACCCACAAAAAATCAGTCACTATGATGTCCAGGTAGGTAGCTCACTATGTAGGGAGCTCACTGTGTAGGTAGATTACTATGATTTCACTTTGATGAAATTCTGTCTCGGTATGCTGCTTACACATAAGTAGGCAGCACACTTTGGTGTAAAAAAAATGTGTATAGGTAGGCAGCTCATTGTGTAGGCAGCTAACAATGCTGTCCAAAAATGTCTCTGTAGGCAGGTTACTGTAGTGCCCAAGTAGGCAGCTCTCATTATGCTGTACAAAATGCTCACTGTGATGTCCAGAATTGCTGTCTAGGTAGCTAACCCTGTAAAGTGTCCAAAAATGACTAGGTAGGCAACTCGTAATGTAGGCAGCGCACTATTACCCACAAAATAATCTGTCTCAGTATGGAGCTAACTATGAAGTCCAGTTAGGTAGCTCACTATGTAGGCAGCTCACTGTGTAAACAGCTTACTATGATTTCACTATGATGAAATTCTGTTTTGGTGTGCTGCTTACTAGTAAGTAGCCTAGCTCTCTTTGGTGTCTAGGTGACGGCTTATTTTGTAGGCAGCTCAGGAGTGTCCCAAAATTCTGTTGAGATACAGTAGTCAGCTCACTATGTAGACAGCTTGCTATGATGTCCAAAAATTCTGTTCATCATTAGACAGCTTACTATGATTTCACTGTCTTGTTATGCTGCTTGCTATGAGACCTACGTAAGTAGGCAGCTCACTATAATGCCCAAAAATGCTGTTGAAGTACAGTAGGTAGCTCACTATGTAGACAGTTTCCTATGATGCCCAACAATGCTGTCTTTTAGACAGCTCACTTTGTGGACAGATTGATGTGATGCCCAAAATTGCTGTTTATTAGACAGCTCACTATGTAGGCAGTTTGCTATGGTGCCCCAAAATGCTGTGGAGGGACAGCAGGCACCTCACTATGTAGACAGCTTACTATGATCTCCAAAAATGCTGTCTTTTAGACAGCTTACTATGATGTCCAAAAATGCTGTCTTTCAGACAGCTTACTATTTCAACAGCTTGCTATGATGCCCAAAAGTGTTGTCTATTGGACAACTCACTATGTGGACAGCTTTCTTTGATTCCCCAAAATGCTGTCTATTAGGCATGTTTGTTCAGCATTATATCAGAATAAGGAGTCAACTTAAAAATGTACGTTTCTTCATACTTTTCAGACATTTAAGTTGAGTGGCCTAGCAGATAAGAACGTACTGAATGTTATCACAAGCTCACTCACATGTACTTAAGACAAATCGTATGTTTTGTAGTATCAAGAGAAACAAAGGCATGACATGCAACTTAAATTACTAAATTATCAACCAACCATAAATAAGGTGGTCTGAAGCAGGTAGTGCATATAGAAGCACACTAAAGGTGGGTTTTCCACACAGTACTTCAAGTTATCTTTGGAATTAGACTTAGTACATTACAATAGGCTTCTTCACCTTACTTTACCAAACCCTACCTTATTTTCCCCTACTGTTCATGCCTGACCATATTCTACCCTATTCTACCTCACCATACCCTATTGAACTCTATTTGAGTGCCTACAGGCACACTTAGATCAGTGATAAAAAAGAGTGGCTGTCATCCACAATTATTGAAGGATCAAATTCCTAAACAGAAAGACAGTTTGCACCCAGTTCTACTGGTTTGATGCCAGAAGAGCGTATCAGCGCTATTAGACTGAAAATGAACGCTCGACCATGCTGATGCAACAGCACTTAGCCCTTTCTGCTTGAGCGATGCTTTCCTATTAGGTAACTTGAAACAGTAATCGGCCAATGTCTTATACTTAGCATGATGATGTCTGACTATGTTTGTATTGATTGTTCTTTCATGGCAAAGATGCAACATGTATGACAGAACTTCATAAGAATAATATACTCAAACGGCCCACTGTACAATGTGTTGAAGAAACAAATGCTGTAGAAGTCTAACTCAGATTCAACTCGTTTTAAACGGATGATTAATTATATCCAAATTATGGATATCATTTACATGTATCTGTATGTGTCAAAAATCACTAGAATTCATATTTCATCAAGTAAAACTAATATTTTGTCTATGTTTGAAAAAATAATGTATGCATGTCAGTTTTGTGAATATTGTAAATATTGTAAATATTATTGAAATGTTTAAGATCAAAATAATATTTGGAGAGAAATAGCACACTGATAAGGTAAAATCCAAAAGAACGTGTCACATGTTTTATAGGTCCCATGACATGAACTTTTCACATTATTAAAAGTAATATTATTATACATACAATGTAATTAATATACATAATAAATATGAAACATATATGATTATATTTAGATTGCAGGCATATTACCTCTTCTATGAATATTTTCCCTCTTAAATATGATGCTAGTTTTGTTGATACTTTATATATTATATTTTTTCCTTTAGTGTTTGGAAAATGTTGCACAACTCATCGACTACTTTAGTGATACTTTCGGGACCTTTTGTAAGCTTTAAAATGAAGAACTATCCATTGGATTGAATTGTTTCCACTGTCTGAGATTCTCCGGGGAAATGGAAAATTCTACATCACAAACACATTTATGTTTATTAAGCTAAAGCCCTAATAAAACAGACAAAAATGGTCAACATATGTGAGTATTGTAACTTTAAACAAGTCATTTTTCATACTGTACTTCTGGAAACATTAGCTGACGTCACCAACAATATTTGTGTTACTAGCACACAGTTTAAAGTACAGTAAAATCCAAAAGAATAAAATCATACTGTATGTTTTATTGGTCTAATGTACTTTTCAAATTATTATCAGTAATAATAATATACATGATTATTAAATATGAAACATTTATGTTTATAATTACATGGTGGTAAATGCTGGGCCTTTTTGCCCTTTTAAATCAACATTTTCCCTCTTTGACCTGAGTTTGGTTGATACTTGATATTTTATCATTTTCTTAACTTTTATAAAGCTATGGTTATTTAAAAGATATATTAGTAGCTCTAAGCCATTAGGATGTTGTTTGTTTTTGTGAGCAATGTTTAATTAGTGTCTTACTATCTTGAGAGAAAATGAGAATTAAATTGGACATGAATGTTGTGAGATCAAGATCAGTCGGTGACTGATGCACATGAGTGGATACTGTTGCCAACACACACCATGAGCTCAGATCCCTCTGGAGCTGTCAACTGAACAAGCAGCATGCTCGGGTGTGTGTTATTTAAAGTTACAGCCCACTATTTCCCATTAATGATATTTGAAGACTGCAATTTGCGTGTGTCTCATCAGCATTCTCAGTCAATCACACAGAACTATTCAGACTTATAACCAGGGACTATAAGCAAGAAATCTGGTCTGGAACAACAAGCTCAAAATAAGCCAATTGCCTCAAAACATTAGCTATTTATCAAGCATACAGTTAATTAACAGTTAAATACAATTTTAATTAAAGATCTGCTTTTGAGTCAAAACCCGGCAGCATCAAATGTGTTTTAATGCATCATGTCTAACAATAAGTCAGTGAAGACTTGGAAACAACTGAGAAATGTACTTTTAATTGTTCGTAATGTTCCATACCTTTATGGATTTCTTTCTGATGATGAACATAATATATTTTTTGATGAGTATTACAGATGTAGTCCATCACTTCAATGCAATAGCAGTGGATAGTGCCGCAGTTTAAAGCTTAAAAAGGACCCAAGCGTATAATAAAAGTAGTGCATGTGACTAGTGTGTCATATTCCAAGTCTTCGGAAGGCATAGTATTTTTGTATTTTTTCCAGGGAAGTGGAAAATGTAGTTACAAACACATTTATCTTTATCAATCTATGGCCCCAATAAAACAGAAACAAGGTTATGAAATATATAAGCATCGTCGCGGTATACACATGATGTTTCATAAATACTGTGTTTTAGGAAACATCAGCTGACTTTACTTTTCCCACTATTTATTAATTTGCCTTTTGTCGCTTCCTACAAAACTGGTAATTTTAGGCCTTTTCCATCCAAAAAGAGTTTTGCTGTAACACCCAATCAGTTTATACAACTAAAAGCTTGTTTCCTCTTTTTTAAGATTTGGTTATGTAGTTTAGTGGCTAGCAATTAGCCTCTCTTTATAGGGCTTTTAATAAAGGTCTATTGCTAGAACATTTCAGTAATAAACTAAACCCAAATGCCCTTAATGACTGCTGCAATGGCCTCAACACATTGCTTCTTGCCACAACACATCTTTTGTTTTAGTTGCAATGCATTCCTCAACACTTCTTTTTGCAATGTAAACTCAACCTTACCAATAAATTAATTTTAACAATTGATATACAATATACTGTATATGATAAAATGAAATGATAAAATAAAAAATTGTGTTTTTTTTTTTTACATAATGATTGATGATTCCAGTTTAGATTTATCTATTGTTTATTATTATTATTATTATTTATTACGTTATTATTGATCGATTTTTTTTTTCCCTGCTATTTTCTTCACATTGGTAATAGCTGCTGCTAAGACACTTGGAAAAGAGCGAGGACAGTGCTAGGAGAGTGCGCTCTTTGTCTGCACGGTCTTATGCATGCACGCGACTGTGCCTTGGCACGTCCATTATATTATGCTCTCATGCATATTTGCGAGCTAAATAGAATCGCACTTGTTCGTCGGTTACAATACTTTGTTTGCTCAGTGTAATTTTTGTGCTCTCGCGCTTGTTGTTTGCTTGCACTAATGTTATAAATGCAGCACTGGCCCGATCGGGCAAGTGACAGTTCTAGCAACTGGCCCGAATCTCTCTCACACTGGCCGCGGGCCATCAGGCAGTCCTTATTGTCGAGCCCTGCATTATATCCTACAACTGGGAATTATGCAAGGATACTATTTGTGGACTTCAGCCTTCAATACCATCATGCCTGATCTTCTCTCAACCAAACTGACCCAGCTATCCGTGTCCACCCCCATCTGTCCATGGATCACCAGCTTTCTGACAGACAGGCAGCAGCTAGTGAGACTGGGGAAACTCACATCCGACGGTGATGAGGCTGCATACAGATGAGAGGTCGATCAGCTGGCTGTCTGGTGCAGTCACAACAACCTTGAGCTGAACACGCTCAAAATATTTGCGATGATAGTGGACTTCAGGAGAAATAAAATATATATGGAATAAGTAACCAAATATATTCACACATTTCCTTTCTTAAAATAAAGTGCTGAATAGGAGTCTAACTAAAATGTGATGCCTGTACTGTACTGATTTGAAATTCTATTTGTTGATATGTTGATCTCTGTGAAAATAAAAGTTGAACCTTTTTTTACAAGCGATTCGAGATCTAACGATTTTTCCATCTTTTATGAATAATTACGAGTTGTCATGAGACTGTTAAAACGTTTTAATTGATACAAACTGAATACACTGTCTGTCTCACACTGTTACATTAGTAGCTTACTTCAGTATAGTTTCAGTGTTTTCCTAATGAGTGATAAAGGGAGACATGAATTATTTGTTGCCGTGGCCTGCTATCTTCCAAATAAACTCTTATGATTGTTACCTGTATGTGTGAATGTGCATCATATCCTTTGCGAAGCAGAAATTGTTATGTGAATTTATGTTATTTATTTCTTGGTAGGTACAGTATAATGATTAGATCCGTATTATAGCATATCTCACACCTGTACCTTTGTGAAGTTCACCAGATACTAATTTTGATTTACCTGTGCTTGCTTCATTTGCACTCACAGCCCAAATTGACTTTCAACACTTCTCCAGTTGAGAAAACAAATGCATGCCAACTTGCCAGGTTGCTTTTTCTCCCAGAGTTTGCAAACGCAAGTCTTTTTCTGCTACTGGCTCCTAGAACAAAAGACCTTTTCTCTTAATGTAGAACAATACTTACATTGATTTAACTCTTTTTTTTTTCTCAATCACATTGTGTTTTGAACTGTTGGCTTATTAAAGCCTAATACTACTTGGCAAATTACTGTCACACTTTTAAAATTAGACCTTGGAGGTTTAGCTTTCAGTTACCTAAGAGCATAACAAAGTGGTTTGTAATGGATGAAATATTGTGTTGTTTAGTTTGTCTTTTTAAATGAAACAATCACAAAGAAAGTAACTTTGCCTCAGCGAGTATTGACGCTGACTACCATCACTGGAGTCGTGATTTTGAATCCAGGGTGTGCTGAGTGACTCCAGCCAGGACTCCTAAGCAACCAAATTGGCCCGGTTGCTTGGGAGGGTAGAGTCACATGGGGTAACCTCCTCGTGGTGCCGATTAGTGGTTCTCGCTCTCGATGGGACGTGTGGTAAGTTGTGTGTGGATTGCGGAGAGTAGCAGGAGCCTCCACATCTGCTTTGTCATGCACAGCGAGCCACGTGATACGATGCGCAGATTGACTGTCTCAGAAGTGGAGGCAACTGGGACTTGTCCTCCACCACCTGGATTGAGGTGAATAACCACGCCACACCACGAGGACCCACTAAGTAGTGGGAATTAGCAAACACCCACTGTAGCAGCCACCTAGCAATGCCCTAGAAACCAGCCAGAACACCATACCATCTGCCTGCAATGTACTAAAAACCACTCAGAACACTTTTACAACCAAATAGCAACACCCCGGGATTATGGCAGTGAGTTTTGCATGGGTAACACCACTAATTTTCATCATCAGAAAATGTCAAAATATGGCTTTAATAACTGTTTTTATATAATTCAATTATGGTATGTATCATAATGAAGGAAATGAAGCATGATGCACAATTTATTCCCATTGAATGATGGCCATTGAGTTTCTGATTAGGTTCAAAACCAGGCCAGCTGTAGTCCTGATTTAACCCTGACTAACCTCTTGAGTGCTGCAGTATAGGGATGAGCTCAGGGCTGTTTTTTTTGTTGAAAGATGACAGACATGGTTTGATCATAGTGTCTGGGTGTGATGGGTTAGTGTGGGGACACTGTCCTTCATCCACAAATCTCTTTCGCTTGCGGGGACATAAAAAAGGACAAAGTGTGCTGCTCATTTGAGCTTAGTCAAACACAAACAAACCAGACATGAAACAGATGTAAATTGGCCTGAATAACAGAAGCTGTGTTTGTGGGATATATTGATCTGCATATTGGCTATGCTGACAGAGCAGGTTTATATAGAAACAGCATCTGAATGTTATGGCACAATTACTTTGTGTACATTAGTAATTTTTTAGAGTTTGACCGATATATCGGTTTTGTCGATTAATCGTCAATGATAAGAGATTTCTGGAAGTATTGGTTATCGGCAAAAATCCACACAGATAATTTTTCCCCATTGCATTAGATGGTAATAGATGTTTATATCCAGTTTATATCCGGCTGGTCACGTTTATGCATTCGTTAGCCAGCTAAGTTGCATATTTAAAGCTAGTAATGTGAGAAAGCAAATTAATATCTTCATGCAGCCGAGAGAAACATAAACAAATCAGAAACCCATCTGATTTCAATTCAGTTTTTTTATCCTCACTGCAATACGATGACTTCCTGCACGAGACTAAAAACAAATGAAACAAAGACGTTTGTCTATCGCACGTTTACATAGAAAAACAAATGGATGGTTGCAAAAGCATTCGGTGTGAACAGTCCCTTACAGTTGTTGGATGTCTTTGGCCGTTGTGTCTTAAGCGTTTCTCAGATAAAGCAATGAGTTGTTTAAATGCTTTGTCAGGAAAGATGTTCAACTTGGAAATGTGTGTCGGTCTCAAGATGTTCGCATTCAGATCCAGTCTGTTGTGTTCCATCTGTTTGAACAGCCCCTGGCCTGTGCTCATAGCCCGAGCCACTACACCACTGAATTTAGCCGAATACCACTGCTACCTGTGAATATTACTCTACATACAACTGTACTGAATAACAAACAATGTGGTACTTCACTGTTATTATGAAGCTTGTGTCTGGAGTAGTATGAATCAGTGTAAGTGTAACCCCATGTGAACTGTCTATTGAAGTGTGTTCTTTGAGTGTTGTTTTTTCATTTAGTATCAATTGTAAAATCTTGCTCAGTCATCAGCAAGTACTGCCCAATTTAGTTATCGTATTGGTAAAATCCACTATCGGTCGACCTCTAGTTATTTTGTGAGGTATTATGGACAGTGAATCAGTCATTATAATAAAACATAAGGACTGGCTGACATGCTTCGCAATTATGTTTTATATTTGTACAAATATATATTAGGATAATGACCTATTATAGTGCATTGATTAACAAAGCTATCTTTGCTTTTTCAAAGTTAGGCATATTTTTTAGGTATATGTATGTTATTATGCATTTGGGTTCACTAAGTTGCTCAATAACCACTTTTGCTTGCCACATTAAATAATGTTAATGCAGCATACAGAGTGATAAATATAAAGAATCATTACTTTTCTCATTCTGAGAATAGATTTGTAGGGGTTAATGAGTTAACGAGGTGTAATTATACTGTACCTAAAATAACACTCTTGCATTGAAGATCAGCATTAGAACAATGTCATCTTTATATTTTCTTCAACCGGATCCCTTAGAAGCATGTTACTATACCTACATTTTTCCTAAATAATTAAAGTTTCTTATAGTGTACAGTATATCGCAGCACTTTCCTGGTGAAATGAGCACTAGAGGTGCTACCACAACAATGACTTGAATTCCCTTTTTCACAAAACACATATAAAATGGGAGATTATCAGTTCATAAAACTTACTTTTTAACCCCATTCCTCACACAATGCTGTGCTTTTATGACATGGAAACATTTTCAATAAAGTTCATAACTTGCTGGTGTTGCATTCTAACATTTACATTAAATTATCAACTACATTTAAGCTTGTTTATGTGCAATCAAATCACATGGTAGCTCAACTTGTGCTTTTGAGTCCAGAAAAGCACACACATCAACTCTTGAGTCGAAAATGTAATAGAAGCACCAAAAAATGCAGAGGTTGTTTCAGCAATTAAGTTTTTCATGTCACATTTGCTTTCATGGCACTATTGGTTAGGTTTAGGTTTAAGGTTTAGGGTAGGGAGGTAGCTTTTGTTTATTTTAAATTCAGTCGACATTTCACCTCAAAACTGTCAATATACATGTAAGGAACCATGTAATAACATTTTGCAAAAATGTCATTAATGATCTTAGTTTTATTCTGTCTTTCTTGCATAATGTCTTAGTTGCTGCTTTGAAGATAAGTCAATTGCTTTTTGTATTGAATTGTTATTGGGTGTATTTTTCAGCTGCAAAAATACAGCTTTCTTTAGTGTTTGCAGACTTATTGTATTTATTTTGTTGGTTGTTAGAGCGCATAAGAATTGTTATTCCTTGACTGTGTTCATCAAAAGTTTCTACACATAATTTTTTGGCATTGTTGCATTCCGACGTGCATTAAAACCCCACACCACAGCACTTTTATCCTATAACCTCTTGACCGCTAAGCTGTTGCAGACTGCGTGTCACACGAGAACAAGGGATTGTGGGTAATCCATACAAATCAGGGCTCAGACTGGCGTTTAGTACTTCTGCTTTAATGGTGTCGTAGGATCAGCCAGTTGAACTCAATCCACCTTTTGATACTTAAGAGAAATTACAAAACAAACCTTTGAGCTGTGACACCATTGGCATGCAAATTTCAAGAGACATCTAGGCTTGAAGATTTAACATTTAAAATTCAAGTGGAAATGAGTTCAATAAGAACATTTGCCAATATGAGACTGATGCTTGCTGGCAACAGCTTTTTCAGGACGCTTCATTTAAATATACCGTAAGCGTGAGGATGTTTGAGCAACTGGTCTGTCTTGTCCAGCGTTGTTTTGTTTTCGTTCCTTTAAAATGTACTGCCATCATGCTACACAGAGGAGATAATCCAATACAACATAATAAGCATAATTCATTATTGATGCTCCCTCAGTAGTGGTACCTTTTAAAATAAGCATGGTCAAGCATCACTCATATTCAGAAATTTAGATGGATAGATTAGAATAGAATTGATTGATTGATTTAGGCCCATCTGAATAGCTACAGTAAATTTTTTCTACTGTATAATGTGTTTTGTCAACATGTGTTTCTTCATACCTAACATCCTTTGGCTCATATATGTATCTTAATGAATATATCTAAAATACACAATCTGAATGGAAGATGGAGTTCTTCATATAGTTTAGAGAATCTAGAATTCATTAAGAATTTAGAGAGGTTTCATGTAGGATTTATGTTATCTGGTTCCAGAGAAGCAAATCTCTTATCAGCCACACTCTGAACTCTGCAGATAGAAACACACATATAGCCTTATTAAGTTTCTGAGTGTGATAATTACAGGCCTTTGGCTCGTACTTAGCTAGATTCCTAACTCATGATTCAATGGCTTTGGTACATTGGAATGCTGCACAGTTCCTCCACACAGCTATAATCAAATTATCATCCAAAACAAGTGCTATGATGCTTAAAATGGAGTATTATTTATGTATTTATTTTTGACAGAGTTGATAAAAATAATTTCTATACAAACTTTTTAAACACCTGAAATAAATAAACATCCAAACCTCTTTGGCCAAGGCAAGGCTTAAACCAAGTTGTAAAATGCAGTAGGATGAGAGAGAGAGAGAGAGAGAGAGAGAGAGAGAGAGAGAGAGAGAGAGAGAGAGAGAGAAAGAGAGATAAAATCTAAATATAACCTAAAAAGAGGGTAGAGTCACATGGGGTAACCTCCTCGTGGTCACGATTAGTGGTTCTCACTCCCATTGGGCGTGTGGTAAGTAACATGAGAGTAACATGAGTCTCCACATGCTGTGAGTCTCTGTGGTGTCATGCACAACGAGCCACGTGATAAGATGCGCAGATTGACTGTTTCAGAAGCGGAGGCAACCCGGAATGAGGTTAGTAACCGCGCCACCACAAAGAATTAGGAAGTAGTGAGAATTGGGCACTCCAAATTGGAGAGAAAAGGGGATAATAGAAAGATAAAAGAAAAACATTTTCTTCAGGTTTTTACATGTCATTTAACATGTTACTCTAATAGTGGGTAGATAAAAGATATGTTAATACAAAGTAAATATTTTTCAGATATTTATTTATTTATTGTTATACAATAACGGCATAAAATCGAATTATTTAATTTGACCACCAAACTAGATGGCACAGCCTTAAATCCCAGGGCACCCCCGGGCAGTCAAGGGCCCCCTGGTTGTCAAGGGTCCCTGGGCACTGGCCCCATTGGCCCTGTCGGTAATCTGTCCCTGGGTGGGGGGTAGATTAAATAAAATAAGGATTTCTCTTCACTGTTTAAACAATTATTTTTACAAATGATGTCACGTTTGTTTATATTCTTTGAACCATATACCGCTTTAGCCTCTGTGGGCTGTGTTTCTAAATTCGGTCAACATTTCGGTCAACAGCACACACTTGCGGATTTTTAAGTGAGATCAGGCTGCTTTAGAAACAGACCCCTTGGCGCAGATTTCCTTCCTGTAATAGTGGTACTGTAAAACTTCTAATATAGGTGACCATATATTGTTTTGGCTCATTTAACCCACAGGGATTTCAGCATACAAGGTAATTTGGTCCATTCAGCCAAATCTTGACCTTGAATTTTATTTAGACATTGACATCATACTAGGTGGTACATTGCCAACCTGTTTGAGACACAAATTGCATTCTAACCAGGTTGCAGTGCTGAAATGAGGCAGATTTTAGGCGATCAGCTGACCAGTTTGCGTGGTACTCTGACCGAGATATTGTGTAAAGCAACCAAACAACCACAGTTTGTTTTATTTGACGCTTAGTTGACTTAGAGATTAGACTTTCTGTCGGTCCAAAAGTAATCGATTATCAGTTACTAAAAGGCATCAATCATTCAACAGACTAAGTTACTAAGTCTCTCAAAATATAAGAATATCTTGCAAAGATTCTGTGTTATGTGCATCGTAATCATGCATGAGAAGCAATGGCAGTAGGTGTAAAGGGGGGGTGGCATATTAAAGTGTATCATCCATTCAGACTGGAGATGTTCAGCATTAAGAGCTTAAGTGTTAAGAGCTGTCTTACTGCAGCAGGCTAAAGATATAAAGCAAAAAAATACATTTATGAGTCATACACAGGCAGATGCTTGCAACTGGACACGTATATTACCGTTCATACGTTTGGAAATACTAAAAGAAAATTATAATTTTATTCATCAAAGATGTGGAAAATTGCACAAGATATTTATAATGTTAAAAATGACTTTTTATTTAAATAAATGCTGTATTCTTCAAACTTTCTGTCCATTCAAGAATCCTCCACTTGCAGCAATGACACCCTAGGCATTCTAGCAGTCTTTTTATAGATCATCAGGTAAAGTTTCATCCCAAGCTCTCGAAAGGATTTCCCACGGATTTCCTAACCAAGCTTTTTTAACAACATCTCAACACATCAAACGTCTAGGTTACTGTTGTAACCTCCGTTCCCCGTCTGTTGCTCACTTTGACGTTATGTCGAAGAAGCGACAATAGGGGTCTCTCTTTAGAGCCTTGCGCATCTCTGAACTTGAGAAAAGGCCAATGAGAAATTGGCAGACAGAATTTGCATATCCCGCCTCCGGACATACGGGTATAAAGGGAGGGAAATGCGTCTGTTCATTCAGGATTTTGTCTGAGGACGTGGCCGGGAGGACACAATGTCTCATTCCCTCCATCAGGGAATGGAGGTTACAACAGTAACCTAGACATTCCCCGTCTGTCGCTCACTTCGATGTTGTGTCGAAGAAGCTAAACTAGGGGTCCAATGCTGAACCGTGTATGGCTGGCGCCATCTTAACGCTATCACACGCATCGGGGAAGGCGTTCTTTCCCAATTCCTATTCTTTCAGGGGGGAAAGACCCTGCGGAGACCACACCTGCCCAGGCTGGAGGAGGTAAAGAGTGGTGGAATACATCATATGGGATTCTAAGTCGCATGTGGAGAATGGCACGGTGGTAGATCCTACCTCATTGGGAGGGAGGAGTTGCTACAAACACGGCGACCGGGGGGCAGTGAGGACTGCCTAAGGGAGACGCGGGTCCGCTCACAAGGGGACTGTACTGCGGAAAATACACACAGGTGGACACACGGGGGCCCGACCTGTGGAGCACCTATTCCAGTACAGAGTAATTTGAATACTTGCATTGGGTTTGGTCGGGGAATTCCTCCACTGAATTTGCGGACCAGAGGGCTAGGGAGGAGTCATCCAGGGAGCCGAGTTAGTGGGCTCTCCTGGGATAAGAGCGCACGATATTACCTCAGTGGAGGGAAAGTGCACTAGGTGCAAGCGGTACACCCGGTCAGTTGTTACCGCGTTACTGAGTTCTACCGGCTCGGACCTGAGAAAACACGGGATGAAACCGACTCAACCCTGAGATTGTAAAATCTCGTAAATGTATTGGGTGTTGCCCACCCCGCTGCTCTGCATGTGTCTGCTAAGGAGGTGTCTTTGGCCAGTGCCCACGAGGATGCCACACTTCACTTCGGGGCTGGAGTGGCGTTTCTTTTTAGGAAGGAATGCTGTGACCGCAACGTTGCCATGGTAAGTTTCTCGCAGTGAGAACACGAACCATCCACAAACACTGCCTCGGTGTGATCACGGCCCAGACCCACGAGGCAGCGTCTGTGACCGTCAGGAGTGGAGAGCACTCGACCGCGTCCAGGAACTACACAGGGGCGGAAGGGCATCTTTATAACGCCGCTGTGTATTGCTCTTTTAGAGAATGAAACTCTTTCACAAAAATTCTCTTTTAGAGAGCGCTGTCAAAGCGCCCAGAGGCAAAGCTGCACTGCCGTGCAGAGAAGGAGAAAGCCGCTGATGTGCGCTGTAGATACAACAGCATATGCTCTGAGAGATGAGATGAACGGTCTTGTGAATCGCAGCTCGCTGCTCACACAACCGGTCGGCTCTGAAGAAAATTTCTGAATGAACAGAGGCATTTCCCTCACTTTATAGTGTATGTCCGGGGGCGGGATATGCAAATTCTGTCTTTCAATTTCTCATTGGCCTTTTCTCAAGTTCAGAGATGCGCGAGGCTCTCAAGAGAGACCCCTAGTGTCGCTTCTTTGACACAACGTCAAAGTGAGCGACAGATGGGGAACTTTGATTTATTATCCATCCATTTACATTATTTTGCACATTCTACCAGTTTCTTCTTATTTGCTAGTTTCAGATGTGGCTTTTTATTTGCAGAAACTGATGTTTGGGATGTACTGGTTATTAAAGCTGCTAGAGAGTCTGATGCATTTGAGTCTTTTTGGTGTTGTGCTTCTGGGCCATCCACTTCTCTTTCTATCCTGGTTAGATTCATTTTGATTTCTTCTTTCAAAACAGTAGTGCATGATATAGCCTTCATTTCTCCAAAGAATATTAGACTGATTAATTTTTGGTGATACTTTTCTCTTTTTAGCCATTTTAAGTACCAATGGTAAATTGAATTTCAAGAAATGCAAGTGTACTCAGTACTTAAGCAACTGACAAACTTTGTTTCGATGTCCATACTTCATTAAGGAGCACAACTGTTTTCAACTGTTCTAACAAGAAGAAACATTTCTTGAGTAGCAAATTAGCCATTTAGAATAATTTATTAAGGATTACGTGACACATTGTATTCTTAGTAGACTGGAATAATGGCTGCTCAATGTGGCTTTTCCATCACGGATGAAAATAGAATTTTTAAATATAAGAAAATATAAAACTTTGCTGAATTACTTATGTATAATGTAGTATTTTTGATACCGAACCTTTCAAGAACAAAGATGTGTTTGGTCTCTTTTCTTTCTTGTTTTCATCTCTTCAATCATTATCCTCTCTCTTGGCATAAACCTTCTTCTTATGTCTCTCTGGCGTTGTGCCTAATCTATTGGTATTGTTTGTGTGTCTTTCTCTCAGCCAAATCCTAATTCAGTCGTCTCTCGCTGTGCTCTATTAATAGAAATTCTCAAAGATGTATTTTGATGCAGTTGTGTCACTTTTTAGCCGTAAATATATTTACAATATAGCATGGCCTCATGTGCTTTATTGCTTTACATTATTAATTAAAATATATTAAGCACACCAGTTTTTATTCAAATGTTATTTTATTAGGAAAATGTATAAAGCACTTCTGCGTGAAGCAAATTTATATCCTTCGACAGGGGACAATAACCTCTTTGTCATGAAGTGCCATTTTAAGTGTCCTTTTTAATCACTTAATTAGTGACCTAGAATATTTCTTATTCATTCTGTTTTTCTGTTTAATGAATCTTTGTTTTTTTCTAGGTATAATTTAGATTTTGAATCAGACTTTTTAACCCCACTATGTGTGTTTGCTCTTTTCCCTGAATTATATAGTTTGAGAGTCACCGTTAGACCGTCAGTCATTGCGACATGAAAAGTGCAATAAGTGTTGTGAAAAGTGTTTGTTTGTCTACCCCTGCAGGT